>NW_028270176.1:14229222-14602972 GCF_037043375.1 Chiloscyllium plagiosum
TCGTGGAATTTACCATTTTCATATAAATATGCAAATGAAGATTCAGTTGTGCAGCTGAATGGTTTGTCCAGTTCAGACTAACTGTGGTTGGCAAACACATGAGCCTGACACGAACTACCTGGTGAGTTCCTGGATAACTGAATAGATGAGGGATGCTAAATAAATTGGCAAAGTCTTCACAATGCTGATTCGGCAGATGACATTTGCTTTCAGTCGAACAATTCATAAAGACGGAAGTGGTTACGAATCATGCGTAATTGTTCGTTACATCCCGTGAAGAAAAAAGAAAATCGGAAGGAAAATTTGCGGGCAACTGTAACATCTGGAAAATTAAGGAAACGTCTGCACTCACCTATCTATACAGGCTAGTTAACTGTTTCGCAGGACATGTTTCCTCCACATATAACATCACTTTATTATCTTGTCTCCATGCTTGTCGCCATAAGTGTCGTGTGTGATGGAGTTGGAAGCTGGGGTTAGATTTGTGGGAGTACATTTATTTGGTTTTACTTCGCACTACCTGTAGCGTTCACAAATTCTAGTTGCCTATCTGTCGTAAGAATCAGTTTATTTGCATTAAGTGCCAGCTTTTGTGAAGTACTGAAAGTGTTCAGTACTTTTAAGAGTGTATCCTACATGTAAATTGTTGAACTGTTTACCTTGAGGAAAGTAAATGGATAGCATCTGCAATCACACCAGAAATGGTAGGGTGTGATTCACAAAGATCAACGAAAAGGAGAGCACACGACGAATTGATATGTTTTAATTGACAGATAACTTACAAGTGTGGTATTTACTGAAAGTGAAAAAATGGTTACGTGTGACGGAGAGTTTTACCTTTCATGATAAAAATCTGACATTAAATATTTTCACAGAAAATGGAGAACAGGAGGTAATTGCTTCAAAACCTGTTGTATAATGCAATATGTCCCGCCAAGTAATTTTACATTTCATTCAGCCACCTATTTTCCAGTTCCAACCTCTTTCACAGTGAATGGAAGCTAATGCTTCAGAAGAAAATAATCGGTACTTGCCCGTAAGTATTCACGAATGGATAAGAATAAACGACAGGTAACCAACATGAATGGCATAACATTTGCAGTTGAATTATTATTCAAACAGTCTGTTATATCTGGACAAGGATTTTCGAGATGTGACCTCAAACGAGAATTTGCATGTGAATCTTAAGCATAAAATGTACTGGGAAGGGGCAATCACACTATTGGGATGGTATATAAACCAATAAGCACTCATTAGCAATGGAGACACAGATATTTAGTCAAGTCACTGATGAGTGTTAATTCAAAAGCAGTTAATTAATTAGAGGCTGCAACTACAAGAAACTCTAATTGGAACGATCAATATATAAATGGTATGGAGGGTGCATATTTATTTTGTAATAGCGTCAAGATTTTTTCAAAATTGATATCCACAAAGTCGAACATGCGTCAGAGAGTCGTAGGCTCATAGAGATATATAACATGGAAACAGACAATTTGGTCGAACTGGAAAATGACAAGCTGACATCCTAAACTATTCCAGACCAATTCTTAGCATTTTCCCGTACCCCTCTAAACACTTCCTATTCATATCCACATCCAGATGCCTTTTAAATGTGGGGATTGCAATAGCTTCAGTTAAAACCCCAGCCCCACCCCCCCTCCCCCCAGCAGCTCTTCCTATGCATGCACAAAAATATATGTGACAAAGTTCAACCTTAGGCCTCTTTCAAGTCTTGTTCTTCTTCCTTTAATCATATGCTGTCATGCTTTGGATTCCCTGAACCGGCTTGCGGACAGAACCTTTGGCTCGTCACCCTATTGGTGCTGCTCATGAATATACAAACTTGATAAATGTTTATAACTTTTATCCCTCAGCCACCGAAGCTCCAGGGAAAATAGTCCTTTTCTGCCTCTTTCTGTAGGTTAAAACCTCCAAGTTCGGCAACATTCTTGCAAATTTTATTCCATGCCATTTCAAGTTTAACAACATCTTTCAAGTAGAAGAGAGATGAGAATTGAAAAAAAAAAGTATTCCAAAACTGACATACCAGTGCACTGCACAGCTGCATAAATGCATCCAAACTCCTGTCCTCAATTTGGAGTTTGGAAGCCAACCAAGGCAGGCATAGCAAAAGACTTCGTGAAGACTTCACTGACGTGTGACTGCACTTTCAAACTAATGTTAACCTACACCCCAAGGTCTATTTGTTGTGCAACACTCCGCAGAACCTTAACATTAAGTGTTTAAGTCTTGTCAGATTTGTTCCATCTAATAGCAGCTCCTCAAATTTATCTAATTTAAAAATCAATGCCACTCCTTGGCCCCTTTGTGCACATAATCACCGGCCTATTATACTCTGAGTTAAACTGCTTCCTTATCCACTACACCACCAAAGTTGATGTCTGTTCAAGCTTACTAGTCATCACCCAATATTCACATCTAATACTCAAAATAAATGACAGAAAGCAGGTGTCCAGTTCCAAAAGCAAAGCTCCACCACTACCATTCATCCCCTCATTTGAGCAAATTTTGAATCAAAATATTTAGCATTCACTGTATTCCAGGTGATCACAACTTGCTAATCAATTTACCATGTGGACCCACGTCAAATACCTTATTGAAGTGTACATGTATAATGTCTAGTGGTCTGCCTTCACCGATCTACTTCCTCACTTCTTCAAAAAACACAATCATGTTAGAGGTACGCGATTTCGTACCCTGTCGACGATCCCTAATCAGTCCGTCCATTTCCAAATATAGTTAAAAACTGCCCCTAATGACCCCCTCCATTAATTTGCCCAAAAATGATGTCTGACAAAATAGCACATAGTTCACTGACATTTGCTTAACAGCTTTCTAAAGTAATCGTCGCACGTTAGCACAACCTGTCACCAACAAATCGATTCAATCAAGTTCTGTCCGTAATTCGGTGGATAAATATGGACAGGTGGCCGAAATGGCAGTGATAGAGCATTCCCATGAACTGAACAATATACAGTTTTCGTTTGACATGAAGAAAAGTGAAATGCACCGTGTAAATTTGGATCGGTGAAAGCAGGTTGATTTAAAATCATACAGTTCAGGACCAGGTACAGTGGGTACAATTATCTCATTGAATGTGCATCAGAATTGTGTGTGTGTGTATGCGTTTGTGTGTGTGTTTGTGTGTGCGTG
The DNA here is from genome assembly GCF_037043375.1 of Chiloscyllium plagiosum. Lineage (NCBI taxonomy): Eukaryota > Metazoa > Chordata > Chondrichthyes > Orectolobiformes > Hemiscylliidae > Chiloscyllium > Chiloscyllium plagiosum. Next base: position 14,232,400 of record NW_028270176.1, read on the forward strand.
TGTGCTTGTGCATGTGTCTGTCTGTATGATTATGCACACACATGTGCTTTTGAGGGAGGATGGAAAAGACGGTCTATGAGAAAATTGCAACTGTTCATAGTTAAATACAGAAGCATCGATTCCAGCGAATCCTGGAGTTTCAGTAATAACCAGAATTTGTTATGTTGAAGCAGAAAGTCGTTTACCTGCTACAATCTCGCGGATTCAAGGAAATAAAATGTGAGATCTAAAGAAAGCAGCTAGGAGAGCATAGATGGAGCTTCAATAGTACACTGTTAGGTAAGATAAAGGAGAATCGTAACATTTGCTTTGGATTATCAAATGTAAGTTGGTAACCAGCGGGCAAAAAGGAAGGCAAGGCCTATTGACGACGTAAATAACGTTCTGTGCAGTGAACTGGAGGACAATTGTGCATTTCTAAATGATTATATGTAAACGTCCTTCACTATGGAGAATGTGGATTGAAGTAATATTTCGGGAAGTAGAAAATTTCGGATCTTGATCGGTATGACAGAAAACTTCAGGCGCTATTGTAATTTTGGACTAATTTAGAAGTGAAAAAACAGATCGGTTCATGCTAAGTTGTATCCCTGGCTGCTATGGGAATCGAGGGAAGAATTTACAGCTGTTCTGATCCAAAATGTTACTTTATTTTTGGCTGCAAGAGAGGTGCCCAATGATTGGAAGACAGCAAATGTATAGGTTAATTTCAAGAAGATTTGTAACGATAAACTAGCCAAATACAGATAATTGTTTTTAAAATTACTGTTCATGGACGTAGTGGAGACGGAATGGATGTAAGTATGTGTTCTTCAATTAGAACAGCATGATTCGATCAGGGATAGTCACCAGTCGTCTTATCAGAGATAAACAGCAATTTTATTATTAATGCACAGTGAGGTCATTATAAAACCAGTATTAGCAGATTATGTGGAAAGTATTCAAAGAGCAATAAAGTTGCGACAACAATCATTCCGAACTCAGAGCTGAAAGAATGGCTATAAATTCAAATTTTAAAAATTGGTTTGGATTCATGTCAAACACTGAGGTGAGAGAAGGCATATATGAAAAAAAAGAACAGTGGTGTCATCGATATGCTGCAATAGCGTCTGAAAGAGATCCTGGTGTTCCTCTGTTAATCTAAGTTTCTGAATAATTAAAGAAAGCTACTATAGGAAGTATACAAAAACAGTTACTTGAAAATTAGGAGGCAAAATTGCAAAAGGTGTTGAGCACTAAACTAATTCAAAGAAAAGTCACATTATGCAGGCTTTCCAATTGGATGAAGATGTGAGTGTGGGTACAGTGTTATTAAACGGCTAGAATTTAAAAAAAGGTAAACTGTAAGTTGATCAGTGAGCTTTCAAGTTTACGTCATGACAGTTATTAACAAAATGTACAGTCTATAACCATGATTTGGCGATGCCGGTATTGGACTGGGGAGTACAAAGTTAAAAATCGCACAACACCAGATTACAGTCCAACAGGTTTAATGAGAAGCACAATACCCCTCCGAGCCTCGCCCTTCATCAGGTGATAGTCCTGATGGACTATAACCTGGTGTTGTGTGATTTTAACAGTCTATAATATGTGCAATGTCTGATATCACGAACATAGGATCTTTCCCAGACAAATAAACCTGATGGAATTATCACCGATTATACAAGCATCACTATCCTCAATACTCTGAGGTAGAGAATGAAAAAAGCGGATGACAAAAACCGTGTGGTGATCTCTTAGAAGCATGCAGGTAGAGAGGCAAGAAGGGATAAAATACTACTCAAACAACAAAGCACAGGTAAGGTAAGATTTCGGTTTTGAGCTTGATAGAATTAATTTGGTTTCATGGAATAGCAAAAAACCCGAGGGCTCGGAGGTAAATTTATTCAGATATTTTTGGACGTAAACTTGACTAATTATCCTTTCTGTGCACCTCCTAATATTATGAAACTCAAAAATCAGTCTCTGAAGCCGCAGACAAAACAGCACCCAGTTATTTACTCTCTCCCGACATAGTTCAATACAGAATAATGCGGCACAGTGACAAGTAAGAAATAATACTTTTTAAATTAGTGGAAGACAGGCAACGTGGATCAAAACATAAGAGAGAACAGGATTCGGCCATTCGAGCCTTCTAGCCTTCTTCCAGTTTAAAGGTGACCTTGGCTGAACATCGAGCTCAAAACACAAATCTCAAACTCCGCACATTTTGCTTGATCCCTTTGTCCATAATAGCTATACCTATCTTTGTTTCGTGGAAACATACAATATTTTGGCCTCAATACTTTCCTGCAGCCGTGAATTTCATCGTTCCCATACTCTGTGCCTACATGCATTTTTTTTCTCCACATCTCTGTTCTAATACTTTTATTTCTGATTAATGAGCTGAGGCTAACGGTTCTGAACTCCCCACCAACGTGAAAATTATGCTGCATATGTCGTGTCGTTTCCTGTTGAAACATTATGAGTTTCTACGTGTGTCATCCCATTTTTCTGACGTCCAAGGAATCCATTCTGAACCGACGTAGTTTCTACTTAAGCATTCGTGATGCAATGACAAGAACTAATATCTCAAATCGTGGCTGTAGTCCTGTATAGCAGGAGCATTCATACTTAGGTAAGGAAGTCAAACTGCATACAATTTTATAAGTGCAACCGAAATAATGTCTCCTGCTTTCGCAGCAATATGACTTTGTTGCTGTTCTCAAATGTACTCGCAATGAAGGCAAAGATAAACGTGGTTTCTTTCCTGTCTGCCGCATCTGAATATTTACTTCAAAGGATGGTGTGATTATGATACTAGGGACTCATTGCACTTGCCTTTCTCTCAACTTTAAACTATTGAGCCAGTGATCTAATAACCTAATTTTGTGACGTGTGTGGATAATCTCACCTTTATGCATATTATACTGCAATTGCCAGGCATTTGACAAGTCAGAGTATCCAATTGCATTACACCATCCGTGTAACATCGTCTTCCATCATCTGTGTGTCATATGCAAGTTTAGATATATTATTTTTAGTTTCCTTATCTAAACCATTAGCATACATTGTGAATAGCAGGTGTGCTGGTGACGATCAGTTTGTATCTTAACAGTTACTATTTGACATTCAGAACAAAATACATTCTTAACTTGTTTCTGCTTCCCGTATTTCAACTAATTTTAATCAACTTCAATACACTATCACAGTCCCTTGCTTAAGTTTTATGCAATAATCTCGAACTTGGAACTTTGTCAAAAGCCTTCTGAATGTCTATTGTCTCACACAATAAACTCCATTAGCAAATTGCCGATTATTCCAGTAAATTGATCAAGCATCATTTTTGGTTTGTGATTCCACGCTGACCGCATCCAATTCTCCAAGGGTTCTGCTTTACAATTCTTGAATCTTCCCCATTACTGATGTCAACTGCACTGGTTTAGCATTTTATCTGTCCTTCTAACTCTTCCTATTATTAGTTAGATTACGTTAATTACACTCCATTCTGTAGGAAGTGTTCCAGAGGCTAAAGAATCATGAATGATTAGGGCCAATTTATCAACATTTACTAGCCCCACTTCGACACATATGGTGTAATATAGTTTATCAGGCATTGGGTGTTTATCAGTCCTCAATCCTATCAATTTTTCCAAAACACGTTTTCTACTAATGCAGATTTTTATCAGTTTATATTTCCAATGAACTCGTTATTGTGTTTATAGTAGTTTAATTTATACCTGTTATAGTAGTGAGTAAGGATCTTTAATACCATTGCATAGAAATGAGGAAAGGCACCATTTCCATTGGGACACACAAGCATCCTAGAACAAGCCAAGCAGAGAAAAGCATCAGAATTCCTAGATATATGGCAATTCAATTGCACTTTTAAAAAAAACACTTTGAATTGGATCCCATTTGCCTCCTCCTCAGATAAAGAACAGGAAAGGAAATTGTGACAGATAATGACATCACCACAGGACCTGACAGCACACACGCAAGGAAATGTAAACAAAAAGTCGCATTATCACCAATGCCTTTCGGAGGCTCAGTGAATATATTACTTGGTATGGTGACAAAACGTCTAAAAATGGACCTAACAGCTCAGCGAACAAAATTATATGCAAAATCTCAATCTGAACGACAAATTTGCTCCAAACACGCTAACAAATCGATCTTCTGAACACCTTAACAAAGCACCTTGTTATAGCTATCTTTAGGCATTTACTTTTCCCAATATGATAATGAATGCTTTGCTATATTACACGGATTATATGCAATATTGACATCACACATTGTCATATCCTCTCTCAACAACACATCCAGTCCTATGAATAAGCATCAGTAATGAACAACTTTATTGCCTTCCCAATATATCTTTATGTTTGCTTCACATGCTTAGCACCTGCACTGTTACAATCGCAACACATCTTATTCAATCCATTCTAATACTGAGACATGACTCAGTATTCCACCTTTGTGCTATCAATCATCCTTGTGATTAGGCCTCCCTGCCTTAATGGGCATTTCATTACTGATTTCGACACCATCTCTGCTAGCAGGATGGGGGTTCTCCCGACTGTGTGCAGATGTCTCTCCACACAAAGTCAGTTAAAGTGCTTATTTTAGTTCGTCAGCCACATTTATACCTTCAACATATCCATAAATCTTTTATTACAATCTCTTTATTCTTGTGGGATCAGGCACTTCTGTTTCACAAAGTTTTTCCTAACGAGTAAAATGATCTTTTTCAAAATGTGTTCAGAGGGTTTCTTATCATAACTCATCTCTGAGTCCATGGCTGATTTTGAATATATGCCTTTGAATTATCGATGTTTGATGCACTGACGAAAACCCAGCAAATTAAACCTGCCACTGTGGTCTGTGTTTCTGTGTGTGAAAGTGTTTGTGTGTGTGTGTGTGTGTGTGTGTGTGTTTTGTGTATGTATGTATCTGTACCGATAATTAACGACACGGTCTAATGAATGTCAATGCAGTTGCTTCCATTGTGTCAATGCTAGATACTACAAAACGTTTTAAAGTGGTCTGAAAAAAGGGCTTTTATCCACGTTTTCTCTTCTAAAATGCCTTTGGTGTTTGAATCCCTTACTACCATTCTACTCAGATTTGCAAAGATATTTTACTATCGTATCAGTTGTCAAAAACGCCATGACTCTGACTGTGTAACTGCTGTGTTCAGCTAATAATTTTATTAAGCTGTTTTCTGATGTCAGTGTTCACGAGTATTATCCTATCATCAACAGCCTCATTCCACATCACGATGAAGAGTTCTCTGACATTATAGTCTCTCAACCCCACAGAATCTCACATAACTTCATTGTAGCTATTCCTTCTCCCTTATGTAATCCCTAGTCGAAGATATTCTGATCACTAGCTGGTCCCTTAATGAACTGTTTCAGTGAAACATCCTATGGACCTCCTTGCAATTCCTTCCTGACGGTACTAATTTGACTCACAATATCTATGTGCAGACTAAGTCACCCATAAGCGCCCTTACCTTCTTAACGACGCATGAAGAATTGAATTGAAAATACGAGATTTGTATAAGAGATAAGTAAGAGATTCTATCAGATAAGAAGATTTAGCTAACTTTAGGAGCATGAAGCATGGGTTTGCGGTATTTATAAGGCACAAAATAGTTTGGCCATGATGAGAGATATAATTATCTTTTGTACAATGCTGTGATATCAGGGAATCCAAATCTGCAAATTGAGAAGGTAACCTAAATGAACATCAAAGCTTTGCACAACGACATTTAGGAATCTAGTACAGATATCATCCTCAAGCTGGCATTTTGAAGGGAAATCTAGACAACAAAAGTTTTGGACCTCGATTCAGATCTGAAAAAGTGGTTATTTTATATGTATGCTGTGAAAGGATCTTGAATGATTAATGGTGACAACGTGACAGAATTTCGGACTGAGTTTGAAATTGTAGCAGCTTAATTTCAACCAAGGTTTTTTTTAAAATAAAAAATGGTAAGTAATAAAACAACATACAAACGTTGATTAAACAGTTTTTGAAAAATAGGTGAAAAGTGTAATTCACATCGACAGCAAAAAAAACATTGAAATAAAAGTTTTTTTTTCATTTGTAAGATGCTGACATTATGTGCTTGGGCTTCATTTGTTGCCCACCACTAGTTGCACTTGAAAAGCCGACCGTGATCTGCCTTCTTCAAATGCTGTTGCCCATGCTGGCAGGTAGATTCACATTGTTATGATGGAGAGACTTATAGGATTTCGAACTCGCGACAATGAAACAATGGCGATATATTTCCGACTCAGGATGTTGAGTTTCTTAGAGCATAATTTTAGTTGGCACTATGCCTATGCATTTACTGCTGTTGCATTTTGAGTTTGGAATACTTTTGAGTTCAGATGGTGTTAGCTCAGGGCCTTGGCGAAATAAACTGCAGTTCTAAAGATGATAATTCCTTCAAGATGCAAACAAGAAACTACCAAAATGACAGTTACCTTTGGTTGACAATCGTAAAGAGTATTGCATGTTGTGGGGCAACTTTAGAAGGCAGCAATAGAACATAAATAAACGGGCAAGAAAAGCAATAAAATAGTGCCAGTACAATCGAGCATATTGTCTTTCCCTCCTGCCAGGAAGAATCTGAGTTTGGACTTATCTTTTTTTCAAGGGTTGTGTTTATGGGATGTTACTGAATTGTAACATCTAATTAATACTAATTATTGTATCCACTCGGTTTTCCAGCCCTTAAGTTATTCTAAATTAAGTGTTCATTCAACAGCAGTATTTAAATATCGTTTGTTGCACTGAAATCCGAGTGGTTTCACTGGTTTTATTAGAACTGGAACACTCATTTCCCATCTGCATTTAACACAAGAAAGTTTACAGTATGAGCTATGTTCTTAAAACATTTTGAGAGGTTTGGACAGATTCATAATAGATACAACTTAATTTTGTACGTGTGTTTAATCTTTTCAGCACCTTGTTAATGTACAGGGAGCATATTATAAGAATACATACAACTGTAAGTGTGAATTAGCAAGCAATGGATATGGAGAACACTCACGCAATTTTTCATGGAGTTCTAACATTTGTATATTTCACAGCACAGAAAATAAATGCAGTTTTGTTAATCAAATGGAAGGAAACAGCCTCCTTTTTAACAATTGAGAAACGTTATTTCTAAGAAAAAATAATTTACTTGAATCGCTAATTCAAAATGCTAATTTGAATAATAATTTCGATTTGTTCCATCTTAAGAGCAGTCCGCAAGCAGGCAAAATAATACTTACCACATAGGGGGATAGTGTGGATTTTGTTTGGTTGCTGTCCATAGGAAATTAGAGCATCAGTGTACACGGATTTGTGATAGATGACATTACATTATACAGCATCTGCATCACACGTATTTCACGAGAAAGTGGGCCTGGATTTTGTTTTTAGATTTTGATTGCCAGAGAAATTAATTCATATCACTCAGAAACCGAGGCTATTTTGATTTCTTTCCAACTATTTTGTTAGTTTATGCTAAGAAATAGATATGAGATTTTTAGTGTGATACACCATGGAACCAATCTCTCTGGTTCAAACAGACCATGCTGAACATGATCGCAAACTAAATAAATCACAACTGTCTGCGTTTTGCCCATATTCCTCCAAACATTACTTATTCGTGTATTCACACAAACTTTAAAAAAAAATGTTGGTACTGTATCCACAACTACCATTTTTGTGGACGTCAACTCCACATATGACCTACTCCCAACATTTAAAAAGAATGCCTTTTCATGTTATTTTAAGTCATGCTCCTCTCATTTTAAATACATGTCCTCAAGTCTTGACATCCCCTACCCTAACGAAAATATGCATGCTCTTTAACTTATCCACACCCCTTACGATTTTATAAACCTGAATACTATCACTCTCAACCTCCCATGCTGCAGTGAAAGAAATCCCTCGCAAACCCGCTTCTCCCTATGAGTCAAACCATCCATTTCGGCAACATCCTGTTGAATCACGTCTTAACTCGCCACACCTTAAAATTAACCTGAACAAGATTAGCACGAGGTGACGATCTGTGTTAAAGCTGACAACTTTATTTAACATTTTTTCACCAAGCAATAAAAAAATCTTTTTAGGCTCTGCGTTACTGTCATGCAGTAACCTTAACTTTCTTTCCTTCATCCACCCTGCAAATGATCAATTATGCATTGATGCATGAAATATATGAAATGATGAACTTAGCCTCACTGGACAAATAAATTTAAATTGATTTTAGATAACCAATAAAAGTCTCGTAAGTTAATGCGTCACTATTCTCATCATTTTTCCTTCTCATCTGCATTTTCTTCAATTAAAAGGCAAACTTCGCTCAACATAACTGCAACCATTGTACGATTCATGGTGGAGTTGAAAGATTCTTCTGTTTTGCTGAAGAATGATAATTCATTCAAAACAGTTTCATTTCACAACATGTCAGGGCAAGTAGGCTCGAATGCCAATTATAGCAGACGTGCATCAACTCTGTTAATCTCGGAGAATTAATTGAGGCATTCCTTCATGCTCTGCTTCACAATTCGGAGAATACTGTTAAAGTATGCAATTGTCTTGTTTTAACATTGCTTACTTTCAGACCTCTGTTTCATTTATGAGTTGAGAGTATCTCAAATGAATCGAATTGTAGCAAATTATGCAATTAAACACTCATTTGCAGAAGTGAGAGTAGTTTTGATATGCTTACCTGAATGAATTGTGACAGCCAATTAGATCTGTACTGCAGGTGACTTGCGATTAAGAAAAGAAAGGTTTATCCACTTTCCACTTGATAACTTCAGTAATAAAATAGGTCCCTATTGATTTGTTTCACATTATAATCACAGTAATCGCTTTTTTTCAATAATCTGCCAACTACCATAATCTGCGTTTTCGAAAAAAAAATGGCTATAGGAGTAAATATAACGATTGATTGTTGTACACACTCAACAGTTAAAGGGGATTATGATGGTGATTAAGTTAACGCACCAAACTCTCAGCTATTGTACAAAGTGCTTCCTTGGAATGGAAACATTCTAATATTGAAGACTGTGCAAAGAAAATCGCAAAAGAGCCTTTATGTTAGTCAAATGTAAACCTTGGCACGTATGCATCCTTTGAAAATGCTAAAGAATAACACACATGGCAGTGTAGACACACTTGAGAAAATGCATTTGACAGAGACAGTGTTGCAAGCATTAAGTGGTACAATCACGCCCTGAAACTGTCCAAAAAATGCAATTATTGACAATGATATTCAGGAAATTCGTTCAGTGAGTGGGGAGAATGCAATATAAAACGGACATCTTTTGACATCTAGTCTATGGTTGTGCTGCGTTCCTTGTGTTTCTTTCATCGTTCAGCCATTACATTTGATGACTGCCAGGTCATTGACCTGGGGCTATGTTCCATCAGTTGCAATCTTGCAGGGCCACGAATATATACTTGGAATGCTCTGAGTCAGAAGGCAGTGGAGGCCAAGTCTCTGGGATACTTTCAAAAAAGAGGTGTGTTTCTTGAAGTTAGTGGAATCAAGGGTGACAGGGCTAAGTCAGGAACAGGATACTAATTGTGGATGGTCAGCACTGATCGTAATGAATAATGCTGCCAAAGGACCGAATGACATACCTAATGTCTATTGTCAAAGTTAGCTAGCTTCGAAATATAGAACAACTGACGAGATACATTCTCTGTTGCAAAGAAACACATTCGAATATTCTTTATGATGTTCACAGGTTGAACAAAGTTTGCATATTATTTGGAAGCTACTGGAAGGGCAATATAACTTGGACGAATGAATCTTTATAATGGATTCACTGTTATGGAACAGGCTATAAATCCCTCAAAACATTTCAAGATAGTAGCCCGGATCCTATATTTGATAATTGGATTAGGCAGGTATAACATGCATACTTTGGGAGTTCTGCAGCTGGTAAAACCATGTCGTTTTAAAAATCAGAGTTATTTGCAAGATTATCAAATGAAATTCAAACGGAAGTGAGCAGAATACAAAATAAGCTAACTGTACAAAAACCCAACAGATCATTCGAACTTAACAATGTCGTTTAAACTGCTTGCAAGAATCCCTATAGACACTGCTTGGCACAAAAATTAAAATCAAATACAGGTAATTTTAGGGAGAGAGAAATAGAGAGAGAGAGAGAGATTGTGGCATGGAACAACGACTTCTAAGAAATGGCTGAATGATGAGCAGATTCAAAACGTGGTTGACTGTCAAAACCAATTCAAACCGATGTAAGTCTGAGTTGGGAGAACACGTCAAGCCCCTTCCGTTGTGCAAACATATTTTTAATTGAACGCGTTTTGCCTGAACCAGTAACTGTTAGATATTATCAAATTTGCCATAATTCCATCCACTATTCGGAATTGCTGCTTTTGTGACACCCTGAGAAAAAAACAACTCGCGCACAACAGTACCTTGCTGAACGAGCAGCATCATGACAGATCTCCGCCTTAAAAAGTGCATCAATATCCAAAGATTGATTCATTTTAAATTGGCCACAAACATACATTCTTAGTACTCGATAACATACATAGAACCATGCAAAAATGCATTACTACATTTCAGTCAGTTTTACTCCTGCCACTGAACGTTTCTGATTTTCATTCACCTCTTGAAATTGCATCGTCAATCACGTTTTCTCCAACTAACACATGCACAACTTTCAAATTGAAAAACTGCAACAACAAACGCCATCAAAACCGTCTGGAAATTTTGTATTTAAATTTAATCACTAACTTCAATGAGTTATGATAAGCGTATGCAATAATCTCAGATGTATTGCTGGTAAAATAAAAATTACAATGTTTCAACGTCAACAAGAACCTCAAAGTCTCTTTCTCAACTGTGGAATATTTCTGCTGATGAATATACAATTTCCAGGAGATATATCTCCCAAGTTTTTCGATTCACTTGTCGTCTTCCTCCCAGAGCACAGCACCAATACCCACATCCGTTACATTGATAGCCATGTTGAATATCTTTGCTTGAATAGGTGTGCCGAATACTGCAGGAGTTGCTAACACAGATTTCAATCTGTCAAATGGCTTTGGACAGTCCAATGTTCGCTGAAACTTTTTTTTTTGTTTCAGAATTCAGTGAGTGGAGCAGCCACACTGCCAACATTTGGTACAAGCTTTCAGAAAATTCACTCAAACCCAGGGACGGTATGATTGCATTTTTCATCGATATTCTGGGAAACTCCCAATTACCTTTGTTTTTGAATCCCAACGGGCAAATTATACATTTCCAAAACATTGCCGAGGTAAGTGAATTGGATTTTTGGCAATTTCAGTCTAAGCCACGTTTATCACCAAGCCTGCCTTCAGAAGTTGATCGAACAACTCTGATAAATATTGCAAATGTTCCTTCCATGCGTGCCAAAAAATCACCAGGACATCAATACATACGGATACAATTGGGTAATCTGGAAATGAAATTTTCTTTATTCTCTGAAATGTGTCTGACACAATTTTTATACCAAGTGACAAGATTGTAAACTGATAGAGTTCTTTCCACATTAAAAAAGCTGAAATTATCTTCAAACTTTCCGACAAAAGTACCTGCCAGCGTGCTCTCTACAAGTGCAACTGAGAAATACAAGTTGCTTGTCCCACCTTCCCGTCACATTCTTCCAAATGCGCAATTTGACATTTTTCAGTCCTTGTAACTGCATTGACTTTGTGATAGTCCACACACAAGCATTGGGTACCATTTGCTTTTACCACTGTTGCTATAAGTGTGCGTCAGTCACTGTCAATCACTTCGATTATGTCGTCTTGGAACAAGTGCGCAATCTCCATTTCAACATTTCCCAATCTTAGAGGGTCATGCCTATAAGGATGTTCCTTAATCGAAGCAGTATCTCCAAAATCTATATCATGCTTAATTGGTTAGTACTTACCAGCTTAATTTCACATATATCTCTATGTGATAGTAACAAATCTTTCAGGTCATGTCGGTTTTTTTTCTCTGCAATGGAGCTCTATCACTTATCCCAATTTTTGTGACTTCCTCAATGTCCAATTTAAGTTGAGGAATGTTCAATGCATAATCGTCTGAAGCGTTTTTCCCCCTATATTGCAACCAATAATACTGCCTCATTTTGATTTCCTTCCTCCTAAATTACCTTGTTAAGATATTCACATCATACACTTTGTGAAATTTCGTCTGTCTGGAGTCCGAAGCAAATTGTTAACCTCACTCAATCTCCTTTTGACATGACAATTTGCATTAATCCTACGTTTTAAAGGTTCACCTATTAATGGAAGCAATACTAACATCATGTCCATGATATCAAAATTCATAATTTTTGAGTGCCTGTTTGCTTTATGTTCATTGCATGCTATGATACTTCTAAGTTCTGTCAAGCCAACTCCCCCACTCTGTTTATTCATTCCTGAAAATTTGATACATAGTCAAAAAATGTGTTCACTGAATTCTGACTTACAAATTTCTCCTTAATCATTTTTAATGGATCTCTCACTTCATGCCCAAAATGAAATTGAAATGGATTGAATTTGATTGATTCATTTATTGCATCTCTGATCAGAGAAAGCACGAATGGAACTTGCTTATGCAAATCATTTGGATATCCATGACTATGAGCCCTTAAATTGGCCCTTAATGTCTGATGTCACCTTTTGGGCTCCGTGCGATTCTTGCTGCTAAGCAATAAATTGGGATTGTTTATTCCTAAGATATTCATAATGTATTTGAATAATTTTGATATAAGTTTCGATATGACCCGTGTTCTGATTGTATCATGTGAGTTTTCCATATTGAGAGACAAAATGGAGTAACTCCTCTACAACCCTTTTCCTTATGATATTTCATAACGGAACGGCGTCTGGATATTTAGTCGACACACCCATTATTGTTAACAAATACTGATTTGTTTATTTTATTCTTTTATTATTTTATTTTATCAAGGCCCCCACGGAATCAATTAAGACTATTCGATTACTTACAGTGTGGAAACAGGCCCTTTGGCCAAACAAGTCCACACCAACCCGCCGAAGTGCAACCCACCCAGACCCATTCCCCAATACCTAACACTACGGGCAATTTAGCATGGCCAATTCACCTGACCTGTACATCTTTTGGAATGTGGGAGGAAACCGGAGCAAACCCACGCAGATACTGGAAGAATGTGCAAACCCCACATAGTCAGTCGCCTGCGGCCGGAATTGAACGCGGGTCTCTGGCGCTGTGAGGCAGTAGTGATAACCACTGTGCCACCGCCCGCATTGTATAAGGATCACCAAATGCAGGAACAAAAATTAAATTTGTGGGTTTAATTACTGATTGTTGTTGTCCAATTATATGACATACCTGGCAAAATTAAACTCCATGCTTGAGCAGTCCAAGTCAATGATTTTTTTTAAGAGTGTTTGCGTCTCACTCCTAAATAATCCCTTGGTGGTAGCCTGTGTGCCACTCATAACCCTTCCCTTTTCTCACCCACTGGCAATATGACTTGCTGAATGTTTGCCCATTTCTCATTTGCCTGAGTAACTGATTTTCTACGTTTCCTCATTAAGGCATCATTTTTAAGACAACAGCATTCAGAAATGCATTCAGATTCTTTGCTAAGTATTCATTTTGATGCAATTACTTTTAGTTTTTTTATCTTTCTGGTTTAACTCCATTTATTTATCTGAGCTAAAGATGTCTGCTTTGTCATCCATCACCTCCTGGTTTGTATCTCCTCATCGGATCAAACAGGGACTCTGCTAATTCCACTTCAATTTTCTTATGTGGACTCTTAGATCTCTTCTATTTCAACAGGTGACTTTGTTACCACATTACCACACAATCTGGAAAAGTCCCAGGATATGTGCTGCACAATTCCTGATAAAAAGATTTTGTTGGAAATTACGATTGTCCTGATCCTCCGATGCTGCCTGTGCTTTTCCAGCACGACCCCCTCGACTTTAATATCCAGCATCTGTAGGCCCTAGTTCCTCCTCGTTGTCCAGCAATATTTCGCTTGCCTGAGTTTCCACTAGCTTTCCAACCAGTGCAGATAGAACTCCTTCCTGCGAACCAGCTATATGATTAATACAGGCACATCGTATCCCTGTATCGGAGAGTTTGTCAACTACTCCTATCGTCACTTTCCCCTCTACAGCTGGACACTCTGACATCATTTAACATAATTGAGCTCTTTTCGTTTCACTGTGCATTCCCATTACTTTTTCCTTTTCAGGCAATAATCTTTCAGAAGTATTTATCTCCTCATCATTCATATTCACAAACTCAGAGGATCCTGTATCTCTTCATGTTATAACATCTTTGCCTGCGACTGCTGGCCGTCTTGACAGTAACTTCGCAGGTACATGTTTTGAGAAGGTCTAGCACTACCTCCTTAACCAACCTTCGACTAGCTTGTAAATTCTGGTGGAGCTTTCTTGCATGCAATGCGCTCTCCATTACCACTTCTACAGAATTCATTGGCTTAACCAAATTTCGTACATTTGAGTTCATATTACTTTTCTTAATGCACTAACACTGTGATTTCATATGGCCTATTTTATTGTATCGAAAACACTGCAGATTTTTAAACTTCTCTTTCCACTTCAAGGGTTTCCTATCCACCCTGTTGTAAGTTATGCTTATGATCGTCACCGAAATCTACTGTTCCATTTCTAAGAAACGACTTCGCTTTTCTCCAATTACCACCCCTCATGGATTGACATCGATTTCGGAAGCAAAATTTTGATTTCTGGACTTATTCATAATCATTTGCCATTCCAGCTTCTAATGACATTTCTTGACATCTTTGCTCCCTGTTTTTCCAAACCAGTTCTCCATTCTTCAAGAAATTAATTTTTGTACTCCTATCTACGTGCCAATTTCTAAAGTTCAAACTCACTCTCTTTCTTCCTTTCGTCTTTATCAGTTTATCTTCCTTATTTCTCTCTTTATCTCTATCGACTCTGTCGTTTACTATCTTTTAATTTGTTTTGCAAATCTGACGCACTGACTTTTTTTTCTCTACTTTTACTGACAATTCAAAACTCTCATTTCTGTAGCCTTTTCCTTGGCTTTTGCCTCTAACTTAAGCTGCCCAATTTTCTTTTGGATTTTACTTATTTCTGAAGATTATGAATGTGTTCCTAGAAATTTAAATGTGGAGCTATTGATCTAAATACAGGTCCTTTGATCAGGGAAGTAGGCTGCTCCAAAACCTAGTCTGTCTAAAATTCCAGCAACTTGCCCTTTATCACTATTTGTAAATGCTCCAAAGTTATCTATTCCACTCCCAGAAAACTCTTGCTTACTGATGGAGCTATTGCTATCCCAAGCACTGTTTGAAGCAACTGCAGTCAAAACGCAGAACAAAATACACTAACACCGATCACTCACTGCCTTCAAGTCCAGCACCATTGGAGGCACGGTGGCTCAGTGGCTAGCACTGCTGCCTCCAGCACCAGAGTTGCAGGTTCGATTCCAACATGGGGCGACTGTCTGTGTGGAGTTTGCACATTCTCTTCGTGTCTGCATTGGGTGTCCTCCAGACGATCCGGTTTCCTCCCGCGGTCCAAAGATGAGCAAGTCAGGTGAATTGGCTATGCTAAATTACCCATCGTGTTAGGTGCATTCGTCAGAGGGGAATGGGTCTGGATGGGTTACTGTTCGGAGGGTCAGTTTGGGCCAAAGGGCCTGTTTCCACACTGTAGGGAATCTAATCTAATCAAACTCTGATTTCAAATGGGAATTGTGGAATAAATCCCGCAAAGGCATCCCAATCCGTTATGGTCCAGGGTAGATCCCCCCCATCCCAAAACGTTTCATGAAAGTAGTCCTACCTTTGTAGTAGATCGTATTTTTTTTTCTTCTTAAAAGCAGGTACAGTGCGCTTCTTCCAGTGGTGATGCAGATGGTGAAACCTTTATTTTTTTAAACTGAACAAACTTAGTTTTCCAGATTAACAAATTAAACACAAACAGAAGAGAATAGAATACAGAAAAAAATTCACCTACCTGAAAACCGAACATGTCAAACCAAGTTAACTATGCTTTTCAAACACTTGCAACAACCTCCTTAAACACGGATTAGCACAAAAGGTAGAATCAAAAACACGGTCTTACAAAAGATAGAGAGAGATATCAATATGGAACACGCTTTTCCATCGAACTGCTTCTTCAGTCAACAGCCTCAAACTAGTCTGACTGCGAAAAACATTAGAAACAAAAGAAAAGCTGAGTATGGGGAATTGGCTGTTATTTATTCTTAGTGCATTTTTTTTAACATGAAAGGCTTTTGTGTGAGGCAGTATCTGTTAATTATAATCAAATCGGCCCTAAATACCACCGATCCAATCCAAGCTAGGCTTTATGAAACAACTTCCACGCAATCCTCTGAAAAGCAAATAAACATAAGGACAACATAACCTTATTATCGGAGCAGCATCACCGAGTTACTAAGTATTAAGTTCCTTCTCGTAACATTTACGAGAAAGCCAAAACTCGACTGCAATTCTGCTACAATTGGACAAGTTGTTGATGAACCCAAACGTTGATTGTTGTGCGCAGTTCTGTTGTCCGTTCTTAACAATGAATATGTTGGTTTTGGAGGAGTTGCAGATGACGTCCAATGGGTTGATTCTGGAGGTGAGGAGAGGTTGAGGTGCCTGGGACTGCACTCACTAAAATTTCGAAGAATAAGAGGGGCATGTATAGAAAGAGATAAAATTAAGGAAGGCAGAAGTACGATAGAGGCAGGCAAGTTGTTTCCACTGCTGGGTAAGTCCACGACTGGGAGACATGGCCTCAGTATTAGTGGGCTAGATTTAGGACAGCGATGAGAAGGAACTGCGTTTCCAAGACAGTAGTCATCCATGGAATTCTCCACTCAATGCAACAATAGAAGCAAGTTCCTTAAATATATTCAAGACACGTTTGAATGTTTTATTTTCATTGGTTGTAGAATTAGGGGTCACGGGGACAATGCAGGGAGGAGAAGCTGAGATAATGCATAGTTCTGCCATCGTCATAATGAATGGCAGAACAGGCGTGAAGGGTGAAATTCTATTAGTATGAAACCACAAAACTATAGCATTGACCATTGATTGACAAAGAAGGTCGGTGGCACTGCACCATTAGTCAACGTATACAAAGCATCTTTTTTTGTTTCAGCAGGCAATGATTAGCTATGATGCACGCACGCAGAGTTTATTAGTTTTTGTCCATTCACATTTGACGCATTTCACGTGTAAATAGACACGATAATTACGTGTAATAATGCTGAAGGAAAATATCTGATTTTTGAGCCATAAATTATGACATAGTGAATAATCTTTAAAAGCAAGCACACAAATGTTATAATTCTCCTGATGTACGCTTCGTTTCAATGAATTTCGATAGGTTATCGTAAATGCAATGTGTTTGGAATGTTTACAACAATGTTACGAATCGTTTCTAGTTCAAAAACACAAGAAGGTGAGCTGTTGGAACGAGTAATTCGATTCTTACAGAATGCAGCATACGTTACAAGACCTTTGTGTTCGCAACTTTTGAAAGCCTTTACTGTTCTTTGTTTTGAAAGATTAATTTTGATATCGGCATTGAATGTTCGAAGACACATGGCCATTTGAACTTGCTGTCACACTTTAATATTGCAAAGTGTAATATTGTCAATGATAAAAATCAAATGGGCATATCAAAATAGGGATTTCTTGAACAGAACCCATGGAAATAGATACCTTTCTGGATTCTGAAGACCAGTTAATTTCCAGTCAGCTGGCTGCACATCATTAGTAAACATTTGGCCGTTAAGTTTCTCAGGATATGTGTCGCAGTACCGCTCGTTTCTTTAGTAACGAAGAAATAGTGCATTGGTGATGCAACTAAAAGCTGACTGCAGATTTGGAATGGGTGAACTTGACTTCAACCAAAGGGTGAACAAATGATTGAACACTTTGATTTAACGTCACACATTCTGTTTGTTTATGTAGCGTATGTAGCTGATGCAGCTTATGTAGCTTTCCCCTGTTGCAATTCTGCATACCATGACTACTTGTACGCCCTAAGTAACGGGAATGTAATTAGAACATATTTGAAGTAAAATGCGTATTATTAGGTCATAGCTATTAGCTAATTGTACTGTAACTTTTAACATGACTTGACATGTTGTTTAGCCGTTTCTTTGCAATTCTAATTTTATTTTATTAAATAGACAAGGAAGCTATTTTCTCCAAATGAAGAAATACTCAGTCTACCCCAATGATCATTCCAAGGTTTGCTGTGCATTCAGAATAAGAATATTGAAGATATTACTCAAGCCATAATTCATCCACCATTTGTGCTATATCAAGTCAAATGTCACCATGAGACGCATTCCCCTCTTCTAATCATTCTGGAGGGACCACTTCCCTGCTGGATGACTTGGTCGACATCTTCTCTACATTTGCACCTCCCCATACTCCCAAGTCACCTTGCCTGGCAGTAGCTTAACGTGGAACACCTGATCAGTTTATTTAACCCCCTTTAATACCAAAGTGCCCAGTAATATTTTCCATGTAAAGTTGCGTTTTACCTGCCCTCAGGTTAATCTATTCTACTGTATGCACTGCTCACAGTACAGTCACCTCTGCAATGAGACTAGCAGACTAGTTGACAGCATTTCAGAACACCTACGTTCTGACCGCAGAAACGTTCCTGCATTTCTAGTTGCCTGCCACTTCAGCACAGAACAATGTACCTTGGTCGACTTCTCTGTCTCGGACTTGTTGAAAAAACCCTTCTACGTTCAGTGCAAGCTGCAAGGGCAGCACTTCATTTTCGGATTAGAAAGCCTGCAACTCGTTGCTCTCAATATCTCAATTACTTCTTGTGTATCTTCTACCATGTGAGCACTTAATCCATACACACCAGGCCTTCTAAACACATGACATGCTATCTTACTGAGCTCATTTTATGCCACCAATGGCCTTCAGTACCAGCTATTCATTGTTGCATACAAACATTTACCCACTTCTTCGTCTGCCCAACTATTGTTTTCTGACTTACTGAACCCATTCTCCACTTATCACTTATTCCATCGTATTTCAAGTCGAATGTAGTCTGATATATCAAACTTTTCCTGGCTTTAATCAGGTCGAAAGGTGTGAAAACCGAAACATTAAGTCTTCATTTAGTCTAGACGTACTAAGTGTTTGAGATATTTCTGTTTCTGCTGCCATTGGCCATAGCTGTCGACATTGTCAGTAGAATGTACCAAAGGCATACTACTATGGAATAACACATTTTTCTTACGTTAAAAAAAAATACACTTCATCCACGACATCGCAGAAATTTCATATACTTAACTCTGTTCCAGAAAATCATAGGAAAAGTTCAGGAATAAAAATCCAGGATTGGACAAATAACACTCATCTGTGAACAATGCGCTGCAGGAAATAATAAGAAATGAAATGATGGACAAGATTCTTTATCAGCTCAAATCTATGTTGGAAAGAAATGGAAATCTCAAGATATAAAGGTTGGAACAGACACGAAAACAAAACGATTCGATTCTGGATATTTCAAATGTTTCACCATTGTCCTTTCTTCTTAGATCTTTATTGTTTTCCTATTAAGTGCACAGTCCTAAAATCGAATTCGCCGACAGTTCCACACAATATGCCAATTAACTTCTAAATGGAAATATTTTGTTGGTTCTAATGATTCGAATAAACATATCAACATATATGTAGGAGATAGATTCTAAATCAGAAATAAAGTTTTGATTTGATTTGCTCATTTTATTGTCTTAATATAATACTTTTGAACTTGACTTAATTAAACTCTGAATGCACAATAGCAATTGTCAGTTCTATTTCAAAAGCAATGGTGTCAACCAATGCAAAGCGTTGATTTGCTGACAATCAACATTTGTTTCTCTTCTATTCTTAACGAACTGTACACAATCTGGTAACTTGCTTAATTATGCATGAACACCTAGAACTGGAATTTAAGTAACTGACAAAGAAAATGATGAGGACCAGAGGGGCAGCCGGGAAGGATAGTAGTGAGCATAAATTCTCACCCTTCGAAGCCAACGGCCATTTTGAGTGCGAGCAGCAGCGGAGGTAAGACGAACCCGAAAGACTGCAGCAAAGATAAGGCAGTTTTTTTAAAAACAATTACCTACGGGTAGCGGGCAGCAGTATTATCCCTTTCACAGAAGGAGCGGGAGCAGCGGAGGTAGTGACGAGAACCAGAAGGACAGCTGGGAAGGAAAGCAGTGACCATATATATCAGCAAGGCGGCTAGACACGAGATTCTAGAACTCTTGTGTCTCCCACCGCCCTCCTCCTCTAACCTAGTTAATAAGATAAGGTTCATTCTAAACTTCGACTATTGAACATAAGTTTGTTATTAATTTTATAGCAACTTGAACTAAGCTTTCTACTTTAGTACTGAGTGGGTGTTCAGATAAGTCGGGTATGGATGCTAAGGCAGTTGCATGCTCCTCCTGCAGAATGTGGCAGGTGGGAGACATGGCACACGTCTCCGCTGACTACATCTGCGGGAAGTGCACCCAACTGCATCTCCTTGAAAACCGTGTCAGGGAATTGGAGCTGGAGCTCGATGAACTACGGATCATTCAGGAGGCTGAGGGGCTAATTGAGATGAGTTACCGGGAGTTGGACACTCGTAAGGCTCAGGACAAGGATAGATGGGTAACAGTTAGGGGGAGGAGAAAGTGAGGTCTGCAGATGCTGGAGATCAAAGTTGAAACTTTATTGCTGAACAGCACAGCAGGTCAGGCAG
This sequence comes from Chiloscyllium plagiosum, assembly GCF_037043375.1. NCBI lineage: Eukaryota > Metazoa > Chordata > Chondrichthyes > Orectolobiformes > Hemiscylliidae > Chiloscyllium > Chiloscyllium plagiosum. The sequence continues at coordinate 14,253,193 of NW_028270176.1, forward strand.
CATCCAGGGAACAGGAGATTCGACGTTTCGGGCACAGGCCCTTCCTCAGGAATGAGCAGAGAGTGTTCAGCAGGAGAAGATAAAAGGTAGGGAGGAGGGACTTGGAGGAGGGGCGTTGGAACGTTCTCGAACTACTCGAGCAAACCTTCCACCCAGGACATTGGTCCCCTTCCAGTTAAGATGCAACACGTCCTTCTTGTACCGTCCCACCTTCCCCAGAAGGCATCCCAATTAACTCCCTGTTCCTCCCCGAGGCGAGGAACAGGGAGCGGGCACACCTTAACACGTGGCTGCGCAGCTGGTGTAGGAGGGAGGGCTTCAGATATGTAGTTAATTGGGATGCCTTCTGGGGAAGGTGGGACGGTACAAGAAGGACGTGTTGCATCTTAACTGGAAGGGGACCAATGTCCTGGGTGGAAGGTTTGCTCGAGTCGTTCGAGAAGGTTTAAACTAGTATGGCAGTGGGGTGGGAACCTGAGCTGTATACCGGAGGTGAGAGTTGATGCAGATGAGGCAAAAGCAAGAGGTAGACCAGCTAGTGGGAAGGAACCAAGGGATCAGTTAAAGTCTGTTTGCTTTAACTCAAGGAGTATCAGGAATGAAAGTGATGAACTTAGAGCATGGATCAGTACCTGGTGCTATGATGTTGTGGTCATAACAGAGACATGGGTTTCTCAGAGGCAGGAATAGTTGCTGGATTTTCCAGGGATTAGAACATTTAAAAAGAATGGGGGGTGGGTGGGGGGAGAGGAGGGGGTGTAGCACTACTAATCAGATAGGGTATCACAACTGCAGAAGCTTCCATTGTCGACGAAGATCTGCCGACCGAGTCAGTATAGGTGGAAATATGGAACAGCAAGGGAGCAGTCACCTCGTTAGGGGTTTACTTCAGGTCCCCCAATAGCAGCAGGGAGATGGAAGAAAGCATAGGTCAGCAGATTTTGGAAAAGCGTGGACATAGTAGGGTTGTTGTAATGGGTGATTTTAACTTTCCCAATATTCATTGGAACCTCCTTCGAGCAGAAGATTTGAACGGAGCTGTTTTTGTAAGGTGTGTGCAGGAGGGTTTCCTAACTCAGTACGTTGACAGGCCGAAGAGGGGAGAGGCCATTATAGACTCGGTGCTCGGAAACGAGTCGGGGCAAGTATCAGATCTTGTGGTGGGAGAGCGTTTTGGTGATATTGACCACAACTGCCTCACATTCGACATAGCTAAGGAGAAGGAGAGAATTAGGCAAAATTGAGGTTATTTAATTGGGGAAGAGGATACTATGATACGATTAGAAATGAGTTAGGGAGCATGGATTGGGAGCAATTGTTCCATGGTAAAGGCACTATAGATATATGGAGACTGTTTAAGGAAAAGTTGTTGCAAGTGATGAATAAATATGTCCCTCTGAGACAGGCAAAAAGTGGTAAGTTAAAGGAACCTTGGATGACGAAAGCGGTGGAGCTTCTAGTCAAAAGGAAGAAGGTACCTTACATAAGGTGGAGGAAGCTAGGGTCAAGCTCAGCTATAGAGGATTACAGGAAAGCGAGGAAGGAGCTCAAAAATGCTCTGAGGAGAGACAGGAGGGGGCACGACAAAGGCTTGGCAGATCGGATTAGGGAGAACACAAAGGCATTTTACACTTATGTGAGGAATAAGAGAATGGTCAAAGAAAGAGTAGGGCCGATCAGTGACAGCATAGGGAATTTGTTTGTGGAGTCTGGGGAGGTAGGGGAAGCCCTCAATGAGTTTTTTGCTTCAGTCTTTGCGAAATAAACGAACTTTGTAGTGAATGAAACCTTTGAAGAGCAGGTCAGCATGCTGGAATGGATAGAGATAGAGGAAGCTTCTGTGCTGAAAATTTTGTCAAACATTAAGATTGACAAGTCGCAAGGGCCGGACCAGATTTGTCCTCGGCTGCTTTGGGAAACGAGAAATTTGATTTCTTCGCTACTTGCGAAGATATTTGCATCCTCGCTCTCCACTTGAGTCGTTCCAGAGGACTGGTGAGAGGCAAATGTAGTTCCTCTCTTCAAGAAAGAAAATAGGGAAATTCCTAGCAATTACAGACCAGTAAATCTCACGTCTGTTGTCTGCAAGGTGTTAGAAAGTATTCTAAGGGATAGGATTTATGACCATCTGGAAGAGCATGGCTTGATTAAATGCAGTCAACACGGCTTTGTGAGGGGCAGGTCATGCCTCACAATCCTTATCGAGTTCTTTGAGGATGTGACTAGAAAAGTTGATGAGGGTCGAGCTGTGGATGTGGTGCATGTTGATTTCAGCAAGGCATTTGATAAGGTTCCCCATGTTAGACTCATTCAGAAGGTCAGGAGGAATGGGATACTGGGGAACTTAGCTGTCTGGATATAAAATTGGCTGGCCAACAGAAGACAGCGAGTGGTAGTAGAAGGAAAATATTCGGCCTAGAAGTCTGTGGTGAGTGGTGTTCCACAGTGATCTGTCCATGGGCCTCTATTGTTTGTAATTTTTATTAATGACTTGGATGAGGGGATTGAAGGATGGTTCAGCAAGTTAGCAGACGACATAAAGGTTGGAGGTGTCGTTGACAGTACAGAGGACTATTGTAGGCTGCAGCGGGACATTGACAGGATGCAGAGATGGGCTGAGAGGTGACAGATGGACTCCAACCTGGATAAATGCGAGGTGATGCATTTTGGAAGGTCGAATTTGAAAGCTGAGTACTAGTTTAGGGATAGGATTCTTGGCAGTGTGGATGAACAGACAGATCTTGGTATGCAGGTACATAGATCCCTTAAAATGGCCACCCAAGTGGACAGGGTTGTTAAGAAAACATGTGGTGTTTTGGCTTTCATCAACATGGGGGTTAAGAGTCGTGAGAACTTGTTGCAGCTCTATAAAGTTTTGTTGAGACCGCACTTGGAATACTGCGTTCAGTTCTGGTCGCCCTATTATAGGAAAGATGTGAATGTTTTGGAGAGGGTTCAGAGTAGGTTTGCCAGGATTCTGCCTGGACTGGAGGGCTTATCTTAAGAAGAGAGTTTGACTGAGCTCGGACTTACTTCATTGGAGAAAAGGAGGAGGAGAGGGGACCGAATTGAGGTATACAAGATATTGAGAGGCAGAGATAGAGTCGATAACCAGAGACTATTTCCCAGGGCAGAAATGACTAACACGAGGGATCACAGTTTTAAGCTGGTTGGAGGAAAGTATAGAGGGGATGTCAGAGGCGGGTTCTTTACACAGAGAGTTGTGAGAGCATGGAATGCGTTGCCAGCAACAGTTGTGGAAGCAAGGTCATTGGGGACATTTAAGAGACTACTGGACATGCATATTGTCACAGAAATTTGAGGGTGCATACATGAGGATCAGTGGTCGGCACAACATCATGGGCTGAAGGGCCTGTTCTGTGCTGTACTGTTCTATTTTCTATGTTCTATGTTCTATGCAATGTTAGGAATTCACGAGCCCACTCACTTTCTCCAAAACAACAATTTTGTTTTAAGAAAAACAAATACCTTTCTCCTTTTTTTCTTGCAAACTTTCTTCTATTAAAATTAAACACATTTAAAATGTATTTGCATAGTTTACATATTATTGTATTATTGATTAATAGTCTAGATAGCATCATCGCAAGAAATCCGTTTAAAAAAGTCTTTTGTTTGTAATCGGTTCTGTCAAGTAGTTTTATATACGGAATGGGATGTTGTATGTTTTGAAGAAGACTTTTCGAGGGATTTTGAGACTTAAAATTCGAGTTAACAGGGAAAAAGCAAGAAGAAATGTCTTGACATAGTTACTGATGTTTGCTGCGTATATTTTACTGATATAATTGTTTTATCATAAGTAAACAATTCGAGGCCTTATGTCTCTGCTAATGGTCGAGATTTGCACAGATGTGATGCAAAATAATCACCTATTTGTGGCAAATAAGTTTACCTCCTGATTACTTATAAAATACAGAGGAAACCAACATGAACTCTAAAGAAATGCGAATGCTTTGCTTTGTTTAATAATAAAAAGAAATATTGCGTAAAATTCTTCTTAGGTAAAATCGTACAGCTCGTTTAAAACACGTTCGATAGCTATACATTCAGAACTTAAACAACAGATCGACAGAAAGGCCGACACACGCTATAATCGCCCTAAAAGTGAAGTGCAATTGTAGGTTTAATTTGATTTGAAAATATAATAAGGACACAAAAATACCGAGGCATTGAAAACCAATGCTACCTGCAAAAACAAGTGAAACAGATAATCATATCCATAACATTGAACGTTGAAAAGGTTTCCACTGGATATATGTTTTAAATATGCATCGGAGATGTAACACGTGACATAGGGATAAATTTTATGTCATCTGAATATTTCGATAATTGTTGAATAAATAAGCTGCAGCATCTAAACACTGAGAAACAGGGGTCTCAAAAGCAAAATATAAAAGAACATTTAGCATTGCAAGACTTAAGCACTTCCTTCTTCCTAATAACGCATTAGCCACAGATACATAATAAACAAAGGTGAAAGTTTTATATCAACGTTTTTCACGGAAGTTATGGGTAGCTTAGTACAAACATATCTGAAATTCGTTGAGTGCGATCCAGAATCGCAGGGGGCATTAGAGCGGTGGCATGCAAATTTAAAGACGATGTTTGATGTTTATAATCAAGACTAACTAGAGTATTGAAATAAAAGAATTATGCAAAGACTTTTTTTTCGCAATTTTAATATATATATCTAAAGGATAAACTAAACACGATTCAGTTGAATTAGGTTTTTTGCCTATGAGGTGGGATGACAACTGGCGTTAATTAAAGTGAATTTGCTGAGCCAGAAGTCAGAGACCACTATTTGGGTTTTGTGTCAAATATTAAGGAAAGATTAAACAGATCAGATGATTTGGCTGGACATCATTTAATAGCAGCATAGTTTATGAATGTAGGCTTGCCCGTTGAGTTGTAAATGTCGTTTTCAGACGTTTTGTCTCCATGCTAGCTAGCATCTTCAGTGAACTTCATTCGGAAGCTCACTGAAGATGTTACTTAGTATGGTGACGGAATGCCTGAGAACGAACCTTCCATCTCAGCGAACAAATGTATATCCGGAACCCCAACCAAAGCTATAAACACTCTCAAAACTCCCTCGCATAGTTTATGGATCAGGCCAGGCATTCTTAAATCTTTTTTAAGAAGGTAGTCAAGAACATATCTTTTCAAGTTTTTTTTAAGCAGACGTGAGGAGAATAATCCAGTTTGACATCGATGTCAAAGTACTCGGTGTAAATCATAACATAATAATCCTTTACACACAAACAATAGAAAATGAAATTTAGAAAACATAACTTACCTGAAAACTCAATTGACTTGATCACAACTAAATGACATGCTTGCAAATGTCTGTAAAATCTCCACAAACCCTTTGCCCCTCTGGCAGAAAAGCTGAAATCAAACACAGGTTCTCACAGAAGAGAGATTTCAGGCAGAGAAACGATCAGCTTCGAGTCGTTTATTTGGATATCCACCCTAAACTGAAGTAAAACCATATACTGGGAAATCTGACCACAGCCTAATATTATACTTCTGAATTTTTAAACTTAAACGACTGTTCATGTAAATATTTCAATAAATATCAGAACCTCTGCCTTTACGACCCTTCTCACATAAAATCAAGTGCAGAATAACTTTTTGAAAGAAGCAGTATCTTTACAATAGCAATCAGTGTAACTCTAAAGGGATATTTATTTTTTAAATTACAATTTTACTATGGTAAGCAAGTGTGATTATTTCACCATTTCGTAGGTGAAGCTCAAAAGGCAAGGTTCAGGAGGCTTCATGAAAATGAGAAGAAATTGAGTTTGGTGAATACTTTCCGAGGAACCCCAGATGGAAAGAAATCTCACAGAATGTGTCATCTGATACGCTCAAGTATTATTTTGCAAAGCAACGGAAGCAAAAAGAGTTAAGAGCTACTTTAAGGTTATTCTCAATTGCACTTCTGTCAAAATAAATTGGGCAATAATGAAGTTCTCACACATTGCGCTATATTAATGATTAAACTTCCAGAGGATAGTCTAAAATACGATCACAGAGGCAGATGTGTCGGAATAACCTGAGAGAAAGCAATTAATTAGGCATGATGTAGAATTGGGATTTCTTTCCCAATATAGCAAGATTTGCATAAACCACTAAGGTTGACATCGATCCAAAAAGTGATTGCCAGAATGCTCAAAGAAAACGTAATCGATGTGACTTGCAGTGATTGGAGCTCACACATTGTATTGGTGACAAATCTAGCAAATACCTAACAATGATATGTGGACTACCACACAGTCCAGACAGCAGGAAACAATAGTTGGATATAAAACGTGTTTTCGCGTGAGTTATCAAAGAAGACACGTAGGTCCTGTGTTCCATCACACAAATAATCTTTATTCGGACCACAAGTACCAGATATGTCAGAGAGGCCAGAGACAATCCTGTACATGGTCTTCAAGGCGTGGATAGATTTTCTGGTACTTACAGGTAAGATTGGAAGGTCTATTACAATCTGAAATGCCAAGCGAAATAAAACATTTTAAAAACTTTATTTTACAATAATTATATGCCATATTGCTGTCCTTATAAGCCACACCCTCCAAATATGTCCATGCCAGCAGTAAAAACAATAAGTAATAGACATTTTCATTGACACCCCAAGTCCTTCCCATAATTTGATTGTGCTTACCGGAACACTCCACCATTTTTCTTGTGCACGTAACAAAGCTTCTGAGAGTTTTATTTCTTCCTTGATATTTGCCACCCGCTCTGTGTTATTTACTAAAAACCTAAATTGTTGCTTTTCACTCAGAATTCTTCCAAATTTTGTACTGACTTTAATGTGACAGATTAAGAAGGTTATCATATTGTTGTAACTGGATTCATAGAGATGTACGTCACGGAAACAGACCCTACAGTCCAACTCGTAAATGACGACCAGATGTCTCACTGAATCTACTCCCATTTGCCAGCACTTGGCCAATATCCATCAAAATCCTTCCAAATCATACACCCATCCGGGTGCCATTCAAATGTACTAATTGAGTTAACCTCCACTGCATCCTCTGGCAGCAAATTCCACGCACGCATGGAAACATGAAAACATGTTTCTGCATGAAAACATTGCCCTTTAGATTATTTTCTAATTTTCCCTTTTTAACCAAAACATATCGTCTCTTATTCTGGACTCCCCCAGCAGAGGGAAAATACTTTGATTACTTACTCGGTCCATACAACTCATGACATTATAAACCTCTATAAGTTCACAGTTCAATCTCTGCCACTCCAAGAAAAACAGCCTCAGCCTATTTAGTCTCTCCTGATATATTGTTATAAAATGTATGACATCACCTCGAATATACAGTTACAGTGATATAGTTGACAAATTGAAAATAATCCCTCTTTCACTTCAGCCTGACAGTTTTAAAAACTATCCTGACGATCAACCACAGTTTGCAACTCCCGCTATTTAGATGCTGGAAGTGGTTTCTCAACTGCAGTTTCATTCTAAGACCTAAAGAACAATATAAATAGAAGTGGAAGTAAGGCCATTAGGCCCATTGATTCCACTCCGCCATTCAACCTTGGCTGATGGGCATTTCAATGACACTTACCCGCACTCTCCCCATATACCGTAATTCCTTGCGTGATTAAGAATTTATCAATCTTTGACTTGAAGATATTTAACGTCCCGCCCTCCACTGCGTTCTATGGTAATGAATGTTAAAGGCCCAGCACTGTCTGGCTGAAGAAATATCTCCTTTTTTCCATTCTAAAAAATACCTCTTCTATTTCAACCCTTTCCCAACGAGTCCTTTTATCCCCACCTTTTAGAAACAATTAACCAGCGTCCATCCTTTCTAAGCCGTGAATTGCTTTGTAAGGTCCTATTATATCTCCCCTAAATCTTCTAAACTCTAATGAATACAATCCCAGTCTTCTCAGCCGTTCATCATATGTTAGGGCTACCAATCAGGGATCATCTCTGTGAATTTCCACTGGACATGCTACGGTGCCAGTATTTCTTTCCTGAAGCGTAGGGCCCAAAGCTGGAGCCTAACCAGAGCTTTATAAACTTTCTGTAGCACATTCACTGCATTTACATTCCAACACTCTTGAGATAAATTACAGCATTACATTTGCTTCCTTAACCACGGACTCCACCTTGAAGTATAATTTTAGAAATCTTTGATATAATTCTTGACGTTTTCACTCTAAATACTTGCCATTCCCAAATCATCTTTCGAATAGAAGCATCTAATCGAACTCCACTGATAAGAGCAATGACTTTGCAATTTCAGTCGAAAAGTGTGGTGGTGGAAGAGCACAGCAGATAAGGCAGCAACCGAGGAACAGGAGAATCAATGACTCAGGCATAAGCTCCTCGTCAGGAATATCAAGGAAAAGAGGGCTGAGAGATGAATAGGAGGGTGGAATGGAGTTGGGGGTAGGTCGCTGGAAGGCAATATGTAGATGCAGGTAGGGATGATGTTGATAGGTTCCAGTAAAGAGGGGAACAGATGGGTAGGAAGGTAGATGAGCACTTAGAACAGTGAAGGATGGCGGTGCTGAGTTGCCAGGTTTAATCTGGGATGAAATCACACCTCATCCCAAATTCCAACAGTACAACTTGACACCGCCCACTTGAAATATGCCACCTGTCCAACTTCCCTCCCATCCATGATCTCCTCCCTCATGACATCAGGATCCCTCATCTGGATTTAATTGTCACCTTCCCAGCTACGTTCCACTCAGAACCACTCAACACTCCTATCTATCCATCATCTCCTTTCCCCCATCCCCGATATTCTGGATGGAACTTTTGTGCCCGAAACGTCAATTCTCCTGCTCCTTTGATGCTGGCTGACCTACTGTGCTTTTCCAGTGCCACATTTTTCGACTCCATAAACAACTATGCAAGCTGACCATTTTTTCACGCTGTGTTTTGTAGTCTGCCTTTGGCTTTCTTCCCTGGAACTTTAAATGTAAGAATTTGTTAGAATTACCTGTATCTACACTTAATTTCAATTGTCCATCTCTTTTAGGCATGACTTGTCTTTTTACAACGAGGCGCTTTGCTTGCAGATACCCTCCCCTCCCAACATGTCCCCACATCCGCAAGTTACCTTGCCCTGTAATCGCAGCCTATTTACTTTCCCCTTCCTCATCATCCAAGGATCCAAACTACATATTATTGCAAAGAGACCTATTTCCTTCACAAACAACATGGATTCAAAAAGAATGACTGTTATGTCATCAAAACTGATGTATATTAGATGATGAATGAAAAGCTGATTATGAAGAAAAAGCGAAACAATGATATGTGATTAATAGCAAGTTCTCTGCTGAAGTGGAAGAAAACTTAAATGCAACAGTTTATGGATGAGACAAAGGACTACGACAGTAATGAAAGAATCTCAAAGTCGAGGTAAACAGAATTCTGCCAATCGAATTAATACTCACTATTTGAAGAGGTTCCAATGCAATCTCTCACAGCCTGCATTTGCCACTGGTTAATCTCCTTAGCCTGCACCAGATGTAAAATTGAGATGAGCCAATCTACTTAACCTGCACATCTTTTGACTTTGGAGATAGTTGAATCACCTGGCGGAAAACCAGTCAGTCATGTATGGTGAGAATTTGCAAACTGTACACAAACAGTTGAGGGTGGAATCGAGCTGGAATTCCTGGTGCTGTGAGGCAACAGTGCTCACCAGTAAGCCAGCATGATCTCTAATATCATCATGATAACAAAGGTAATCTATCAACAAGGGTGGACATGCGTCAAATAATGGAGAATGACTTGTATAAACGTGTCCACATTCGCTTTAAAACTGCAGACATTATTGAACATGGTGCTCAGATTTTTTTATAGAAATGGCAACGCAGGGAAATTTCGTTAGAATCATGATCTGAAATCAAATTCTAGTGTGAAGTATCTCTGTTAAGGCTGGCTATGTATAGCCGAAATAACTTGCCCAGTTTTTACTGTTATAAGCATAAAGTTGTTAATGGAAGGTTGGTCATTTACCCCCATGTTAAATTTATTGAAACTCGACTGTTCATCTCACATGCTTCAAGAAGTTAGAATTGTTTTTAGAGAAGAGCATTTGACGAAAGGTTTTCTGGTTTTGGAGTTGGAATACATGCCAATCGCGGACATGTAAAACACATAGTTTTTTTTGGCAGTGATGAGGGGGTTACGGGAACGGAATATAAAGAGTCATCATTCATACACATTGGGTCCCGTAATGTATACGAGCTATGCAACTGTGCAGAAAAGTTATGTAACATGCACACATCATGCCGACATGCTAATGCTGATAACAAACTGTGTTTGCTGTGTGAGAGATATTTCACAGCACAGTGTATTAAAATTGTCTATTTTCGTGTTTAAATTGCTTCCGCTGTGGACTTCAAATTCGGGAGCATTTTGAGTAAGAAAACAACAATATATTTTCGAACAGAGGCAATGATAAACCTGATGATAAAAACGTCCAGGCAAAATCAGGGATTTGATTATTCATTTGATATGGTAACGCTACATTGGACATCAATTCGTTATTTTCCTCCAAATCATGCTAATGTTTTGTAGGATGATGCTTCCTTGTTTCAATCTAGTGTTTTTTTTTCTTGGCTTTGTGGAAGTTTCAGAAGAGATTTACCTGCAAGTACTCACCCGTAAACTGAATTTAATTACGACAATGAAAGCACATATTCAGAATGACTCTGAACAATTTGGAAAGGATGACTGCTAAATCTCGAGTTGGGATGTGATGCTTGCAAGTGAGCATAAATTATACAAAAGGAAAAAAAAAGAAGTTTATACATTCTTTCAGATAACTTTCAGTGTTCATCCCTCTTATTCTAAAATCTCACTTAACGATCAAACTCATCACAGAAGAATGTCTATCTGACTTCAATTACTACCCTCACGATTTGCTTTACTTAAAATCAGCTACATCGATGTGCTCATGAAATGGATTGTAAAATTAGATGGAAAATTAAGATAATAATTTTTAGAGCAAACGAAAATGAAAAGTCGTAGTTTGTGATGAATGGAAGTAGATTTGGAAAAGAGATGACGAGATGTTTTTCCCTCAAGTTTACGTAATTCACCTGAAATCAGTTGCGTAATGTTTTGCCATCCAACGTCTCAGAGCTCTAGAAAATCCAGGATATCAACAGTTCACTGAGAAGATAAAGTTCATAACATTTCTGATTCAAAATATTTTGCTTGACGTGAACCCAGTCATGTTGACAAACGAGCGCCAATGTATCCTTTTAATAGCAAGTAGCCAAAGATCTATTTTAATTCTTCATGTTGAAATGGATAAGCATTGATCATTCTAATGTGTGAAATGCATAAACTCAACTTGATCCCTTTTTCTAAATGAGGATAACACGTAATTTAAAAAAGAACAAATTTTGTGAAACATTTATGTTACACATCCCGAAAAAGAATGCAATTTTTTCAATGCAAACAACGCTACAAATCGTATTCTTTAAAACCTCCCCAACGCATTTAAAATTATCTTTAAGTAATCTTCAGAAAAGAATTACGTCGATTTTTATGGTCATAGAACGGGAATACGATTGTGAGTTGGAAGCTCAACCGCAAGCAACTTAGATGTGAATTCAGTCTCGATATTGTGCATAGCTTGTACCTATTTATATCAGGAGGGAATGAATGGATAGTGTAAGATTAGCACCAATCAAGGATAGTAGTGTGAAGTTGTGCGTGGAGTCCAGTGAGTCACGAGAAGTGTTCTATGAATATTTTACATCAGTATTCAAACTGGAAAAGGATAGCGGACAATATTGAGATATAGGCTACAAGATTCGGTAGGATTGAAATTCACAAGGAGGATGTCTTGCAATTCTGGAAAATATGAAAATGGAAAATTTGCCTGGACTGGATGAGAGCTATCCCATGCGGGTCTGGCTGTGCGGCACGGTGGCACAGTGGTTAGCACTGCTGCCTCACAGCACTAGAAACCCGGGTTTAATTCCCGCCTCAGGTGACTCTCTGTGTGGAGTTTTCACATTGTCCCCGTGTCTGTGTGGGTTTCATCCGGGTGCTCTGGTTTCCCCCCATAATCCAAAAATGTGCAGCTGAGGTGAATTGCCATGCTAAATTGCCCGTAGCGTAATGTGAACGTGTAAATGGAGGAGTCTGGGTGGGTTGCACTTTGAAGGGTTGGTGTGGACTTGTTGCGAAGAAAGGCCTGCTTCCACACTGTAAGTAATCTAATCTAAGAAAATTGCAAAGCCTCTTGCTTTGGGCCTTATGCTATCATTGGCTCCAGGAATAGTGCCAGAAGATTGGATGATAGAAGATGCTGTTCCCTTGTTTAAAATATCGAGTAGAGGCAAATCTGGTAATTATATATAAGGAAGGTTTTCTTCGGTTGTGGGTTAACATTTGGAAAAGGTGATAAAAGATCGGATTTATAATCATCTTGAAAGGATTAAGTTGATTAGATATAGTTTTTGTGAAGGTGAGTTCGTACCTCACAAAACTTATTGACTGCTTTGCGAAGGTGACTAAACAGTTGGATGAGGGCAAAGTGGTTGATCTGTTGTATATTGATTTCAGTAAACTGTTTGATAACTTTCGCCACGGTAGGCTAGTGCACAAAATACAGGGGCATGGGATTCAGTATGATTGAGGAGGCTGGTACATAACTTGGCTCGTTGAAAGGAGACAGAGGTTGGTGGTTTCAGGAAAATGTTCATCCTCGTTCAGTTGCTAATGGTGCAGTGCAAGGTTCACTTTTGGGCCACTGCTTTTGTCACATTGAAAAATGACCTGGATGAGGGTGGAGAAGGACGTGTTTCATAAATTTACGGAGGTCACTAAGGTCCGTGGAGTTCCGGGTAGTTTAGATGGGTGTTGCAAGTTATAGAAGGCTGCGGTGGTGGGCTGAGAGGTAACAATTTGAGGTTAATGTGAAAAAGTCTGAGATGATCCATTTTGGAAAAAGCAGCATAAGCACAGAGTTCTGTTTTATACTCAGACACTGGCAGTGTAGATGTGCAGAGGGATCTCCGGGTCCATGGACATAGATCCTTGAAACTGGCCAGCCAAGTTTGCAGGGTTATTATGAAGGCATAAGATGAGTTAGCAGCGATGACATCATGTTAGAACATAGTACATAGAACATTATAGCGCAGAACAGGCCCTTCGGCCCTCGATGTTGCCCGGACCTGTGAACTATTCTCAGCTCGTACCCCTGCACTAACCCAAAATCATCCATGAGCTTATCTAAGGATTGTTTACATCTTCCTAATGTGGCTGAGTTGACAACATTAGCAGGGAGGGCATTCCACGCCCTACACAATCTCTGCGAAACGAACCTGACTCTGACATTTGTCTTAAAGCTATACCCCTCAATTTGTAGTCATGCCCTCTCGTACAAGCTGACGTCATCATCCTAGGAAAAAGACATTCACTGTATACCCTATCTAATTGTCTGATCATCTTGTATGTCTCTGTTAAATATCCTCTTAGCCTTATTCTTTCCAATGAGAACAGGTCCAAATCTCTAAGACTTTCCTCATAAGATCTTCCTTCCAGACCAGGCAACGTCCTGGTACATCTCCTCTGCATCTTTTCCAATGTTTCCAATTTTTTTCTGAAATATGGTGACAGGAACTGTACACAATATTCCAAGTGTGGCTGCACCAGCGGTTTGTACAGTTGCAGCATGATATTGAGGGTCCGGAACTCAATCCCTCTTCAAATGAAACCTAACACACTGTATGCCTTCTTAACAGCACTATCTTCCTGGGTGGTAACTTTCTGGGATCTATGTACATAGACTCCAAGACACCTCTGCACACCCACACAATCAAGAATCTTTCCATTGACCAGTACTCTGCCTTCCTGTCATTCTTCTCAAAGTGCATCACCTCACATTTAGCTGCATTGAACTCAAATTGCCACCTCTTAGCCCAATTCTGCAGTTTATCCAAGTCCTGCTGCAACCTGTAACACTCTTCCATACTGTCCACTACTCCACCGACTTTAGTGTCATCTGTAAATTTACTTAAATATCCACCTATGCCTCCATCTAAGTCATTTGTAAAAATGACAAACAGCAGTGGTCCCAAAACAGATCCTTGTGGCACACCACTAGTAACCGTACTCCAGGCTGAATATTTTCCATCAACCACCACTCGCTGCCTTCTTTCACAAAGCCAGTTTCTTATCCAAACTGCTAAATCACCCTCAATTCCATGTCCCTGTACTTTCTCCAACAACCTACCATGTTGAACCATATCAAAGGCTTTACTGAGGTAAAAGCTGTACAGAATTCTGATGGGGCCACACTTGAAGTATTGCACATACTTCTGGTCCCCGCGGTATGAGAAGGATGTCAATGATTTGGAAAAGGTTCAGAGAAGATTTATTCGGATTTTGTCTGGTATGGAGGGTACGTCTTATGACGAAAGGCTGGGGAACTTGCAGCTGTTTTCCTCAAAGAAGAAGGTTGAGGGGTGACTTAATTGCCACATAAAAGATAATCAGAGTGCTAGTTAGCGTGAGCAGGTAGAGTGTCTTTCCTCCAGTAGTGATGGCTAGCACGAGCTGGTAGAGCTTTAAATTGAGGGGTCATAGATACAAGACAGATGTCAGAGATGGTTTCTTTACTCAGAAAGTAGTGGGGACCTGTCTGCCTGCAACAGTAGTAGACTCACCATCTTTAAGTTTAAATAGTCATTAGATAAGTATGCTGATAAAAATGGAATTATGTAGGTTAGATCGGATTCACATTGCTTTCACACGTCGATATATAGTATTCCCCTTTTGGTTCCTGTTTTGTTTTTCCTCCCAAGTTTATAATAGGTAGCAGATACGTTTGAAATAATTACCACCATAATACATGGCTGGAAAATTACCTTTTCTACATTCCACTTCTGGGTGTAATTGGATGCTGAGATGTCTTAGATCCGCCAAAAACATGCAGTCACATTGAAATGCAGGGAAAGCTGGAAGATTTGAAATGGGGAATGGTAGGAACATAGCTCATCGATTAACTGCATCACTGATTAACTATTTAGGAGAAAAATAATGTGGAACAGATTTGTTCATACATAGATGAGTTATACAAAATTGCAGTTTTTCAATGCACTCATTTAACCACATGACTTGGGTATAAAATGTTGGAAATCTACCTTTAATGATGGTTGCATGCCTATATGTTGTGTTGCGATAACATAATTTAATATTTCTCATGAGTATTTAATTAATATGTATGTATTCAAACACCTTGGATAGTAAATAAAAATGATCATGAGGAGCCAGTATTCCAGTATTTATCAGAGTAAAATCTAAAACGATAGGAAGACTATTTCCATTCATAACAGACGCAATCACTTTTGAAAAAAGTTAAGAAACGTTTCTGATTGCAATATCCTCTGTGGACATTCTCCAGAACGCCCAATATTGTGCGTATGTTGGCAGAGTGACTGCACGAAATCAGAGGTTCTGCCTATCTGTAGATTGACGATATCACGGTACGCCAATTATCCAATAGTGCATTCAAAAATAACATATTTCCAGATAACATGAAGTGGAAAGTTTGGAATGTTGTCAGCAGTTCACTTCGTTCTTTTAATCACTGGGGTCAAATAATTAATTTTTCTTGGTTCATCCAACTGCTGAGCATTTGCATGTGTAAGACTGCAATATTTGTGGGAATCAATGCTGAATTCCGCCTTTTGAAACAACTCTCAGAGAGGAAAATGGAAGAAAATAATTTGAAACTTTAAAAGGAATCGTGAACGAACTACAACCACACAGTATGCACAGCTTTATAGAAAATGATTGTTTTTGCATTCACAAGGCGAAGCATTGCTGGCTATCTGGCCATTTACTTCTGTTTCTAATCGCAGAGATATCAGTTCAAAGTCAACCAAATTGCCGTCGGTCAGGAGTTACACCTACACCATAAAAGGTAAGGACATTAGTTCCTTCAATAAGGAAATTGGTTAATTAGATGACGATTTCCTGACAACTGATAATGTGATGATTCGGAGAAAGGAGCGTCGCTCGGAAAGCTAGTGTGCTTCCAATTAAACCTGTTGGACTATAACCTGGTGTTGTGTGATTTTTAACTTGATAATGGTGATGGTTTCATGGTCATCACTGGGGGCACACTTCCAGAAATTTATATGAAGCCAATTTCTACAGGGGTGGAAATTCATTACAGAATTTGAATCTGAGTCTTCAGAGCATTACCAGGATTTCTTTATTAACTGTCTAGCGCTAAGACAGTGATAATATTCCTTCTCAATACTCAATAACTTCCTTGCTGAAGAGCTATTCCGTTCATAATAACAGGTTATAGAAATGTTTCACCATTTCCATGTCGATGTAGTTGAATAATAAAATAGAATACAATATTTTTGAGCTAATTTCTTCCACGCGATATTTAGGTGAAATGTGAGAAGTCGAGATTGGGCTGAACTCACATGATGCCACAATGTGAAGATGTAATGACGATTAATGTGAAATTAAACTCGAAAAAACCCTGCGAAACACGTAAGAATAATTGCAAATATTTCTGGCATTCATTTTCTCTCTCTCATTTGACAAAGGAATAAATTGAAAGCCTATTCACGGGAAGTAAAAAAAAAATCAAGTTAATTCAAGACATGCATTTGACGAAGGAGAACTCGATAATTTTGTACTGAATATACTATCGGTAAATAATTGATTGTTAACGTTTGCAATGAAGTAACAGAGAAGTATGATCACAGGAATATAATCGTTTCTCACTCTCTGTATCAAGAATGCTGCCAGCAACCATGTAATAATTATTTTCGCTCTTCAGATTTTTGTTCATTAAGTGAGTCTGGCAGTGGAAACTGGGACAATGTGTTAGAGAGTAGTCCAGCTGCGAGGAAACTAGTTTACATAGGAAGTCAAAACAACAATTTTTATTTTATTTCAAACTTTGAAATGAGGCGCTGTATTCCAAGTATGTTTCAAATAATCCATGAATTAGCTTTATTTGAAGACACTTTATTCTTACAATACAAATAAAACACAACAAAATAATGAATGGCTATGAATGTTTTTTATGTTTTTATGGACTAAATGGATCCACCGTCTCCCAAATTCACATTGCCCCAATTATAATATAGAGATAATCTGGATCCTACCTTTTGTATTCTCATGAACACAAATTTTAAGCGTTGTGTTCAAAATATAATTCGATTGTTGCACCACGGGGCTTTAAACAAAACAGATTTTTTTTCTCACAACACAGTAAAAATGCAATGTAAAATGGAATAGTATCACTTTAAATCTATTTAAATATTTCACACGATAATATATGATTTAATAACTAAACACGAACTACAGCAGCAACCCATTAGCATTACCTTTGACAAAAGTCAAATTCAACAAAATTGTTATGTATCTTATGTGCTGCCTCTTCCTATTCAAGAAGTAAAATGCTCCTTTTGATATAAAAGAAGAAGCGTCATTGTCTAAGACTTCATTCCAGCAACGGACTGAACCTTATAGCTCAACAGTCAGTAGAACTTCTCACCAAGTAACTGAAAGCCAGCTGAAACCGAGTATGGACCAGCTCACTCATGATTCTTTTCTGGCTTTTTTACCCCAAAACACCCAAGGAAATTTCCAAAGCCTTTTGCTAATTGTCGTTCTGAATGCTGTATGCCAGTACAACTGTAATGGCATGTGACTTCAAGAGAACAAGTCATCCTGAAAGGCAGAGTATTGTCACATCTGCCCCCTCAGAAAGTGAACCACTAAGACTAAAAGACGGCTTAATTCTCCAACCCTTTCGTTGCAGGTCATTTGACCATTACATTATATATACATTAACAAATGGTAAACATGCAAACAATCAATAATGCAGTCAATTTTAATCCATTTCTTCCATCACTGAGCACATTCTTCTTCCTTCATCAATTCGGGATATTTCTCGTTCTGTCACGTGCATAACTGTCAAATTGAATATCTGTAACCATAAACTCCATTGAAATAGTTGGGACTTTTATTCTTTATTTTTCATTTATTCTTTATTTAGTGTTAACAGGGTATGATCAGTCTGAACAATGGCCTCAGATACATTACAGGCAACATAGTTTTGGAGTGTTGCACGTCAACATCAAATTAAAGGTCAATTTCTCAGCAGTGTAATAATTCATTTGATGAACATTCAACGTTATGGAAGTAAAAATCTTGTATAATTTGTTTCTTCATACTATTGTTATACTGTGCAAATGTAATTACGAAAACTCACATGACTCGCACCAAAAGCCACTTCCAATGGCTGTGTGCAATTACGCATTGCTAACACTGGGGCATTGGTTAAAACAGCTTTAGAGTATCAAATAGCTTCTAACACTTATCGGTCCTCAGAAGGTTTCCGCACACATTTCAGCTCACAATTCCGCACAGCAACCACGGTGCTAACATTTTGTATGCATTGCCCATATATATCTTTTAGGCCCAGAGAACACACAGCTTCTTCTTGATGATGAAAAGAAAACCTTAGTTTCAAATCCCTTGCCACGAGCTGTGCACCTTCAATGGAATGACCTAGAGAAATGACTTGGACTGTTGAAAACTCAAAAACAGCCAGGTGTATCCGAACTCCTTGATGTTCATTGAGGAGTTACAATGGGTTGTCGAAATGTTCCTTCCACGTTTAACTAAAAACCACCAGATTGTCTTTGTAGACTAATATGGGTTTATTGGTTAACCTTCGAAATGTAGTTCATGAATTCTTCATACCAAACTACATTTTAACTGGTAATATCTTTCCAGTGTCATGGAAGCCGAAATGTATTTTGTTGTTTCTGGTAACTGCTAGTAGTTTCTGATTAATTCCAGCTTGGAAATTTAAGTTACTTGTCCTACATTCTCGGTACAATCTTCCAATTGTGGAATAAAAAATGAATCAGATTTTGTAATCATATTTTCTTTTCGATAATCCACTCACAATCGTTGCCTCGAATCGTGCTTTGCACCATAACTGTTGGTAGACATCATTCGATGCAAATCACAATGATAATATCGTCTCTGAGCATAATTGCAAACTCTTTTGAACTTGCGCTAACTTTCCAGTGTTAGGCGTATTAGGACTTTGTTTAATTGATATAGAATTTTCTATGGAGGAGAAAGTGAGGTCTGCAGATGCTGGAGATCAAAGTTGAAACTTTATTGCTAGAACAGCACAGCAGGTCAGGCAGCATCCAGGGAACAGGAGATTCGACGTTTCGGGCACAGGCCTTCCTGAAGAAGGGCCTGTGCCCGAAACGTCGAATCTCCTGTTCCCTGGATGCTGCCTGACCTGCTGTGCTGTTCCAGCAATAAAGTTTCAACATAGAATTTTCTATATCAACAGCATGTGTGATCATTTTATTACTTCTTACGTTATTCCCACATATCCTTCAATGTGACTTCAGTAACTTTTGCAGGTTATTCTAAATTTCCTCTGAAAGACAATTCTACCAGTTTCAGAGGACTTCTTTTTTGCAAATTTAAATTGACAAATATCAAGTTCAGTACTGTCTGAATTTGTTGCTTTTTGTTACTGCAAGTGAGAACAAGTATCACATTCTACATTTGCATTCCATGTCTATAAAAATGCTTGTGTCATATTCAAATCGCAGATCCTGTGAGTTTTCCGACTCTCTGGCATGCTTCTCAAAGAATTCACCTCAGTCAATAAACTCTGGATTGATGCAGCGAAATAAAACTTATTTTTTGAAATTCACCCACCACTTGCATTAATACTGAGACTTTGTCCACAATATCACAGCACTGCAAGTTTTAGATCTCCAGTCTGCTTCCTTTCTGGTCATATGCCGTGCAATCCTTAACTTTTGTCGCGTCAACTCACTGGCTTTACCTAATCTCTTATTACAATCTGCCATGTAGTCCAATAATGTACTCTCTGAAAGCTAACTCAACTTTCTTTTATCATTTAAGTTTTGAAGTCCTCTCACTTCATGCCCAAAAACAAATTCATATGGACTGACTTACGTAGCTTGATTCGATGCATCCTTATTTTCATAAGGTATGAATTTAATTTCATTTTTCCCAATCATCCTAATACTTTTGTCTATAGGAGCTCAGTACGGTTTTCAAAGTTGTGTTTCCCAGTTGTAATACTCCCTGAATTATTTTTTGGATGGTGCACAATTAGTTCAAATTCTTCTCTTCCACTTTATCTATTATGTCATGAATTACTACGAAGGAAAACCTGATCCTTGATGTGATTATATCTCTGCAATAGTCCATACTTTTTTTTAAATATTGAGAAAATCGTCAACAATCCTTTTAACTCTGATATTGAAAACATGAATAGCATTTGAAAATCTACAAGGTGATTCCATTAATATTAATAAATATTGATACCCACTAATTGTTGCTTGGAGGTGTTGTGACAACCATTCAAGATATGTCTGTAAGGTTACTCAAACACTGGAATGAAGACCAAGGGAGCTGGTTTTGTCACGTTCAAGTATTCATGTGTACATTAGCAGTTAATAAAGACAGTCAGATTTTAAGGCATACAGGTCAATTTTGGATGATGAGAGGTGAAGAGATATGTAATTCATAGCTAGTAATGCAAACGAAGTTAGTAATATGTGGAATTTATAGTGAACAGAATCGTGGTCCATTATATACGCTGAGGCTGGAGAGTTTGATGAAAAGTGGTCAAGTTTTAGGCGGAGCAACAGAGAAACTTACTGCTCCGAAATGCAGTTTAATTTCCGTAAAGATATAGCTGAATCATAGGTAGGTGTGCTGTCTGTTATGATTGAAACGTTAGTAGAAAGTCAATAAATTGAAAATTTATAGGAAATCCATCTTCAGATTCGTCCTGATTCTGTGGCAACAAGGTCACAAAGCCTCAAGGTGAAAACACAGGGGAAGTCAAAGAGTAAAGTTAACGACCACCTTCAGTACAGAGAGTATCAATCAATCTGGGAAGAACTACGTACAGTAATAATCGAATGTAATATATAGCAGATCATAAATGTGGATTAGCGCAAATATTTCTATGGAACTGAAACACATAATTAACGAATAGTCAGATTTAAACACTAAATATCCGTAAAGAAACAACGGCATCAAAACAATCTAATAGGAAAAGTACGCTCAACATTTCATAAGCTCTGTGGAAATGCAGCTGAAACTTTCGATCGATGTCTGTCCTAATAACGGAACATCTCATAGCTCTCATGAAGGGTAGAAAGCTTTAACTTTAATATCACACGATAGAAGTTCGTTTTATGCTTTTCTTTAATGAAGAAATAAATTAGGATGCAGTAAGAACATGATGTTGTAAAATCTGACTGGAAATCAAATAATAGGCAACGAAGAAATGCATTCCTATTATGTATCAGTGTATGTGTAGACTTCATTCATGGATTAAATATATGATGCATCATGGATGTAACATTTCCATTAAATTGTCCCCAAAAACTTAATCGCTCTTCACATTAGATGTTTATACCCAGACACAAAGATTCATCGTGGACAAGACGATGCCGGTGGACGTTCCAAAAATGACAACACATTGATCAAAGTACCAAGTGAGAGACAGTTGATGAAGACATCGAATCTGTTGTCTCAGGCATATCGGACAACAAATCATCGACAAAATACACTTCCAAATTTTCTGACATCCAATTAACTTCCATATTATCATATTTAATTGACTTCTGATAGTATTCCAGCTTGAACAAATAGCTTTAAGCTAGAAACATGGCACTGGTGGTGATCCGGGTTCTCCTACAGAGGAGTGCTTAATCACTTCATCGAAATTAAATGCACAGACGGCCATTATTTTTACCCTGTGGAATTTATCCCTTCCTTTTCTTTTTTTTAGTATTTTGGAAAGAGGTTCCGCATATCAACTTGAATTAATTGTAAATCTGAACTACTTTGCAAGGTTTTAGGCTTTTTTCACAACTAATTACCCGTCGTCAGTTGTATTTTATCTGTAATTACCAGATTATATTTTGCCCCTTTCAGAAATGTCAACATATCTAACACATCAAATATAAATATGTTATGTCTCTCAGGTGTTGATTACAAAAATCATGTAACTATCATCTAAAGTTTTCCTTTTCAAATTGTATTATTTCTTACTTTCGAATTTAATCCTTAACAATTTGTTCGAGAATTAATTAAAAAGTAAAGGTAAAATACCAACAAAATGAAAAAAAGGAACGGCAAGAAATTGTCTTTTTGCAACTGCATCGAAATGCTTCGAAATAAATACACACACACATGCATACAGATACATATATCAATCTCAGTAAAATAAACTGAGATTCTATAAAAAGAGAACAGTACACTTTAGCTGCACGAGAGCGTGGAATAAAAGCTTCCAATTCCAGATACAACTATCGAAGTCCAATACTTAAAACACAGCATCTGTGGGAGTGTGAACGCATTCATTCATTCTTCTTCTATTGTTAAAACCTGAAAGAAAAAAAAGGTTCACAAGGTGTTTTTTTGCCTTTCAGCAGACGTCTACTCACTTCTGTCCCAGCGATAATTCATGAAAAAATACTGGATAAAATACACTTCTCAAAGCGAGAGTATTGTCATGCCACTGGAAGTAGCTATAGCATCCGACGAACATCTGACCATGAAGGGCCAAGTTCCCAGGATCGGCGGCCGCAGTGGCAGCGTCGTTCGTGAGTTCAGGTGAGTGGTGGAAGCTGCAGAAAAAATCGGACGTGAAGTGAATTCTGGGTGTCGGCGGCAGCAGAGTTCGGAGTGAGTCCAAAAGGTTGGTGTCGACTGTAAGTTATCAGTGACTCATGTCTTCGGCTTTTGAGTCACATTTAACTTATAGAGATGAGATTTTAAGACAATGAAGTTTCCTTTTCTTCCTGACTCTCTTCCTTGTATTTCGACTTTTTAAAACAAACTTAATTCTGCTTATCATATCGAAAAAAAATACTTTGGTTTTGTACTTTGCTTGTTTTTTTCTGTCCCATTTCTGTTGTATTTTCTGCACGTGAGATGGTGTCAGGAATTGACATATTGAATTCTTTTCTTTGTAACACTAAGTTCCTGCATTTGAGTACACATGATAGTAAAGTCTCATTCTAATTCTATTCCAACAATTAAGGCAAGTGAATTGTATTATCATGATGATCCTTGTGATTAGATTAGATTAGATTACTTACAGTGTGGAAACAGGCCCTTCGGCCCAACAAGTCCACACCGACCCGCCGAAGCGCAACCCACCCATTCCCCTACATTTTACCCCTTGACCTAACACTACGGGCAATTTAGCATGGCCAATTCACCTGACCTGCACATCTTTGGACTGTGGGAGGAAACCGGAGCACCCGGAGGAAACCCACGCAGACACGGGGAGAATGTGCAAACTCCACACAGTTCGTCGCCTGAGTCGGGAATTGAACCCGGGTCTCTGGCGCTGTGAGGCAGCAGTGCTAACCACTGTGCCACCGTGCCGCCCACTTGTGCTTTTGTGAATGTACATCTGCTTTAATATGAAACCTCTGTTTCTGTCATGCAACTGAAGGATATAAACCATCACATTTTAAGCACCTTTGCATGATGTGTTGATATTGTATATTCTTTTCATCAATATTTGTTCACCAAACGTGGTTATTAATAGCAAAGACAGCAATTCTTGCCTTTGTCAAATTATACAGAGAACAGTTAAGAATCAACGATATTGTTACAAGTCGAGAATCAAATTTATGCCAGAACAGATTTCCAGACACCCTTCCAACATAAACATGAGTGAACCACAAACCGTCACTGCAAAAATAATCAAGTAATTTATGGTCGTCATCATACAATCTTTACCTTAAAAATTCTAACTTCACATTCGAATATGGTGGAATTCCTCTCCAAATTATACATCGACCACCTGGTGATATGCACCAATAATCCACTATCTTTACATAATTATCTCCACTGCCCCTTCCCGATTTTGCACATGTTGTGTTTTCATATTGATCATCGCTGTGTTGACACTGGAATGTGAACAACATAAAGGCCTTTAAAATAATGGGCAATATTGATTATATGTTCTGTTGAAGCACTCAACGGCAATGCAAGATAAAGGAATCATAGCCATCAAACAATATGTAACAAAAACACACCGACCTGCAACATATGGAGACAACTTGCTGTATAATGTGTGCTCAATAGTATATTATCTCAGAATTTATATCATTTAACTTTGACGAAGGTAAACTCCAAACATACATTCAGCATCTAAGTGCTGAATTCCAGATTTCTGGCCATGCATGAATCAATTCATTCACTGACCCTCTATGACAGATTCAACAATTAGTCAAACAAATGAAAACTTTTTTTGTTGCTGACTTTATTCAGCTTTTGGAACCAATATCTTTGAGTCATTACATTGGATTTCTCTTCGCTCAGTTATTTTCTAATGTGAACTCAGTTTGCTACCATATATTTATTTTCTTTGAAAATATTTCTAAGTCTATGATATCACTTATAAAAATCATGTAACTTGAAATGACGTATCTGACAATCTCGAGCAGTGTTTGTCGACAGCGTGACGAAAATAAACGATGTGCAATAACAGTTTAAAGTAAGTAGTGTCAAGTTAAAAATTGAATAATAACTATCAGCCAAGGAAATTTATTATTAGTTTGAATTGATGTAAATGTTATTGAAAACATCTTGGTTTCTTTTTTTGACTTTGAAATTCAGTGGCGAGCTGGTCGGAACCATGATACTTCATGTTGTGGCTAAGCAAATGTTGAGACAGGACAGCCAAGCTGCCTTAAATTCGCTATAATGAGAAGTGGCAGATACATTTTCAGTTGGAATACAACGTGAAACGAATTGCACCCACCAGAGTATAAAAATTGTAATGGCTGAACATGGCATAGGCATTTATTTGTTTCATTTTATATTTCATTTATATAAAAAAATTGTTTGCTCCAGCAACTATTTCTTATCCCTTCCAAGCTGTAAACAGTGTTTATAATCATTTTGATTTCTTCCGTACAAAACTATATTTTTGACTGACCTGGCATACAAACACTGAAAAAAATATAATTATTAATTAAGACACAGCCTATGTCTACACGCCAGCTCACAGATATTTCGAATAACCCAGATTTGCGATGGTCATGACCTTTCTCGCTCTATTTTTGGAGTGTTGAGATAGCTTAAATAAGTGAAACAAGTAACTGTTAGTCCGGATATCCCATTTCAAGATATGGGAAAACGTATTTTGCTGTTTATTGACACTGAAATTCTACAAGAATACAATTGAATATAGTCGCTGAATCTGTTTTATTTTTAAATTTGCTGCACGTGAACTGATATAATTGTTTCATTATGTTGCATTTTTTGTTGATTCCTGGCTCAAAAAAGTTGTTCTACATGCTTGAAAATTCAGTGTGCTCAGAAATGGGACAAGAGAAGTGAATTCACATTTACAAGAAAGAGGAGCTCACAAGTTTGAGGCAAGTTTGACTACTTGTTTTCTTCTGCAATTATTATTAAGAGATAGAGTACAGCCTTTTTAGTATTAGTGAAGGATAATAGTTATTTGGATGTCAATTAATTAACAACAGTCAGTAGATCACAAGCAACTTCAATCATCCTTTATTTCCACTCAGAGGTTCAAGACAGAACTCCTCTTTTGGTATTTGTCCGTGCCGGTAAACGTTTGTATCTGCTACAGTAAAATAATACTAAAACGTAGAATCTGATGCTTAAAAAGAAACTGAAATCGAAATTCTGGTATCGCATGTCCCAGTAATCTTAATGCATCAGAATGCATTTCATGCAACAGAAGACCATAAGATATACGACATAAATTAGGCCATTCAACCCAATGACTCTGCTCCGTCATTCAAAAATGGAGGATAAGCTTCTAAAACGCATTGTCTCCCTTTATGCCCATAACATTGCATCTCCTTGACAATCAAGAGCCTATCTACCTACTTATTTAATATATTCAATGAACTGACGTCCACAGCCTTCAGTGGCTGTGAATTCAATAAATTTAACACACATTGGCTCGAGACGTTTTTCTTTATGTCCGTTCTAAAAAGTGTTCCCTTTGCTCCAAATGTGTGCCCGAGGAATCTAATCACTTAGCAACTGAAATATCTTTCAAAATTTAATCTGTCCGATCCATTCAGTATTCCGTAAGATTATTTTAGATTTCCCGTCATCCTTCCAGATTTAACTGAACACAAACCAAGATTCCTCAAACGTTCTTCATATATCAAGTTTTTCATTTCTAGAACCATTCTTATGAAACTGTTCAGAGTATGTTCCTGAGCGAGTAAATTCCTCTGGAGATATAGGTCTCCAAACTGTGAACACTACGCTCAATGTGGTCTGACCAGAGCCTTATTGAGCCTGAGAAATACCTTCTTGCTTTTATTTTCAATGTTCTCACAAGAAAAGACTATGGTGAGTTTGTGTTCCTCAATACGGACTCAACCTACAAGTTTACCTTAAGAGAATCCTGGACCTGCTTTCCCAGGTCTATTTGGACTTCAGACTCCTGAATGTTTTTCCCCATTTAAAAAATAGTCCCAGCCTCTGTTCTTCCTCTCAAAGTGCATAGCCTCACAATTTCCCATTGTACTTCATCTGACATTTCTTTGCCCATGTTCGAATCATTCCAAATCGTTCTCTAGCCTCCCTTCCTTGTCAATACTACCTGTCCTTCTACCTTTTTTGTATTGTATGCATACTTAGCCAGAATTCCCTCTGTTCCATCATTACAATTATTAATCTTGCAAGTGAAAAGTTGTTTTCCCTACATGGAGCCTTGTAGAGCATCACATATACATGGTTCCCACTATGACTCTGCTTTCTGCCAAACGGCTGATATTCTAAACATGATTACATCTTGTCGCTAACAACATGGGCACTTATCTTAGTCACCAGCCTCCTGTGCATGTCAAAGGCCTTCTTGAAGTCTAGGAAGAAAAAAATCTTTCAGTCTTCTTTTACCATTCTCGCTACTTTCTATAAAGAATACTAACAACTATTTTACGCTTGACCTCCCGTTGATTAAACCTCCTTGACGTTGTCGTACTTTATGATACATTTCCAAGTATTCAGAAAGTTCACCCTTCACAGTAGATTTCCGGATTTTACCCAACCAACAAGTGGATCAACAACAAACTTCAGTGGATCACTCTCTAGTTTTCCAATTTTTTGCCTTACTCCTTTATTAAACAGCGGTGTCGCATTGGCGATTTTCCAGTCCTCTGGGATCTCCCTGCCCCTAGCTCTTCCTGAAAAGTCACCACTGACGCCTCCACAATTGCGTTTGCTGTCTCTCTTAGAACTCTGGTGTGTAGTCGATCTCTGCAGATGATTCACCCACGTTCAGATGATTCAGGTTTTCTTCCGGATTCCCCTTGGTGATGTTTAACATGCACAGCTTTGCGTATTCCCTTTCTTGAGGTTTTTTTTTTGGTGGGTGGGGGGTGATATTACTCCTTTGTTCCACTGCGAATACAGATACGATGTAATTTTTCATTCCCTCAGCCATTTTCTTTTTCTTTCTGCAGTACTATCTTTCCAGCGTTACATTCTTTCAGTCCAATGTCCACGTTTGTCTGGCGCCTGCCTTTTTTCACATATGAACAAACTCTTGTTATCTTCCTTAATATTAAGCGTCATACTTAGTCTTGGCCCTACCTTTTTTTATATTTCTTTACTCTCTCTGTTGATCTTTGTAAGCTTCCAAATACTATGCTCCCCCAAGTACGTGCTAACCACCATTATATGTTTTCCCTTTTGCTGCGATGCTATCCATGACTTTCCCATTCAGCCATGATTGCTCCACCCTGTCTGTACAATGCTTCGTTTTCCTAAGGATGAATGTTTCTTGTATCTCCTGACTTATTCTCAGAAACTCCTGCGATTGCTGTCCCACTGTGTCTCCTACAAACCTCTCCTCTATGATAATTCTGCCCAGCCTCTCCTTCACGCCTCAGTAATTGCTTTTATTCAACTCTGGTACCGTCACCCCGATTCTATCTTCCCCCTCTCAAATTGCAGAGTAAGTTCAATCATAGCATGATCACTGCCTCAAAAGTTCCATTCACTTAAACTCCCCTTATCAAGTTTGCCTCATTGAACAACACTAAATACAGTATTGCCTCTTCTGAAGTGGGCTCCATCATAAACCGCTCCAATAAGTCATCTCATAAAAATCCACAAATTCCTTCCCTTGTAAATCACTAGCAAACTGATTTTCCCAATTCAGTTGCAAATGGAAATCCCTCATGAGCACAGTAATTTTGACTTTCCTTCACATCTTTTCTATATGCTGTTGTATCTTGCGCCCAAGCTGCTGACTATTGTTTGGAGGTTGATACATAATTCCAACTATGCCTTTTTCTTACCTTTGCTTTGCCTCAACTCTAACCACACCGATTCTTCACCATCTGACCTTACTTGGATGTATGTCATTTCTTAATAGTTAGGCAACCCCTCTCCATTCATATACAATTCATTGTTATAACGTGTGGCAACAAAATGTGATATCAAAAGGTCTCAAATTAATTTTTAACTGCTTCCTCCATTTTCTCCATAATTTTGTTGGAAAACTCTATTTTCTGTCCTTATCCATGATCAATTGTGGTCCATTTAAAGAGTAATCATTTATATATTTATTTCTAAAAGCCTCTAAACTTTCTATATAAATTTGTACGAATTTATTCTGAAAAGGTGTTGCTTACTAGCAAATGCACACATCAGCTTACACATGGAACAAGAGTTTTATGGAGACATTGTTTTTCAAACAGTCTTGCTTATTTATCCGCCATAAGCGCATATAATGCACGCGCCAGGTCAATTAGATGGTAATAGGTTCAGTACTCCCCCAATCATCATTCGTGTTGATATCTTGCACTGCTTCCCATCACCAGTGGAGGACTTGCGATCATCTCCATTCAGCAGCATGATGTTACGCAAACGATCAGTAGACTTTTAAATCGATCACAATACCTTGTGAACACGTTTAAGATTGGTAAATGGTTCATGTGAAATGGTAATCAGAAAACATCTATGAGATTGCATGGCACGAAGGTGAGTTGGAATTTCTGCATTGTCACTCATAGGGACAGAGAAAAATTTTGGTGCACAGCGAAGGTGTCTGCTATCATATCGTAGATTTTAACACTATAAATTCGACTCCTGTAGTTACGAAATGACCAACAGGGAAAACAATGAAATAGGATGTCTTAAATGTTGATGGTTAGCTTTCCCTCATTGTAATCAAACATTGGAAATGTGTAAACCAATCTGATTTTGTGATTTTTAAAATTAATATACGCATGGTGCCTTTGGAACACTACTTCCATTACAGAGGCCGGACGCACACATAGGCAACTGAAAAAGATGTTTCTTTTGCTCCAACTATTGAAACAAAAATAACGTTTAAAAGCAGGGAAACCTTTAATATCTGATTTTTTTTTGTTTTTATTCTTCAATTCAGAAACGTTTACCATATCCTGCAAAGTAAGCCTTCATGTCTTTAAGTGTTGAGAAAATTTCGAAGACATGCGCTCCTTAAAAATAGCCATGTTATTTTAGACGTGAGCTGTTCTGGACCAGAGGGCATACCAATTCCCTCTTTGGTGCGCAAACCTTCAATTCCACCCGTTTTCATGAATAAATTCACTACCAATAGTCCAGATCATTTTTTACAATGAGTTTCTCCAAATCTGCACAAAAATCTATCATTTTGACATATTCGTTTATTCTAAGGTGCCTTGACCATACGTTTGTTTGCAATATAATTCAAGTATTGTCACGAAATGGTATATAAGTAATATATAATGGTGGTCAGCTGTTTCAAGCAGTCAGTAGCAAATTATTTTGATTCATTTATTTTGTAATTTCATTAACATGTACTCAGCATTAATTTAATCTATATTTACAATCTACGGGTCACATCAGCAACAAGGTAAAATGTAGGCTGCATGCGATGTCCAACTTTGAGAGTGCAGCTTGAATTATTACACATCTGAGATCATTAGAACTGAACGCATTTGTATTACAATAAACCTTACATCATCGAGACATATTATAAGGGGAAAGGTCTCCTGCAAATCAATTAGCACGTTACGATGCTAACCACCAGGTGATCCGACATTTGAAAAATACATTTTCCCGAAAAAGAGGTGACATGACCGTCTGTCATATCTGCATAATTTCGACTAAAGGCAATGGAAAGTTTGTCATTAATTGAAGGCATGGCATAGACAAGATTTCACTTTAACAATGTGTGCAGCTTATCAGATAATTAATAATAAGTCTTGAAAAGTGAAAATAAAATGAGTGTGTTGATTTGCGAGATAAAACAGAATGAAAAATGAAGTTAACATTGTGTCACAATGTGAAATGCACTTGGTGATGTATATTGATCCTGGTCATATGCAGGGTTAAGTCAATGTAATGAAACTGAAACTCTCAGATGCATACTGCTGAGGTCGTCGGGATATTCTGATCAAAATACTCTTTTTGTTGAACTGATCACTTTTACATGCATGTTGGTTCTAAAATGTTTAATATGGTGAAATAATCAGGTAACGATCGGGCCACATTTTACGGGTTCGAGCAGATGGTGATCATGGATTCGTTAGAAGATATTTTGAGACTTTGCCAGATAATCGTTTTTTTAATGGATTATATTTGCTTTAATAACAACATTGAATGTCACTAATGAATCAACATCACAGAAGGCTTTCTCAAAAGAAAATATAACAACTACTATACCAATTTAAACTGGAACTGTATGAAACTAAATACTACAACAGAGTTTTAATATCTGTATCCAGACTGTATTAACACTGAGGCTAGTATAATTGCAGCATTTAACCGGCATTTGCATGGGTATATGAATAGGAAGGGTTTGGTGGGATATGGGCTGAGTGCAGGCAGTTGGGAATAGATTGGATTGAGATAACCGTTCGGCCTGAACGGTTTGGACCAAAGAGTCTGTTTCCATGCTGTTCGTCTCTATGACTTTATAACTCAATGGTCAGCTATTTATCAGAATTCTCATTGTAAAGAATTTTGTTTTATGGATTTTGTTTCTGCTGTTTCTGCTAGTTTCTAATATTCATCAGTAAATTCAATTCTTGGAGCCCTAAAGTTAGTTCAAAAGTTCACTATTACCAATCAAGATTGATGGTTCAATGTTTTACCTGCACATATCTTCTCAGACGAATACTACAAACTATGAGAACATTGCTTTTCTTTTCGGAAATCTGTGAAAAGTGCAAAAATCTTTTCAACGATCCACTTAATTTTAGTTTTTTTGACTAACCGAATTCGAAAACCCACGCCCGAATGAATGAACAACTCTGCCAGCCTATGATTGTCTTTGTGTTTGTAATGTCATAACATGAAGTCGCTAAAAATAACTTTCAATTCAGAGTTCTTTTATACATACCCAGTCCAAATCTTGTTTACATATGTTTGGAAGCGGATGATTCTTTGTATATTATACCTTTCGCTCAATGATTAAGATTACTGGCTGAAATCTGTAGAGCAAATAAAAAGTTCAGATCCCTGGAAAAAAAAGTAACTGATACGACGGAATTTGAAGCACGTCGAAAAGGGTAGGACAGGTTTCTGCATGACGAACATTCCAATACCAGTAGAGAGGAAAATACTGCAGACAATGCTGCAGGGCATCCTTAATATGCACAAGAAAAGCTATAGATTTGTTTCCAATAAAAATAATTTATTGTTTTGTTAAGGGGATGTCTAAAAAATGGAGATCATGTGTGTTGATAATGGTAATGGATTGGACGTGGTCTCGTTGGATGCCACACAAACTCTTTCCAAGCTGATGCACGACTGACTGATGGTGAAATAAAAAAATGCGTTGCATTCAGGGAAAAATAATTGATCGATAACAGAAGTAGATTATCAAGTAGTGCAATTGTTGTTTTTTTGCACTGCAATTTAGTCTTCAGCTGTGTCACACATGGACCATTTTTTGTGCTGTTGCTGATTGTGATAGTGGAGGCGATGGCCGAGTAGGATTGATCACCTAAGTATTAAAGCATAGAGCGAAAGCGAGGATTACAGATGTTGGAGATCAGAGTCGGTACATGTTTGGGAAATGTAAATCGAATTGCATTAATTGGCAGAATAAAAAGAGGTAAATTTAAAATTTACACTTATTTCGAAGCCAAGTAAAACTAGAGGTCAGTAATGAAGAAAAGGATATCCAGCAATGCAAACGTCAAGATGGCGTGCAAGAAATGCAACTTCATAAGAAATGATACAACACACATAACCAAGCAATTTATTTGGTTATCTATAAACAACATGAATTTGTGTTTATAAGTTGACTATTTTATCCAATTCTGGTCTCTAACACCGACGTGGCATCCACTGGAACTCGCTGAGGGTACCGGTTTAGATTTTACTTTGACTCATTATAGAATGCCACGCCTTCCTTCACAAAGCAGATTATATTGAGACTTGACATGATTAAATTAGAGAATGCAAATACGAAGTTAGCAGTTATTCTAACTGGAACGACAGACTTGCTTATTGGAAGCTTTTTAAGGTTGTGCGTTTCTGAGATTTTTAAAAATAAAATCGATAGCATACTTGCCATTCACTAGTATGACAATAGAACATGATGTGGTGAATTTTACACATTTTTGCACTGCTCCAGGTTCTGTGTCTCCTGATCCGCTCTCTTAATGTGGCAACACACAGCTAATACTTCCACAACACACGATCCGCTTTACTTCAGTACTCCCCGGAACATATAATGATGTGGCCAGTCCCCAAAGGGGATGAGATTACATAGAAGATCGTTTTCATATCTCAACTATCGTTGTCTAGTTTAATTTTCCAACTTCTGGATTGTCCTGCTGTTCACCTCACTGTGATTGGTCGTTATTGCCCTCTGCCTGTCTCGGTTGTTCCTTGTTTGGACTTGGTCAAATGTGGCTTTGGGACACTTGATCCAGTCGACATCACTGGCCTCAACTCCCTCATTTCGATATTCCCAAAGGCATCCCCCTGATGCTGAGGTCCAGCTGCTCCACGTTTCACGTCTTGCTCTACTCCTGACATGACAAATGTCCTGTATCAGCCACAACCAATGCTGGTCATAATTTCTCTCCAGACATAATTCAGGGCCATCGTGCTCTTTTGGAAATGCCTTGACATTTAGTCATCAGCTCACCCACCACCCCTTACGATCTGTCCATTTTTGATTTCACAGTAATGTCCCAATGATCTCTTCCAGCCACTGCAAGTCAAACAGGGTTCTTATCTGGCAATTGGTCATTGAGCCCACATGCACATTTAGTCGTCAGACGTCGTTCTCTTAAGAATGCTGAGGAACTTGTTGTATTGCTGTCCGAGTCATCGCTCCTGGTGTGAGGACTTTAAAGTTTGTAAATTGTCTCCACTCGACCTTATTTCTCAAGGAATTGCGGACCAGGACTCAAACGTCTGAGCCCATGATTTTCTATATTCTCCTCGAAATTTGTGGCAAAATTGATGGGCCATTGTCACTCACGAGATGTTTGTGATTTCTGAAATTGGTAAATACTTCAAACAATCGGGATAACGTTGTTTCTGCTGACACTATTGGGTGTCAAGATTATATTATAAAAAGGTAACCTAGATTTTTTAATTTTCTTATTTTAAAGTTTGATGGAAAGTGGGCATCCCAGGCAACTGTTTAAATGACTCAGTTTTAAGCAAAACATAACTTGTTGAAACAGTGCAGTAGAAAGACGAACCAAAGAAATCAGATTTTCGAATAACTTGCGTATAAGATAACTTAGATTGTATTCACAGTGTTAACTGATTAACTGTTCCAATGCGACAAAACTCCACAACCACACGAGAGGGGAGAAAGAAAATGACAGAGATTTCAGACACCATCAAATAACCAACATTCACTCAATCTTGCAGACGTTCTCGCATTCACATATATTGTGACTGCTGTGGCAAAAAAAAACGCAAAAGCACTGAACTGGGAGAACTGCTCACTTCCCTTTGATTCGTCAGCTTTTAAAAAGAAACAAGCTCCCTGGAGTCTTCTCCACTTTTGCATTTGCAACCTCTCCTCAATAAAAAAGGACTAAATAAACCTTTGAAACTGACAGTATTGTCACAGTACCAACCTGATTATCAATATTTGGCGCCACTTGGATGTAGTATCCACAACCATGCGTGTCATCTGTCCCTCCAAATGTTCGGCGAAATCGACATGAATCCGCTGCCATGGTGATTGGGTTTATTTCTATTGTTGAAGTGGTGACAACAGCAATGCATGCGATAATAATGTTGAGAATTCACATGATCCCGTTTTCTCTTCAATATTACCTATATTTCTCTTCGGTGTTGAAAATTCCTTCCTGGCTATTGCTTCAGGCACAAAACATGGAAGTGACCTTGAAGCATCGCTTTCAAGATCAAACTCGAAAGGGGAGAAGAAAAACAACGCTCATTCCTCACAATAAAAAAACGTTTGATGTGGATAACTCCCACCTATTGAACAGTTACGGGCGTAATTTCGCACGGTTTCTATGACATATCCTTCCCCTGAGGGATAGTACCAATATTAAGCTCAACACCAGGTCAGTCTGGATAGCATTCATACTTGAGAAGCTGACACCAGTCTCTTGTTGTCCTGAGAAAAATGCATAATTTTCATCTTCGTGTTGAAAACAACCACATTTCCTGATTGTGGTAACGTTGATATAGCATCTGCATTGCCGTACCTCTCGGACTGTCATAATTGATACTAATGAGTATGCTGACAGAGCCAATGTCCAACTCTGCAATGAGGGTGCATCCATTGGCACTATTACCCAATTCCAGTCAAAACATCCTGGGTAGTGGCCAATGGTGCATTTGGCAGCAGCAAATGCCTGGTGAAACAAAAATTGATAAATTTCTTAACACTATAAACGATGCTGATTTATTCCATTCCTCATTTTTGCTCACTTATTTTCTGTTATCACTAGTAACCTCGATGAAAAAGAATGATTCTTCTCTCTCCGTCAGGCAAGACATGTGGCAGTAGAGCGCCAAGGTGTGTCAGCTCACATCAATTGCAGTGGCATGTTTGAATGGCAATACATCAGCACGTCTGGGAATTTCGCGTGCTTGCTTGAACTCTCGGTCAGCCTCCTCGAATTCCTGTGTCCATTTCCAAGTTCGTAAATTCCCAGAGAACAATACATTTGCATTAGCACTGTTGCCAGATCAGACATGAACATTCCATAGCAATTTACAGTGCCGAACATGATTCACTTTGAACTATTATCTCTAGTGTATAGGCCTTCATAGTAGCCTGTGTATTTTGGGCACGTTTTTCAGTTCGTTCACTTTGATTAAATGACACATGTACTCTCTGCAGTTGGAAAAAAATACTTCAATTTCTCCGCGTTACCTCCTGCATTCTTTGTAAGTGTTTTCTTTTTTAATTATTTATTTGTTCTTCAAATAGCATTCACACAACACTGGACACCTGGCAATGCACTCATAGTTTGATCCATTGCCACCTGCAACAGAGCCAGCCCTAAAGTGATGTAAAAATGATGTCGCCTCTAGTGGAGCAGAGGTGACAGATACATTTTTGAGAATTGCGGTCACGAAGCTAGTCCAAATAGCAGATCCACAATGAGCAAAATAATAGTTTTACCTGAGCGTAGTCGAGTGTGTCTTCAAAGTCAGCAGGACAACATTTTTTTTCAAGTTGATGATTAGAGTCGCATATTAACTGGTAAATCCTGATGCCAATGTCCTTTTTAAATCAACCATTGAAACGTGACACCACCTTTGGCAGGATGGCTGACAAATGCTTTCCGACTCCTTGGTTGAGTTTTGTGGCCATAGTATATTCGTTTTACTCTTTTTGTGTTGTTGAAGAGATGTTGAAACAGATATATAGGGCATTTTTATCTCAGCGAAAGAAGCCAGTACAGTACATCAGCATGAATGTATGCTGTCAGTCCTACACAGAGACAAGGTTTTAACTTAGCATTTTGTTATTTGTTGATATTTTGGAAGGTGGTTGTGAAATCTATTGCATCTCACTCTCTACCTTCACTTCCACTCTCTACCTCGATGAAGAAGGTTACCTGAGATTACAACGTGATCTTGAATAGATGGGCCAAATGGCTGAGAAGTGGCAGATGGAGTTTAACTTAGAAAAATGTGACATACTGCATTTTGCGAAAGCACATTTTTGCAGACCTTATACGCTTAATGTTAAGGTCCTTGGAGTGTTGCTGAACTAGAAGGCTAGGTTTTGGGTGAGAGTGGAGAGATATAGAAGAGACCTGAGGGGCAGCTTTTTCACGCAGAGAATTTTCCGTGTATGCCAGAGGAAGTGGTGGAGGCTAGTATGATTGCAATGTTCAAAACGCATCGGGATGGGTATATGAATAGCAGTGGTTTGGTGGGTATGTGCTGAGTACTGGCAGGTGGGATTAGATTATGTTGGCATATCTGGTCGGCATGGACGAATTGGATCAGAAGATCTGTTTCTATGCTGCACGTCTCTCTGACTCTTTAACTGTAAACTAGCATTTTCTCTATTTCCAGAAATGCTTGTGAGACAACTTGCTTTGCTGAATTTACCTTTGGCAATGGAGTGTTTATGGAATATTACTGCATTTGAACAATGACTGTTATTTTGTTAAGTTTTCACATAGAGTTCGGTTATTACAATTACCCAATTATTAAATTGATGTTTTATTTCCAGGTTAAATTAATGGTTATATTCCTTAAAGTTGAGTGGTGCAAACTATCAGATTCCAACACCGCGAAATAAGATAACAGTTAGTGTTTTGGTTCTCTCCTTGATATATCTTAAAGGCTGTGTTCTGTTCCGTATCAAATTGTGGGCGGCTTCTCATGAACAAACTCTATTATGCTAGTTTGGATTTTGGACTATTGGACTCAAATTGATAGCTTATTTTCTGCAGATGTTGTCTTCAGCTGGTTTAAGCAGGGTGCACCAGGTATTTCAATGGCTATTCCAGTCACTGGATTTTTCCTGGGTTTGGAGCAAGTAACTTTAGGAAGTTAACAAATAGTGAGCAAGCCAATGCTTTCGTATTTGGCAATGAAGCTGTATTTGGAATTACCTGTGACGATGCAGAAATGAATAATATACAATTCTGATTCCCAGGAACGCAAACAGAATCGTTCGAAACTGTTAAAACTCACTTGCAAACGAATCGGTTTGAATATGAAAAGGAAATGATACTGTTAGAGTTAAGATTGAAATCAAAAGAAAATTTTTAAAAAACAGAGAGAAGAAAGGTAAATTGAGAAATCGTTTGGACTTTGGAAGATACAACTAAATACTGCAAATCGACACAAAATTGTGGAGGTCGAAGTGAATGGTGGAAGCAATGACCACGACAGTGCGGGAGAGCAATCCCATTGCAGCCAATGGCCTGTTGACGTTAATTTTAATATGTACACACGTATCTTATGTACGACGAGAAGAATGGGTTAGCCTCACTTTTAAAAGGAATGTTTTGAATAAGGAGCTAAAGAAATGAAAGACCGTTCACAATATGATTATTGCTGTTTCATAAAAAAAGGTAGGTAGCATCCATCAAGTTTTGCCTCACTTCTTGGAAGTCTGACGTGGAGCAACACGCCATCTTCAGTGCATGCAAGATCGTTCTAGATTTCTGCATACAATGTTATTGGAATTTCAGGAAGTAACCTATTCAAATGCACAGAGAGTTTGAAAGGATGGAACAAAGTAATTTTGATCGGGTGTACAAATGCTTTGAAAATAAACTATGTTTCGCTTTTTTACTATTGTTTTGCTGTAGTTCAAAATTTCACTTCCAAACGTACTGAGTACTCATTTGCAAGAGCGGAGAGTTAATATTGCCAGTTGGAAGTGGAAATGACTGCTGATTATGGCTTGTTTAATCAAACAATGTTTGACAGACGAAATATATTTCAGTCTGTGAGTGGACAGAAAGTGGGGAAAAGCCCATGTGTTTTAATTTCAATAAATTAGGAAACGTAAAGAAGCAGGATGGATGCTTTAAGAAAAAAAAAATGGGAGCCTAATTTTTGACAAGATACACCAGTGAGTTTAGTTCATGTGGTAAAAAGAAAGCACAGTGGAAGATAAAAAAAAGCTACAAAAGATGCAAAATCTATTTTGGGGGTGGTTATAAAGCAGCAGATTTTTTTGAAGAATTCACTTGCGTTGGTAAGCTTTACTTATGTGAGCTAGGAATGGCAGTAAAGAAAATATATTTTTAAATAGATATAAAGGAGCAAGTCAATCATTGATGACAAACTGTGAAGAGAAAATGCAATTAAGAAGGTTTTTTGCCCCAAACGGCAGCAATAAATGAAATGCATGTTTCGAAGAGTAATGTGCCATTGCATACGGTGAGGCTGGAGATTCTGCTGAAATGCGATGATGTGGTGGGAAAACTGATAGAGAATTTCTCAGATCAGAAGATGCAGTTTATCCTCAGGAATGATTTCGCTGGATCACAGTGGGGAATATCGCACGTAGAAATTCTGGCAACTGAGGTATTACAGGTGCTGTATCCCTGTTTTCTCCCTCGTGGTATGGCATCAAGATCACGAAACACAGAATAAGAAATCAGACAATAAATATAATGAAGGTGAACGTCAATTATCAGGTACTGTGTTTGATTAATGCGTTGAAAATAAAGGAGAAACGTTGGAAGATAAAGTACACATAATTTTGAGTTACTATCTTTAAATGAAGCTCTTTTTAAAATGGTTCCACAGAATCCGATATTCCTTCAACAAGTCACACTTTATTTGCGCTTGGATTGTCCTTGAGTTGACT
Organism: Chiloscyllium plagiosum; assembly: GCF_037043375.1. Taxonomy (NCBI): domain Eukaryota; kingdom Metazoa; phylum Chordata; class Chondrichthyes; order Orectolobiformes; family Hemiscylliidae; genus Chiloscyllium; species Chiloscyllium plagiosum. Next base: position 14,292,075 of record NW_028270176.1, read on the forward strand.
CCAACTACCTCAGAACGAACTCTGAGAGTGAGCAGAATTTCTAACATTCCTGTGTTTACCTGACAGCCAAGTCTCCCTGATTGGAACAGAATAACAACCCCAATAAGGGTACATCATAAAAACGGTCCACCTGGCTGACCTTGTTGCAATAACTTCATTCCCCTGCCTCTGAATCCGAAGATATCAGCTGGATCTTATTTTGCAGCTTCACGAGCACAGGCCAAGTTCCTCCTTCTTTGCATCTAAAACGAACGGCATGTAACACGCATTTGCTTGTCTGTTGCGTCCAAAGCATACCAGACGAAAATCATTTCATTCTACATTGGCAAAGGCATCGAAGTCACAGTACCTGCTCTGTCCATCACGAATTGTGAGGTGCATTCAACGCTACCTTGACAGCATTAGACAAACCATTATTTGCAGAGCACATCGAATAGTTATCGAGAAGCTGGACGTATTTTACTCTCACACCATTTGGGTGTCTACAGTTTTCAGTTAGCCCGCGTGCTTCTTCAGGAAGGTCACAACAAACACCTTTAAAAGTCACTAAATTTGACTTTTCACTGACATACCCATGCCGATGCAGAGCCATTCCTGTACTTCCAATGCCAAAATTCTTTCAAGGAAACAAATTATTTTTGTCTCTTAGTGACATATTCTGTTCAACATTGGCGCTGCTGTGGCAGTTTCCACCCACTCCCTCACTGTGTAAAAAAATTCACCCCGTCCGCTCTGGAGTCATGAAGGTCAGATTTGACTTAGTGCAGAGTCTGTTCCCAGTCAGCACACTACTGGAGCTATCGCTATCACTGCATGTGGGATACTGATTTGATCAGATAGTAACCACAGCAGTTCGTTACCCAATGAAGTTGTAGTCCGTCTCATTAACTTTGTCATAAAACCTTGGGTTTCTCTTTATGCCACACTGCAGAATAATAGATGATATGTAGCCTTACATTCGACTTTAGGACATATTCATATTCACTGCTGATACAGGAAGGCCCATTACATATGAACAGAACTTCCAGAGTCTGCACATTGTAAATTCTGTGAGCAATACTTCCAACGTCGTCTCTGCATTTGACGAATGAACTCTATGATCGTCCAAAAGTTTTAATGAGCGTCCATAATGACTAACCGAGTTCACAGTTTACACAGTGTGGAAGAATTGAGTCCAATTGATCAGAGACCACAAACAAGGAGTGTTGTGAAATTGACAAGTGGTATATTAAACAAAGTGTTATGATGGAAAATAAAGTAACCACGCTGAAACAGAACTGATTTTCTGCACAGATGGCCAGATGCTCTGTTTCCACAACAAAATGTGCAGGCATATTTACAGTGGTACAACGCAGAGGTGATCATTGTAAAGCAGTAACAGTACAGTGGTGAAAATTGTAAAGAGATTAAAAGAAGAATAAACTGAGTGAAAGTTAACCAAACATCCAGCAGTAGCAAGTCAAATGTAATTGAGACTGTAGATTCCAGCCATCTCCGTAAGCGGATGAGAATGTTTTCTAGAGGACCCTTCATCATATTTCACTTCTGCGTGAATATGTGGAAACACCCCTCCTCCTCGCATTTGGGTGCGTCCATTATGTACTTCCAACGATCGAGGACTTCTGTGGTCTCTCAGTCTGCTTTTTTCCTGTTTTTGCGCGATTGGTTTCAGTGGGATAGGAAACTGATGCAGGGTATTGAGACTACAGTGCTAATATGGGCTGGTAAATTATTGTCAATCTGGCCTAAGAATGGTTAGGCCATATCTGTTTTTTTTAATGCCAGTCTGTTTAGTCAAGACTGCGGCACTCTAGGTTGTTTTTATATGTGTTGTTAGGCTTGATTTCTGTGTTTTACACACCAACTTCTGTGTTTTTTTATGTTGCCATACTGTGGGTGACCAGGATGGCAGGTTTTTTTTCCAGCAGTTTTCTCTTTTTTGGTTATAGCAGGGTTGGAAATAGATCAATATGTACAGATCCGGGGCATTGTCAGGTGATGGGGCTCTGTGCTGGAGAGGTTGTCGCCGCTGTTAGTATCTGACAGAGCGGAGGCTGTGTCAGGCGTGGGTATGTCACTCCAGTGGACTTGTACTAGCTCGGTGGTGAGTGAGATGAGGTTAAAAATGTTGTACATAATCGGGAGCAGCACATGTAGAGGCCATGACCAGGCCCAAAGTACCCACAAGAATGGTAATAAGGGATATAAGACCCTGCAGCAGTGCTGTGGTCCATGAGCCTATCCAGGAAGTTGCACAGCTCCGTAAGTCACAGTGGGGTTCTCGTCCAAGGATGATAGAAGCAGACTGGCGAATGTGGTGCATCAGGTCAGTTATATTTTCGCTGGAGTCAGGACTGTAAGACCACAAGCTGGCGCCATTAAGGGCGTAAGTACCCCTTTCTCGGCCAGCAAGTAATCCATGGCCATTTGATTTTGTAGGGCGACATTGCAAATGGCCACAGCATCTGTATTCAGTTGGGCACTTGTTTCAACCGTGGCATTCATTATTTCCTCTAGCGGGGTGACCACCTGATGTGTCTCTATGTCCACATGCAGCTTTGTGTAAGTGGGCACAAATACGGAGACTAACTCGTTCAGAACAGTGAGGGCGCGTTTTCTACGGGTTGAAAGCGTCCAGAAGGGAGAAGACTGGGAATGGGAAATGAGTTGTGCCGTGGATCCGATGAAACAGCTCGCAATGCACGACATCCTCAGACAGGTCTATGTCTCGTGGCAGCTGACAAAGTAAGTGCCGCTGTATGTATTCAGTTGGTGGGGTTTGGATTCCTGTTCAGATGGTAGTGAAATTGGAATTGTGTGCAAATAAATTTAGGATGCTGCGCTCTGCTGCAAACCAGTGCACTGCGGGTTCAAGAACAGTGAATTGGTGCATCTGCTCCAGCTAGTCTCCTTTTTAGACGGCTGTGTTCTTTTTAGGCAAATGGTTCCTAACGGGCTGTCACCATCGGGTATTGTCAGTGATAATCAAGGCTGTGAGTTCGTGCGAGAGGATATAGGGTGAGTAGAACCACCATATGAATTTTTCGGTATGGTACCCTGCGGATTTCCAGCAATCTGAGCTCTTATTTACGTGATGATGCAGCAGCACTGTTCCTGCAGCTGCTGCCACCATGCGCAAACCTACTGGCATTCCCCTATCAACAGATGGGATAAATGTGCAAAATAAAAGGCAACCGGGTGAACGCGAGCACTCCTGACTTAGTCACATGAAGTAACAGGACTGTGGGTAATTTGGGAATCCCAGACGTGGAACGGAGATTAGTTGTAGTTGCAGTTCAGTGAATGCCTGGTTCATTTTGTGTGTCCACTTCACTTTGGCAGGCTGTTAAGGGGAAGTTGCCTTCCGCAGGCGTGCATCAATGGCACCATGATCAAGGATCCAGTAACTTCCACAGAATGGCTTCAGCTGCGTCTTTATGGCAGACGGGGTAATTTGGGCGATGGCAGCCATTCGTTCCTTTGACAGTGCTCTGAGGCCATGTGAAAGTCCGTACGCCAGTATTCGACTTTTTGCTGACAGAGCGGCATTTCTCTGTGCCAGACAGTGGAGCAAGGCCAGCGTATTCTGCATGCATGCAGCAGCAGAGGTGGAAACCAATAGCAAAGCATTTGCATTCTATTGAGGGTGCTTTGGAATGGTCGTTGCAGGATGAGCAGGATGCGATGTACTGCAGCAGAAGAAACTGTCGGGCTCTCTGTATACCTTGGGAAAGCCGGGTCCATGTATATTGGAAGCCATCGTATGAAAAAGGAAAACGTATTAATGAAGAAGAAGGCTGAGTATATGTCACCTACCGAGAATGAGGTGGCGGAAGTGGGGATACTGTTCAGGATAGGATTTGTGTCCAGGACTACTGGGAAGCAGGGAACAACAATGGCATTTACAGCCCTGAGATATTGCACCAAACGTCATTTTCGTGGTCTTTTGGGCTCTGGAAGAGGGACGAAGTGCGTGTAGCATGGGGTCATTGTGGCACGAGGTTTTCCTGTTGAACAAGTGAGTCAATAACTGGTCAATAACCTCGACAGCTGCAGATTATAATGGTAATTGTCGTATTTATGGTAGGATAGCTCCCTGTCTGCTTGAAACTGGATTTGGCGGGGTGAACAATAACTGGCCTGCGTGGTTAGAGTGCTGTGCCCACATTGTTCAGGCGAGATCAACTAATAAGAAGGGGCTCTCATAGGAGGGGTTATGTTTAGTTATAGAAGATTGGAGTAAGGCAGGAATGCAGTGCATGCAGAACTCCTCCCATCCAGTCCGTGCAATCTATATTGAGGGGTATATGTCTAGCTCAAGGGGGGTGAAATGTCATGGTGGCAGCACGAATCGCACTATCATGGTTGCTAGACCTCTGGGGAGCCACGGGTTCTTAATAATAAGGGAAATGTGTGGGACCACCATTGGATCTTTGCAAGCCAGCACAGACTTCTCTGTGTTGAGTTGGACTTCTGTTGCAACACACTGCGGTCCAACAAATTTTGCGCCAGTGATCATTAGTGGGGAGGTAAGTTCGAGATCTGAGCCTGTGAGGGCAGCATATGTTACTGCTCGTTCCTACGGGCCAGAAGCTGCACAGTAAAGTTGACAAAAAAGTGACCAGTCAGTATCACCAGCTGGAAAAAGGACAACGTTGTGTATTAAGGGAAGTTTGATAGCATGGAGAGGAGAGGTTCAAGAAGTGCACGGGTAGGTTCTGGCGTGCAGAACCGGGTGTAGCAAGTGATGCCTGGTCAGGGGACTCTGGGCTGTGGGGGATGGCTACCCACAGCACAGAAGTGTTTGCTTCCAGGATATCAAGTGTGAGTCATTGGGTGAAGCAGTGAACACTGGCATTTAACTTGCACAGCGTCTAGCGACCCAGGAGGGCTAGTTGGCTGGAGGCAGAGATGTTCACAGCGCCTGCGACTGTGGCAGATCCCGCGCTGAAATTCATGGGATGGGGAAGGTGATTCACCTTCTGAATTCCTGAAGCCTCCATGGTTCGGACTGTTTTGGAGTTCAAGGATAGTTCCATTGAGGAAGCTGCACACGAATGGGCAGCCTCAGGCTTCACCAGGAAAGAAATGAACTGCCCCCCCAACCTCGACATCCACCATAGGATTTTCGGACGGAGAATCTGGGGTGGGGAGGTGAGGGTGCGGATTGAAACCGTCTGCGGAGCATCCCTCCTGCAGCAGCACGAATTCGGTTCTTGGTTATGGGAAAAGGGGCTTGTCGTTGTATGTGCAGCCTGACGAAGCTGCCACTTGGGGCTGTGCACTGTCTCGTAGGTCGGGAGGGTTTTAGAGTTTTGAGAGCGTCTGGGCGACCTGTCAAGCTCCTGACCTACACTCCTTAGCCCAATGTCCCACTCTTACACAGTTCCAGCATTGCGCCCTCTGGACCATTGTGGTGGCCTGGTGTTGTGTGACTGGTGGCATGGTTTGGTAATCGGAGGCAACATCGCTTTCTGGCTGAGAGTGGGAGACAGATGATTCCTGTCTGGGTTGTTCAATATCGTTAATGGTGTTCCCTCCATCCATTCCATTGTTTCCAAGGAAATGTTGGGAAAATTATGTATTTGGTCATAAGCAAGCAAAATGCAGTTTACCGGGGCTTTTACTGTATGTTATTGATTTTCGAACAACGGAATGCATGCTGAACAATTCAAGACGTCATTAAAACGAGCTATAAAATTTGGTAAGGATTTGTGTTGTTTCTCAGACATCGAGTTATAGCACCAAAATTGGCATGCTGCCTGGCACTGGCTTTTACGTCCTCTTTTCCAGTATTGTTCACCCAGTGCTCTCAGTCCTGACTGCGTCCTAGGATGAGGGAGGGAATTCTATGGCGGAACGAACAATTTCCCAGTGGGATCCGTTTGCTAGTTGCAGCAGGTTGTGTCAATCTTGGGGCGGGCAATTATGGATGACTGAAATTTACACTGTCTAATTATGGAATGGCATTGGCCTTTTTAGGAGGTCTGGGTCGTCCAGCAGAATTGTTTGGACCTATGCAGGCCTCCAAAGATTTTCCATGAATGTGGAACAGATCATGATGTGTGTGATTTGATGGTCTGTGCCCTGTTGGTTTTGGGCAGCAGCGTCAGCTACATTGCCGGTAATTATGATTTTTTTGTGCTGTCTAGCCGCGGTTTAGAATTGGGCCACGCTGTGGACCTTGTGTCCTGCTGCGACCCCTCCTGGGGCTGGTGGTACCCAAATCTGCAACATGCTGTAGCACAGTGTCTTATTTTGGAGGGGCAAGTGGTGGTTTGGAGTACTGTGGGGCAGAGGGCGATGGAGACGCGACTAGGGTTTGTGGGGGCGGGGGGGTCCGTTCTAAAGGGCTCTAGCGACAAATCTTCCCATTAGGGGGCTGATGCCACTCTGCAACTTCCCTGAATTTTCCGAGAAACTGCAGCATGTAGGCACGGTCCCAGGAGAGGTTCATATTCCCTCACGCACTGGCCATGGTCCAGTAGTCATATTTTTTTCAAAATTGATGGACCCCCATATGACCATTTGCCTTTGGACTGGTTGTGCAGGTCCCCAGTGACGGGGATACCATTTCAGCTGTCCCCTGTTTCTTTGAGCAATGTGTCTGCCGGGGACTGAGGTGTTATAAGGAGATCTCCAACATCTGTCTTGAAGATAACGTATTTACCGTGCCTTTTAAACATCTTCTTTCTCCATCGTTGGCAGCTGTGATCCGTTGTTCTCACGCAGCTGGGGCATCGATGTGCCCAAGGATGGCAGTCCCCCACAGAGGGTGAATTACTGTGCTCGCATGTTGTAAAGTGGCTTTTGAGTTGAGCTTACAGGTATTTATCGTGACTTTCGTGGAATGCAGTGAATGCATCTGCCTCCAGACAGCCCAGCTCTCAGTCATCTTTCTATAAGTAAACAATAAAAACCAGGACAAGTTAATTACTGACTGCAACGTAAACAACCTCTTGGCTGCTGGGTTAAGATAGTCTACAAGTCCAGGCAGAGGAATGCTCCTAAAACCATTCACGCACTCAACGATAAAGCACAGGAAACATTATCAAACCACAAAACAAGCGCTTGAAAACCACAAGCATGCAAACCAGGAGACAAGCAAAAATACCTGTACCTATTGCCCTTTGTCAATTTCCCCATTCTTTCAATTGATAAGCAAGAACTTTATTCTGATCTCTCCCTTTGTCTCTCTGGGAACACCTGATGCTCAGTCATATGACAGGTCTGCTTAAATGGGTCCAATTTGGGTATAATTTGTGAGCACATCGGCATGCTGCTCGAGCAAGCAAATCAGCTCAGTGCTCACATGATGCTGCAGTAGATTGAAATTGTGGCTACTTTCCCTAGACTTTCAAGCTTTTGTACGTATGAAAAGTTGAGGCAAAGCTAGCCACTAGGTCCAAATTGTGCGAAATTTAAAATGTTACGTTTGCTTACCCTGTTGAGAGAAAAGGGGCTAACGATTAAAGCCAAACTGTTGGAGTATTCAGGCCAATTGTTGAGAGACCACAAACGAGGGTTGTTGTGAAATTGACAAGTGGCTTATTGAACAAAACAACACCGTGGAAGTGAAATTAACAATGCTGACACAGAACTGATTCTTTGAAGTGATGATTAAATGCTGTCGGAGTGCAAGTTAATCAAACACTTGACAGCAGCAATTCAAAAGGAATTTGCACAGGAAATTTCAGTAATCTCCGTGACTGTGTGAGAATGTCTTCTAGTGGATTCTTCATTGTATTTCCCTTCCAGGCGTATATGTATAACTGTTCCTCCTCCTGGCATTCAGGTATGTCCATGGTGTTCTGCCTATGATTGAACCTTTCGGTCATTGATTGAAGTCTTTGGATTTCTCGGTCTGCCTCTTTGTTTATGTGATATCAGTTTCAATGTGAAAGGGCCCCAAAGTAGTTTGTTGGGAGTGCAGTGGTAATCTGGGCTGAGGACTAATTGCGAAATCTGTTTTAAGAATTGTAGTTTTTTTCTGGTCTGGGTGTGGCTTAGCCATACGTTTGATTTGTGTTACCTTATTTGGCCAAGAGTGGACCATTCTTGGTAGTTTCTGTATGTGTTGGTCGGATTGATTTCTGAGTTTTACCTGCTAGCTTCTGTGTTTTTTTTTAACGTGGCTATGCTTTGGATGAGCAGGGTGGCAGATCTTTTTTCCCACATATAGACATTCACAGGAATTTTAGAGAGCTGCTGGCAGTAAGTTTTGTCTGTGTTGATCCATTGGCTTTTGTCCCACCAGATATGTCTGTATCCAATTCAGACCAAGGAGACAGCTTATCGCCAACACGTCTTCATTTTGAAAACTCTGGATGACTTTGGTGGATGTCAGTAGCTATCTGGCAGGAACCTCTGTTCGGAACTGTCAGTCATCCTCACCATAACAATATATCATTCTCTGCTGTGAGCTAATTCTACCCGATCCAAAATATTTTGAAGTCCGATTGTCCTCGTGTTTTGTTTTGTAACCAACAGTTTTGCCAGGTCTTGTTACATTTAAAGTCGGATACTACCAGCTGTGAGTGGAAGTGTGCGCAGATTTCTTTTTATATTATGGGCAATTCCAGTGGCGGTACAAATGCTGGTGATTACTTGCCATTGGAAGGCGGGTCAATGCATCCACATTTACTACTTGACCTCAAAGACGTTGTTCCTACTTGTAATTAAATGGACTTTGTATGAGCGGCCTCTGTTGAATTCGGGCTATATCTGTGCGCAGAACTTATCCTCTTTATGTAGACATCGCAGGAGCTTGAGTTCTGTTGTTATTATAAATTGACATCTATAAATGTATTGGTGAAACATTGTGATTCAAAACATTACCAACATACTCTATCTGGACGTAATTACACTCTGTATTAGCTACAATCCTGGATGAATATGCCTCTTTTGTATCCTTTCCGATGGCCATCTATGAGGTAAACCCACTCCAAATATATTTAGGAATGCAGCACATGTCATACCAGATATTCCTTGAGATCATCCTGTGTCCAAAACCTCAGAGTATGTTTCTAAACGTCCCTGCAGCCACTGGCGTTCCAAGGCGAACATTTCCAAGTGGGCCTTGTTTAAGAGTTTATTCAAATGTATTAAGATGGAGCCCAGCTAATGCATGAAATTTCCAGTATAAATTGCCAACCAAAGGAATGGCTTAGATCACACAGATGTGCGAGCCGGAGCATCTTTGATAACTGTCACTTTAACGTCGAATGGGTGTTACAGATTGACTCAGTAGATCAGCTTGGTGAGATGAGGCGCTTGGAACTCACAGTTTTCATTTTAATGTGTATGACCACGTCAAAGGACTATGCCCAAATTACCTATGAGGTCTTAACTGTAATACACTACTATTCCCACGTCATGTGGATAAATTGTGACTAGGAGTGGCACTGTAAAATGTTCTGAAAAATCAACAGGCCAATGATCCTCAAAACTGAAAATATGTTGCTGGAAAAGCGCACCAGGTCAGGCAGCATCCAAGGAACAGGAGAATCGACGTTTCGGGCATAAGCCCTTCTTCAGGAAACATTATTAAACCACAAAACAAGCGCTTGAAAACCACAAGCATGCAAACCAGGAGACAAGCAAAAATACCTGTACCTATTGCCCTTCGTCAATTTCCCCAATCTTTCAATTTATAAGCAAGAACTTAATTCTGATCTCTCCCTTTGTCTCTCTGGGAACACCTGATGCTCAGTCATATGAGAGGTCTGCCTAAATGGGTCCAATTTGGGTATACTTTGTGAGCACATCAGCATGCTGCTTGAGCAAGCAAATCAGCTCAGTGCTTCCTAACCTGCAATCTTCTTCCTGGCCTGAAACGTCGATTCTCCTGTTCCTTGGATGCTGCCTGACCTGCTGCGCTTTTCCAGCAACACATTTTTAGCTCTGATCTCCAGCATCTGCAGTCCTCACTTTCTCCTCAATGATCCTCAAAAGGCAGTCTCTTATATTGGTATCAATCTTTATGAATATCAAATGCAGCATCCAGCTAGGGATGCTAATCTAACTGGACCTGCTAGTACAATTAGCTCATCTTAATCTTCATGAATGGCAGTTCAACTGCCACCTTCGTGTATAAATCCTTCTTGCAAGCAATTGCAGATTTATACAAATGAAGAAAGTGATTTCCCGTTTGTTTAATATACCCACAAGTGGGAAGCAAAGCATTGGACTTCTCAGTTGGTACGACTGATGCTGCAAATTCTGCAAACTGGTCTGGGTTGTAGATTCATTCACTTGCCAAACTTTTAATTTTACCTCTATTTTTGACAGTGTGACAAGTGTCTAGACTTACTGAATTGTGGACTTGCTTCCTGGTCAACATACACCATGATCTTGGTTCCTTTGATAGTTCCTGGATCTTCTTCAATTTCTTTCAAGTATTTTATTCGGACTTTAATCAGGCAGTTGGTTTCTTCTCAAAAAAAGACCAATTCTCGGTGAAACTTTCTCAACCAATTTCACCTCCTTCAGATTGGTCCTAGCCTTTTCCTTCAAACGAGCTGCTTCTTAAAAGAACTAAACTTCTACCCATTAATAGTGCAAGTTTGCCAGTATAGTTTCTCAGTTCAGATAAGTTTTTGTTTAAATTTCATCGTTAGAGTACAGAGCAAAATATGTAAAAACTGGGTCGTCTATTAGCAAATCGAACACTATTAGAAGCTCGTCACTTTTCAACCAGATTTTCATTGATTCTGATTTGAAGGTTGCTAAGGAATTTAAATGCTTGAAAACCAAATTTACGTGAACGTTCCCGGGTGCATACTGTCCTGGGCCTGGAAGTATTGTTACTCGATTCAAGGTCGCATACTGGCAGCAACTGCAATGACTAACCCTCCTGGATCCTCAAGAATATTTTAACCAATTGGCTGAGGCTTAACTTTCTTTTGGGGTTTTGATGCAGGCTGACCTAAAATCACATTGGTCAACCCATGCCTCGTGCGAGGAAATGCTCTTGCCTTCATTCCAATGGTCCATTCTAATTAATAAAATGGCCGAATGGATCTTCGGAGGGTTGGTCTGCATTTCTTGGGCCGAATGTTTAGATCAGAGTGTTGCTGGAAAAGCACAGTAGGTCAGGCAGCATCCGAGGAGCAGGAAAGTCTACGTTTCAGTCAAAAGCCTTCATCAGGAATGTAGCGATATGGCCTGTTTCTACACAATAGGTTGGTATTTCATCAAGTCACGCTTTATTTGCAGGTGGAGAGTCTTTGACAATGAAGTATCTCGCTCATATCCAGTTCTCAGTGGGAAGAAAAAGTATGAAACCCTTGTTCTTATCTGTCAGGAAGGGCTCCCTGATCGCACCAGATTGCTGGCCCCAATCAGCCAACCTGGCTGACCACGTTAGAAACACTACATAGACGAGGAAACGGAGACAGTTTCAGACGGATGAGAAACGGACAGAATTTCAACAAGATGAATTACAAATGGCTTATAGAAAGGATATGTCGTGGGTAGTACATGGGTTGCCAGTAGGATTAAGAATAACTCAGGCTAAAAGAAACAAAAAATATTTTTTGGCCTGGAATCAACACAGATATGTTTGAATTTTGGCCCGATATATCAGACATGTCACGTAATAGTAAAAGCTCACGAGATGAAAAATTCTACATTCTGAATACCTATTATTACATTTGAAGACCCTTTTCAAACAATCTTAATTCATTGCGCAGAATTGTTCCTGAAAAAAAAGGTGGAAATCAATATATATTCACTACAATCAATGTGCCTAATAGATTTCAAGAAGTCTTTCCAGCATGCAGTATCATGGTGAAAAACCCACATTTGTAGAAAACTTTCTCCCTTTTTTATATTGGATACGGGCTACCCACAGAAACTCATTTGGATCAAGCTTCAAATGTTGCAGCAAAGTTATTCAAATGGCGTATGGAAAATTAGGAACAAATTAACTGCTATGTAATGCATATCAGTCAGGATCATAAAGACCATTAGGACTGTGTTGTATAAAATTTCAAGACAAAGCTGATGTCATTGAGTGACTCAAGATTGTGAAGATTTAATTCAATTTTCATTTCTGCGAGGCTAGATCTGTATGAAACTTGTTGAATCAAATAAATTCAGTAAATTTGAATTCGTTTTGTAACATGTGGTGGTAAAATTGAAAAGAAAATGTAAGGTGATATTGCTCCGTCAGAGTTCAGACTCAACACACTTGGAGCATGTGTCAATTTTTACATAATACAAGGAGTGAACTGGTTAGGAAACACTTAAAATAGCGCAGCATGTGATGAAAGAGAAAGCAGGCAAGAGATTAACAATAACACATAATTTAGATTTTCGAAATGCAATGTTCGTGTTGGTTTCAGTGAAAGATGAATTTTTGAGGTCGAAATGTATTGGTTCTTATCGAAATGGACTGAGATTCAGTGAGATGTATGATTGGAACAAAAACACCTAGGTAAAAGAGAATTTCACAATGTATGTTACATGCAAATGCACGCAATATACATGAAAGGGACGGACAGCTAGGTAACAATCGGATTGAAGAGCCAATTTCAAATGATTCTGAATTGGACTTCCCTCAAATTATGGAGTCATAGAGTCATAGAGATGTACAGCACGGAAACAGACCCAGAGACCTTACCCTAACCTAATCTAGTCCTACTTGTCAGCAGTTGGTTACAACACCCTACCGAGTGATATACAGATCCAGATGCTTTTTAAATGCTACAATTGTACTAGGTTATTGAACGTTGCACCATTATTCAAGAACAGCTGCTTTGAGAAACCTGGGAACTATAGAGAAGTAATTCTGACATTTATGTTAGGTTAGTTATTTGAGGAGATTCTGAGTGAGAAAACATACATGCATTTGTAAAGACATAAGCCCTCCGTTACTTCCTCTCCCGACGTCTCCAACAGTACCCTTCCACTGACACTCTCATTCGTTTGGCTGAGCTGGTCCTCACGCTTAACAATTTCTCCTTCGAATCCTCCCACTTCCTCAGACCAAAGGGGAAGCCATGGGCACCCGTATAGGCCACAGGTATGCCTGTCTCTTTGTTGGCTACGTAAAACAGTGCATCTTCTGTAATTACACGGGTACCACTACCCACCTCTTCGCCCGCTACATTGACGATGGCATTGGCGCCACCTTGTGCTCCCGCGAGGAGGTTGAGCAATTCATGAGATTCACTAACACATTCCACCCTGAACTTAAATTTACCTGGACCATTTCTGACACCTCTCTCCCCTTCCGGGACTTCTCCATCTCCATTAATGACGACCGACTTGACACTGACATTTTTTACAAACACACCGACGCCCACAGCTACCTGGATACACATCTTCCCACCATACCTCCTGCAAAAATGCCATCCCGTATTCCCAATTCCTCCGCCTCCGCCGTATCTGCTCCCAGACGAACCAGTTTCAATACAGAACACTCCTGATGGCCTCCTTCTTTAGAGGTCGCAATTTCCCTTCCTACGTGGTTAAAGATGCCCTCAAACTCATGTCGTCCATATCCCGCACTCCGCCCTCAGACTCCACCCCTCCAACCGTAACAAGGACAGAACGCCCCGGTGCTCATTTTCCATCCTACTAACCTTCGCATAAACCAAACCAACCGCCGACATTTCCGCAACCTCCAAACGGACCCCACTACCAGACATATATTTCCCTCCCCAGACTTTTCCGCCTTCCACAAAGACCGTTCTCTCTGCAAAATACCTAATCAGGTCCATGCACCCCTACAACCCACCCTCCCGTCCTGGCACCTTCCCCTGCCACAGCAGGAATTGCAAAACCTGCGCCCACACCTCTTCTCTCACCTCCATCCAAGGCCCTAAAGGAGCCTTCCACATCCATCAAAGTTTTACCTACACATCCACCAATATCATTTATTGCATCCGTTGCTCCCTATATGGTCTCCTCTACATTGGGGAGACTGGACGCCTCTTGCAGGGCGCTTTAGGGAACATCTCAGGGTCACCCGCACCAATCAACCACACCGCCCTGTGGCCCAACATTTCAAGTCCCACACCCACTCAGCCGAGGACATGGAGGTCCTGGGCCTCCTTTACTGCTGCTCCCTCACCACCAAATGCCTGGAGGAAGAACGCCTCATCTTCCGCCTTGAACGCTTCAACCCCAGGGCATCAATGTGGACTTCAACAGTTTCCTAATTTCCCCTTCCCCCACCTCACGCCAGTTCCAAACTTCCAGCTCAGCACTGTCCCCATGACTTGTCTTACCTGCCGATCTTCTTTTCCACCTATCCACTCCAACCCCCCCGACCTATCACCTGCATCCCCTCCTCAACTCACCTATTGTACTCTATGCTACTTTCTCCCTACCCCACCCTCCCCTCATTTATCTCCACCCTTCAGGCTCGCTGACTGTCTTCCGAATGAAGGGCTTTGCCTGAAACATCGATTTTACTGCTTCTCCGATGCTGTCTGAACTACTGTGCTTTTCCAGCACCATTCTAATCTAGAATCTGGTTTCCAGCATCTTGCTTTTTTTACCTTGGGAAGAAGCAGTCAGCAGGGCTTTGTGTATGGGAGACCATGCCTCACAATTGTTTAGAGTTCTTTAGTGAAGTGACCAGGAAAGTGTGCAAAGGGAGGCCGGTAAACATAATCTGTGCAGATTTCTGTAACGTCATTGATAATTTTCCTCATGGTAGGCTGCTCTGGACGATAAGATCACATGGAATCCGGGGAACCTGGAAAATTGATTTACACAATTAGTCTGATATTAGGAAGCAGATGTTAATAACGGAAGGTCTGTAGCTATTGGAGTGTGTTAGGGGTAAGTGCTTGACCAGTGCCTGTTTGTTATCTATATCAATGACTTCGATGAGAATGTGCAATACATGATCAGTGTGAGTGTAAGCGACTCTAATATAAGCGTGGGCAGGGAGGAAGGTAATCACTAAATGCAAACGTACATTTATTAGCTGGTGAGGTGGGCCGAGAAATGCCAAATTGAGTTTAACATAGACAAATATGAGGATAACATTTTGAAAAGTCGAATCAAAACAGCAGTGTTATCGTGAATTATAGATCCTTAAGGAGTATAGTGGAACAGAGGGATCTCAGAGTTCAGATACAGGGCTCACTGAAATTGAGGTCACACGTTGACAGCGTAGTCAAGAAGCGTTTTTTCACACTGGCCTTCATCAGTCAGAGTAAAAATGTTTGGAACTTATGTTACAGTTGTACATGACACTGGTGAGGCTCCTCTTGTAGTATTGTGTTCAGGTTTGGTTACCATGCTAATGGAAGGATGTTATTTAACAGTAAACAGTTCAGAAGAAATTTACAAGAATGCTGGCAGGACTCGAGTGCCTGAGTTACCGGAAGAGGTTAGCCAAGCCAAAACCATTTTTCTTTTGGAGCGCAGTAAACTGATTTGGAATTTTGTTGAATTGTACAAAGTTAAGAGTGACATGGATAGTACGAATACTCGGACTTGGCGAATCGATTTCAAGAGGGCATCACGTTGAAGTTAGATGGGGAAGAATAAAGAGGGTACTGCGGGGTTTTTTTAACACAGAGAGTGGTACCCATATGGATTGAACTGTCAATGGAAGTGGTTGCGCTGGGCACATTAAGAAAATTTAAACGGCTTTTGGATAAGCCGATGAATGAAAAAGGTTTAGAAGGAATTGGGCCAAGTTCAGTGAATTGGCGCAATTTGGGCCGAAGGACCTGTCTTCGTATTATAGGACTCCATGACTCTACGATTAGATGACAAACTCTGGCAGCTAATTGCACACAAGCAGGACAAACTGAGTCAAAATTCTGACTCTCAGTTCACTTTTAAATCTTCTTTCACTCATCTTAAACCTTTGTCCTCTGCTTTTGAACGTCACTACTCTGGCGAAAACACCTTGACAATTCACCTATACATGCCTCGCATGAATTCTTAAATCTCCACATGGTCACTCTTAAGCTTCTGATGTTACAGGGAAAATCGCCCGACTCTAGTCAGCCTCTCACTCTATCTCAAACCCTCCAAACCTGGGAAAATCCTTGCCAATCTTATATGAATCCTTTTAATTTTCACAACATATATTATGTAGCAGGGAGATATATGCAGTATTCCAACGGAAACTAACAAATGTCATTTATACCCGAATATGACTTCCCATCTTATATATTCAAAGCCGTGAACAGTAAAGGTATGCATATTAAATATCTTCTGTGCTCTCTGGTGTACCTGCGACTCCACTGTGTCTCTTGCACTAAGCTGATTCGTTATGGTAGGGTATCAGTGATCTGCATTACTGATGACACAAAATTAAAACAAATATGTGCCATGGCAGCAATATTGCACCATGGTATCTCAAATGTGACACGATAAGTTATTTGTTGTATATTTGTTGTATTAATCCATAGCATAACTCGACCAAAATTATTTGTCATTCCTTATTTGTCATCAAATAAGGTAAGAATAAAAATTACCTGGAGGTATAGCAACTGCAATAAAGAATTGAATCTGTGCAATAGAGAGAAATGATCCATTTCATGGGACGACTTGAAGTCATTTTCTGTCAAAACTGGAAGATGTGGGGCAAGAAAGTATTGGTTGTTTTGGCAAAAACGCTTTAGCAGTACTTTCAATACACAATCAAATAAAGAAAAATATGTTTTAATTTCTTGTGGTAGAATGGAAAAAAAATAACAAAATGTGAACATTATCTGAAAATAAAAGTAGAGATGTGGAACAAATAAACTCATGGCAAGAACTTAAACACAGCTGACAGAACGCTTTCACGAAAGTCTCAGAGATCAGCTTTTATGAAGTAACTAACAAAGCTGGTTAGTTCCAAAAATGTCATAAAATAAATTTCACAAGGCCTCTGGTTTTGGGGTATCACTGATATAACAAACAAGCAGCGCAGTTTCATCATTGTGTTGGTAGGTCTAATATGCAGCTTCAGTGCAGCGGCACATGTATCAAAACGTAGAAATTAAAACCAATACCTGAAACGACAGAAGACCTTTGGCTGTTAAGCCTGATCAGCTATCTTTGATTTACAGACTTATGAAATGTCTAATTTTTTTTTCGTGAATCTGCTAACGTGAGTATTGAGGCCGTTAATTTTCTTTCTGATAATACTGTGACATTTCTTTTGAATGACTCTAGTATTAAAGGTTCGTACCAAGTTACCCTTGAGCAACGTTTATGTTCTGTAAGACTGGGCAATCAAGGCCTTTTTTTAGCAAAGTTTGTCATGATTCCTTTTCCACAATTTCTGAGTATGAAGATGTTTAAACTGGCAACTATTGACCCATTTTATGAAGTACTACTTGTAATCTTTAAAAAAACCTTCTTTATTCTCTACTATGTTCCGATATTTGCTGTCGACCGCAAACTTACAAACCATTCCTCCCATATTGTCATTCAAAATATTGATATAAATGACAAACAGTAGAGGACACAAAACTGATTCCTATGGAACATCAATTTCGGTCCAACTAGCGTTCCTCCACCACCTTTCCTTGTTGTTTGGCAATTAGCTACTTATGCAAACAATTAATTTGCAAGCTCACCCTGAATTCCATGTGACCTAACCTCACTAATTTCTCAACTTTGTGCAAACTCTTCGAAGGCTTCGCCAATATCCAAGGTAACAACATCTGCTACTCTGCCGTCATCAATATTTTTGTCCCTTCCTCAATATAATCTGTCAGTGTGTGATTTAGATTTTCCTCAAACACCACCAGACTGGCCAACCTTAATCAACGTTTGCCTCTCTCAGTGTACATACATTCTAACTTTATTATCAACTCCAAGAACCTATCCAAAAACTGAAGTCAGACTTACAGGTCTATAAAACGCCAATTCCTCCTGACAACATCCATTAAACCAGATTTGTATGTTAGCCGTTCTCTAGTAATTAGACGCATAATATGTATTTATAATTTATGTGAACAATTCTGCACGAAATTTTGCAATTTGCCCCATTAATTCCCACAACATTCTGGAAAATATTAGGTCAATCTTGGAGATGTATCAACCTTTATATTCCCTATGATAAACAGAAGGACCTTTTCTGTAATGCGAACTGTTCATAAAACTTCAAAATTTATTTGTCTTAATTTTCCAGACTCCATTTCTTTCTCCACAGTAAAAACTAACGCGAAATATTTATTTAGAATCTCTCCTATCTCGCGGGGTTCAACACAAATTAGACTTTATGATCTTTATATCTAACATAATTTTTGTCCACTTATTTTTATTTTTAGTCACCCATTGTTCCTTAATCATGACATTGTTAACCTTCACTGTAACAAGAATATAATGCATCCGAACTCTCATCACCCACGTGAAGGTTTCCTACTGTTACATCCTTTTGCCTGCGAGCAGTCTACTCTAATTGCATTTTGAATGTTCGTGTCTCGTACCATTAAAATTTGTTTCATTTCAATTTAAAACTTCAACATTTAAGTCTTATTCGTTTCCGTAACCATTTTGAAACTAATAGAATTCTGTTCCTTAGACCACAAGTTTTCTATCGCTTCTACTTCTATCACATACCCTGCTTTATTGCCCATAAAATGAACTAGTTTTGCTAATTCCCCATAAGAAACATTCAGGTGTTTATAAAGAAAATTTCCTTGAACACATTTGACAAATTCTTCAACATACTAAATTTTAACATCACTGTAGCCTCAGCCGACGTTTGGAAAATTAAATTCCCTATCATTGCCAACTTAGTATGCTTACATATATTTGAGATTTGCTGACTTATCAGATCCTCAATTTCCCTTTTGGCATTGGGAGGCTGCAAATTCAATCTCATCGTGGTGACCTTCCTTTCCTTATTTCTAATTTCTTCCCTTTTTCACTGGATGAGTTTTCAGAAATCTGTTCACGCGTTGCAGTAGTAATGCATTCATTAATCGAAAATTCTGCACCCTGCACACCACGCCTTCTTTACTATCATTATAAAATCACCTTAACCCGGAACAGTGTACTGCAAGTCTTGTCCTTCTCCCAACCAAGATCATGTAGAACTATACTGTTCCATTTCACGTTGTGACGCATGCCCTGATTTCAGCACCCTTAACTGTAAGTCTCATCAGCTTGGTATAAATAAATTTTCGCTCTTCAGGCTTATTGCATCTTCTGAATTTGTTATCGTGGTTTTCTAATTAACGTGCTCTTTTCACATTCAGAACTTCCATAAATCTTTGATTTATGCTGCTACTTATAATTTATCCATTTTTCTTCTTTATCTTGAGTTTATAGGTTTCTACTCCAACGACAGAACAAGCAGCTTCTTCACTCCCCTCACGCCAAAACTGTTTCCAAGTCTTCCTCATTCTCAGCAAATGATATAAATGTGCCAGGATGGATGTACATTTACGTAAGAACGTTTCGCAATCATTCAAACATTGGAAAGAAGTCACAAGCTGAACGAGAGATGTGGGATTTGATACACCTTTGATTGTTCTGTCCTTCGTCTTTCAACCGGTTCATACTGTTCTCATCGACGCTATTGACCAATTACATCATATGGGGTGCCTCGAACATACAGTGTTCCTTTCAAAGGTATATGCCCATCTTAGCTAAATGTTTAAAGACTATGTCCAAGTACTCTAACTGCTCTTTATCAGTCTTGCCTTTATTTAGCACGTCATACAAAAGAAATGGCGAAGAAGGGAACACCTTGTAACGTGTTGTCCATTGTCCACTGAAAATGCGCTGAGTCTGCTGATTCCCAAAGCATCTCACATATTGGTACAATGCATTATGAGTACGAATTGGAGCATACTTCTCGGAGTTCTCATCTCACTACAAATGCAGATATGCATGGCTTATGTTCAGCTTCGAGAAGGTCAGCTCCTACCTCGTCACACTGTCAGCTTTGAGTATAAATCGTCTATTAAAGGAATGGGTGTGTAAACAGGTGCAAGAAGGAGTTGATCAATTGTTTACAATTCTAGTAAAGGCAAATAGACCAATTGAGCTGCACAAACGTTACAATCCGTGCTGCCTGCTCTGAAATGTGCACCATTTTGATGATATCTTTGCTTTCCAGCCTCCTGATGTGTGCTTCAAAGTTTGCATTGAAGGCAAATGGCAATGGGTGGACTTCTAGAACTTTCAAAATGCTTCTTGGTAAACATGTCAGGTGGACTTGTTTAGTTTGATAGACCCTAGAAATTCTAGAAATAAAACTTTTCAGGTGTTTAATTAGAAGTTGACTCAGGGGTCCGTTTTCTAATCGAAAGCTGGTTAGCCAATCAAAGTGAAAACTTCTCAAACAATTTCACAGCATCAGGTTTGGAACCGAACCTTAAATTATAATAAGTGGTAACACTACTAGCTGCTTCTCATATGAGATGTGAGGCACATTTGTACTCTTCAGCTGGAAAGGCTCCCCAATATATAGTCTCAGTCTGCAGGAGGTGTTACAGAAAAGAAATTGTTGGAATCCGGAGCTTTTTTTGTCGATGGGCACACCGTTATTAATCTACACGAGAAGAAGGTAACCTTCTTAAATATTAATGATCAAGATGACGAACTGAGGGCAGTCTGGTTAAGTTTGCATACAATACGAAGCTATGTAGAGGGACATGTAACAGTGAGGAGGTGGGAAGACACAGAAGGATTCAGACAGGTCAGGAGAGTTGATAAAGGAACGGCAAATGGAGGACAATGTGGGAAAGTGTGAGGTCATGCACTTTTGTAGGAAGAATAGAGGATTGAAAAATTTCGAAATGGGAAGAAAATTCAGAAGTCTGAAGTGTAAAGAGACTTGGGAGTTCTCGTCCAGGATTCTCTAAGGTAAAAGTGCAGGGTGAGTCAGTAGTTAGAAGGCAAATGCAATGTTGGCAGTTATTATGTGAGGACTTGAAGATAATGCAGGCATGTACTTTTGAAGCTCCACACAAACCACACTTGGAGTATTGAGCGCAGTTTTAGGTCCCATATCTCAGGATGCAAGTACTGGTCCAGGAGCGTGTGAAGAGAAGGTTCATGGGAGTGGTGCCAGGAATTAAAAGTTTAACGTCTGAGGAATGCTTGAGCACTCTGGGTACAATCTCCACCAAGTTAAACGGAATGAAAGTGGAATCTAATTGAAACATACACAATACTGAATGGCCTAAACAGAATAGATGTTTAGAAGATGTTTCCATTAGTAGGAAAGACTCGGACCCAAGGGCCCAGCCTTATACTAAAGAGAAATACACAGTCTATATTTTCAGAACGGATATAAAGAGAAACCTCTTCAGACAGATACACGAATCTTTGGAATTAAATGCTACTGAAGGCTGTGGACGCTAGATCATTGAATATATTGCAGACTGACACAGATAGTGTGCCAGGTGTCACGGAGAAATAGCGTGAGATGGGACTGAGAAAGATATACTGGGCCCGGTCTTCGATTCAAAACTTAATTAAGTCAAGCTTACCAATAAAGGCATGATGGCAGAACTGCTTAGCTCAACTCCATGATGGCTTTTGCGGATATATTTGTCCAGAAACGTTTTCTTTATCCCTCTTCATCACTGCAGTAACAATACAGAGACTGGTATATCGTTAGTTAACGATCTTTTATTTACAAACGCATAGTTGTGGACACATGGGAGGATTGTGAGGAGTCCTATCTCAAAGTGATCAGAGTATTTATACTGCATTTTATATTTGTCAGCCAGGAGTCCCTAATTTGATTGACTTAACATCCTCAATCTGAGAACCCCAATTCTATGAATTCCAACAGGCTGACGTTGTTGTAATCATACTTTAGCCAACTGTGAGCCTATCCGTTTTCTGCACAGAAAGCCAACAGCATCTCCACTTCAGTAATTTTTGCATGTACGAGCAATGGCAACCCCTGGCGCATAAGTTACTCTTTCGAACTCAATCAATCTTCGCTTCATTCTTTTCCTTTACAGGTATAAATTCTGTGAACTATGTTGTCTACAGAGATGCTGATCAAAGAGATGCAGTGTTGTGGTATTGCATCAGCATGGCATCTGCCCATCCATCAGGTTAATTCTATGTATATGTACCCGTATTGTAGACCTGCAAAAAAGCTATGTCTTCAATTTCTTCTAAAACCAACCCGAATCCCTCTGCATTCCAGGTGAAAGTGAGAACTGCAGATTCTAGAGATTGGAATCGAGAGTGTGGTAATGAAAAAACACAGCAGGCCAGGTAGCATCCGAGGAGCAGGGCAGCCTTCAATCTGGCAAAAAAAAACCTCGAATGAAAGTCGACTTTCCTGGTCCTCGGATGCTGCCTGACCTGCCATGCCTCTCCAGCACCACTTTTTCTCAACTATCTCTGTATTCTACGGGCATTCACTACATTGCCGTGTTGAGGTGATTCAGAGTGTGGCGGTTTTGGTCGTTAGGAAACAATTTTGTAAAATATTCAAAATCCCAAGCAATGGCATCTACCCAAATTGCCCCCATCCTTCCTCGATGCATTTGACCTTGTTATACTTTATTCGTAATATTTATTTCACTCCAGTGCACTGTCAAATACCGCATGGTTTCGACCCCTGTCCTCAAGTCTTAATGTTGACCCAGACCACAAGAAAAAATACCAACTTCTTTTTGGCCCAGTAATGTCATTGCCTGAAGGAAGAAATGAATCCTTAAAATTGGTAAAATGAGCCACATCTAATTTCATCACGCTATTGTTCCTGTGACAATTGTTTGAGGACTTAAGGTTTTGTGTTCACACGGAATTGGAGCCACTCCATTCCCTCCATACAGTCAGTCAGTTTCCCATGGGTACACCAATCGTAATTTCCAGGAAGTTGACAATGACCACCAATTCCCCCTGATTGTCTCTTCCTCTATTTTCTAACGTTGCATCAGCTTCCCGTGAAACTAGCATAACTTATGCTCCTATTGACATCAGATTCTGTGACGTTCCTTAAGTTTGCCATGCCAATCTCCTCACATCCGACACACCCCCTCAGAACATTGAGGTCTGGTTTCTTCACTCCACCCTTTTCCCTCGGTCATTCAGATGGAGATTCGAAGTTGCATCCATTGTGTCTCCATTTCCTTTTCCTTTATGTTCATTTCCAATACTGAGTCTGAGGAGTCCAGCTCAACTCTAAGGAATTTCGAAATAATATGCATCGGCTGTGTGTACATTTCGGTCATGTTTCTCTGGTCATACAATCCCCAAATTTTGGTTCTGAAAACAGTTCCACTCGAATCTCCCATAATCTGGGGGCATTCTTCTGACAAAGTGTGTAAAAGGTGATAATTATCCTATGCCCTCCAAATATTTTTAGCTGGATAATATGATACCAGGCTCTCTTGTTAGGGGCTTTTAGCACCTTTATAAACTAATGGGCGTATCTAATCTAACATATGTTCCCGCAAATATCGTGGCCTGATGGATGTTTTTCGGTGCCCAGGCAACATCAAATGTTACAGCTTCCCCACCCCATGCCCCCCCAACAGCTCTACTGTCTTCAAAATAGTATTACTTTGTTCTTTTCTATTTCTATATTATTTAAGGCCAGGTTATACACTTGTTTTACACAGTTAAGCATCTGCTATTTTCATTATTGCATCAACCTTTCTCTTGACCGTCCTAATACTACCTCCATGCCACGAATCTCTCGACCTGCAATCAAGCAACAACGGAATTCCTGTAGTGGAAGTTGCGGTGCTTTTTACTGTAATCAGAATATAAGGAATTACCATCAATCAAATTGTACGTTGCTGATACACCATTTATTAAAATATATTTGTAATAAAAATGAAATAGCGTTCGCAAACCACCCTCATGTCCAAATATATAAACATATGCAGAAAAATATAGAATTTTAAAAAAATGTCTATTTAACTAAATAAATAAAATATTAACATCAAACTAATAAATAGTAATAACTCAGCGCAGCGAAACAAAACGCTCACATGATCGCAGCACCATTTAGGCCAAATTGTTTTTTTGTTTCAAAGTTCGATTTCCGTTTCATCTTTCCACTGGATTTGGACCTATAGACTTTTTGGAACCTTTTTTCTATCCCTAGCCGTGTCATGACTTTTTGCATCACTTGTTCTGTAAAGTGTGTCCGTTGATCTGATTCATTACTCCTTGGTAAAGAGTAAAAGCTTTTTGCTAACTGGACATTCAGTGTTATTTTAACAGTGGCAGTTTCAGTGGGAAATGCATCTACCCATTTGCGAGGGTATACACTAACCACTTCTATCCTCTTGTCATTGGCATCTACCCAAATTACCCCCATCCTTCCTCGATGCATTTGACCTTGTTGTATTTTATTCTTAATATTTTTTCCACTCCAGTAGAATCAAAATCTAATTCCCGATTTATTCAAGACCACTCTACCGGACTTATGTGTCTAAGCGCACATTGTTTTCACATTTTTAGGCTCTATTGTGGCAGCATATCAGAATTGTTTTCCACATAATGTTCCACGTACCTTTTCATTTGTGATTACTAACAAACATCCTTCAATAGTCAACCCCAGATCCTAACAGGACGATTACATTACATTAAAGTTACATTACATTACAACGTGGAAACAGGCCCTTCGGCCCAACAAGTCCACACCGACCGGCCGAAGCGCAACCCATCCATACCCCTACATTTACCCCATACCTAACACTACGGGCCGAGTATTAGCATTGCCAATTCACCTGACCTGCATATCTTTGGACTGTGGGAGGAAACCGGAGCACCCGGAGGAAACCCACGCAGACACAGGGAGAATGTGCAAACTCCACACAGTCAGTCGCCTGAGGCAGGAATTGAACCCGGGTCTCTGGCGCTGTGAGGCAGCAGTGCTAACCACTGTGCCACCATGCCATCCACGTTAGCGAACTGAAGCTGGATGAACTTCAGATCTTTCACGTGTCTGAGGGGGTTATAAAGAGGAGCTATTTGGAGGTAGTTACACCTTTGATACAGTACAAATCTAGCTGGATGACCAACAGGAGAGGGAAAGGAAAAAGGCTGTCAATGCAGAGAACCCCTGTGGCCGTTCTCCTCCATAGTAAGTATACTGCTTCAGATATTGGTAATGAGGTCGACCTACTCGGAAGAAAACAACTGGTCAAGTTTCTGCTACTGAATGTAGCTCTGTTGCTCAGAAAGAAAGGCATGAGAAGAGAAAAGCGACAGTGATCGGAGATTGAGTTATTAAAGGAGCAAACAGGAGACTGTGTGATCGCAGACAACACCCGAATTGTATGTTGCCTCAGGGGTGCCAGGTTCAGGGATGTGTCGTATCGAGCCAATAGGACTCTTAAGGAGGAAGTAAGCACCCAGAAGCTGTAGTGCACATTATTACCAATGTCACAGATAGGATAAAGTTTGAGGACTGGAATATTCAATACAGGGAGTTTGGATGGAAACTAAAAGTACGACAGGCAGAGCAGCAATGTCAGGATTGCAACCGGTGCCACTGGCGAGTGAGACTAGGAATACACAGCGAGTGCAGCTCAAAACGTGGCTGCATAGTGGTGGAGGATGGAGGGCTTCAGATATGTTGATCATTAGTATACGCATCTAGAGAAGGTAGGATATGTACAAGTGGACAGGTTGAACCTGAACTGACGGGGTATCATATACGGGGTGAATGGTTTGGTAGACTTCTTCGGGAGGGTTTCGACTACTGTGGCAGGGGAATGGGTATGGGGGCTACGGATCAGCTGATGTGCAACCAGCATGCGAACCACCAGCAGACCTTCTGTGAGGAAGTAGAGAAAGTTGACAGGGCCGGGTTGCAAAATGTGTGAGGGATTGAAGTGTGTCTATTTTAATGCAAGACGTAAGAAACAAAGATGATGAACTTATCGCATGAATCATTACTTAAAGTTGTGGCTATTACAGAGACTTGTATACCAGAGGTGCAGAAATGTTTCCCGGATATTCCATGGTTTAGATTTTTAAAAACGAATAGGTAGAGAGCTAAAGAGGTGGGTAGTGGGACTGTAAACACGTGATACCAAATCGACTGCAGAAGGTGAGATCGTCGAGGTGTGTTTGTCTACAGAGCCAGATTTGGTGGAAGTCAGAAACAGGAAATGAGCATAACTTTGCTGCCAGTTTTAAATAGACCACCACATAGCAACAGAGACATGGAGAAACTGATTGTGAGGGAGATTTTGGAAAATGGCAGAAGTAATATGGTTGTTGTCAAGGATGACTTCAATTTCCATAGTAATAATTGAAACCTCTTTAGTCCAAATAGTTTGGAAAGAACAGACTATGACAGGTGCGTCCAAGAATTCCTCACTCAATATGTTCATTTGGCGGCGACAGGGAAGCCCGCCTTGGTTTTGCTGCTTTGTGATGGACCAGGGCATGTGTATGATCTCTTTTTGGGAGAGCCTTTCCAATATAGTGATCACAACCCCCTGAGCATTAACATAATCACGGAGAGGGATTGGAGTAGAAGGTATAGGAATTGATTTAATTAGGAAAGGGGAAATTACAATACCATTTGGCACAAACTGTGGAGCATAAAAAGGAAGCAGATATTCCCAGCGAAGTACACAACAGAATTGTGAATGTTGTTTAGGTAGGAATTGCTACGAGGAGACAGTGAGGTCTGCAGATGCTGGAGATCAAAGTTGAAACTTTATTGCTGGAACAGCACAGCAGGTCAGGCAGCATCCAGGGAACAGGAGATTCGACGTTTCGGGCACAGGCCCTTCTTCAGGAATGAGCAGAGAGTGTTCAGCAGGAGAAGATAAAAGGTAGGGAGGAGGGACTTGGAGGAGGGGCGTTGGAAATGTGATAGGTGGAAAGAGGTCAAGGTGAGGGTGATAGGTCGGAGTAGGATGGAGGCGGAGAGGTCAAGAAGAAGACTGCAGGTCAGGAAGGCGGTGCCGGGCTGGAGGGATTCGGCTGAGACAAGGTGGGGGGAGAGGGGATGAAGAAACTGGTGAAGTCCAAGTTCATCCCCTGTGGTTGGAGGGTTCCCAGTCGGAAGATAAGACGCTCCTCCTCCGACCGTCGCGTTGTTGTGGTTTGGCGGTGGATGAGTCCAATGACCTGCATATCCTCGGTGGAGTGGGAGGGGGAGTTGAAATGCTGTGCTACAGGGTGGTTGGGTTGGTTCGTCCGGGTGGCCAGAGGTGCTCTCTGAATCGCTCCACAAGTAGGCGGCCTGTCTCCCCAATATAGAGGAGGCCACACCGGCTGCAGTGGATGCAGTAGATGATGTGGGTGGAGGTGCAGGTGAATCAGTGGCGGATATGGAAGTTTCCTTTGGGGCCTTGGAGAGAACTGAGGGGGGAGGTGTGGGCGCAAGTGTTGCACCTCCTGCGGTTGCAAGGGAAGGTGCCGGGAGTGGAGGTTGGGTCGGTGGGGTGTGTGGATCTGACAAGGGAGTCGCGGAGGGAGTGGTCTCTACGGAAAGCTGATAGGGGAGGGGAGGGAAATATATCCTTGGTGCTGGGGTCTGTTTGGAGGTGGCGGAAGTGACGGCGGATGATGCGCTGTACATGGAGATTGGTGGGGTGGTAGGTGAGGACCAGTGGGGTTCTGTCCTGGTGGCGGTTGGAGGGGCGGGGCTCAAGGGCGGAGGAGCGGGAAGTGGAGGAGATGCGGTGGAGGGCACTGTCGACCACGTCGGGGGGGAAATTGCGGTCCTTGAAGAAGGAGGCCATCTGTGTTGTACGTATTTTGAACTGGTCCTCCTGGGAGCAGATGCGGCGGAGACGAAGGAATTGGGAGAATTGGATGGCGTTTTTACAGGGGGCAGGATGGGAGGAGGTGTAGTCCAGGTAGCTGTGGGAGTCGGTTGGTTTGTCATAGATGTCCGTGTTGATTCGGTCGCCTGAGATAGAAACAGAAAGGTCTAGGAAGGGGAGGGAGGAGTCCGAGACTGTCCAGGTGAATTTGAGGTCGGGGTGGAAGGTGTTAGTGTAGTGGATGAACTGTTCAACCTCCTCGTGGGAGCACGAGGTAGCGCCGATACAGTCATCAATGTAGCGAAGGAAAAGATGGGGGGTGGGGCCAGTGTAGTTGCGGAAGATGGATTGTTCCACATACCCTACGAAGAGGCAGGCATAGCTGGGGCCCATGCGGGTGCCCATGGCTACTCCTTTTGTTTGGAGAAAGTGGGAGGATTGGAAAGAAAAGTTGTTCAGGGTGAGGACCAGTTCGTTCAGTCGAAGGAGGGTGTCGGTGGAAGGGTACTTGGTGGTACGGCGGGAAAGGAAGAAGCGGAGTGCTTTGAGTCCTTCGTGATGGGGGATGGAGGTGTACAGGGACTGGATGTCCATGGTGAAGATGAGGCGTTGGGGACCGGGGAAGCGGAAATCCTGGAGGAGGTGGAGGGCGTGGGTGGTGTCACGAACGTAGGTGGGGAGTTCTTGGACTAATGGGGACAGGACCGTGTCGAGGTATGCCGAGATGAGTTCGGTTGGGCAGGAGCAGGCTGAGACGATGGGTCGTCCGGGGCAGTCAGGTTTGTGGATTTTGGGCAGGAGGTAGAAACGGGCGGTGCGGGGTTGTGGGACTATGAGGTTGGAGGCGGTGGATGGGAGGTCCCCTGAGGTGATGAGGTTATGGATGGAATTCCAGCAATTCCAGGAATTGCTACGAGTACTGCATGTTTTTGTCCCACTTAGACAAGGAATGAATTATAGGGCAAAGGGACTTTAGTTGACAAGAGATGTGGAAACTCTCGTCAAGAGGAAGGTGCAAGCTAACTTGAGGTCAAGGAAGCAAGGATCAGACAGGGCACCAAAGGGTTAAAAAGGAACCACGAAGGAAAGTATTTATCAGTAAGTTTCAAGTCGGGGTGGGCATTTTTTAAAAAAAGGATGCTGAGAGACGGGATTTATGTTTGTTTGGGAATGCATAATTTGATTAGAGATAGTTTGCATGGCTTTGTGATGGGAAGGTCATACCTCATAAGGTTTTTTGAATAATTTGAGGATGTGACAAAATGCATTGATGATAGTAGAATGGTATATGAGTTGTATATGGATTTTAAGAGGCACTTGTTACAGTTAGAACATAGAACATAGAAAAGTACAGCACAGAACAGGCCTTTCAGCCCATGATGTTGTGCCGAACATTGATCCTCATGTGAGGTAAACCTAATGTACGAACCCTCAAATTTCTGTGACCATATGCATGTCCAGCAGTCTCTAAAATATCCCCACAACTGCTGCTGGCAACGCATTCCATGCTCTCACAAATCTCTGCGTGAAGAACCCGCCTCTGACATACCCTCTATACTTTCCGCCAAACAGCTTAAAACTATGACCTCTCGTGTGAACAATTTTTTTCCTGGGAAAAAGTTTCTGGCTATCAATTCCATATATGCCACTCATTATCTTGTACGCCCCAATTATTTCCCCTCACTTCCTTCTTTTTTCTAATGAAAACAGTCCGAACTCAGTCAGCCTCTCTTCATAAGATAAGCCCTCCATTCCAGGCAGCATTCTGGTAAACATCCTCCGAAACTTCTCCAAAGCATCCACATCTTTCCTATAATGGGGCGACCAGAACTGGACACAGGATTCAAAGTGCCGTCCAACCAAAGTTTTTTTAGAGCTGCAACAAATCTCGCGGCTCTTAAACTCAATCCCCCTGTTAATGAAAGCCAAAACACCATATTCTTTCTTAACAACCTTGTCCACCTGGGCAGCAATTTTAAGGGATCTATGTTCCACCACACTGCCAAGAATCCTGTATTTAACCGTGTACTCAACTTCACGTTTGACATTCCAAAATACATCACTTCGCAGTTATCCAGGTTGAACTCCATCTGCTACCTCTCAGCCCATCTCTGCATCCTGTCAATATCACGCTGCAGCCTACAACAGTCCTCTACACTGTCAACGAGACCTCCAAACTTTGTGTCATCTGCAAACTTGTTAACCCATCCTTCAATCTCCTCATCCAAGTCATTAATAAATATTACAAAGAGTAGAGGCCAATGAACGGAGCCCTGTGGAACACCACTCACAACTGACTTTCAGGCAGAATATTTTCCTTCCACTACCACTCGCTGTCGACCAGCTAATTCTGTATCCAGACAGCTAAATTTCCCTGTATCCCATTCCTCCTGACCTTCTGAACGAGCCGACCATGGGGAACCTTATCAAATGCGTTGCTGAGGTCCATACACACCACATCTACCGCTCGACTCTCATTAACTTGTTTAGTACCATCCTCAAAGAACTCAATAAGATTTGTGAGGCATGAGCTTCCCCTCAAAAAGCAGTGCTGACTGCCTTTAATCAAGCCATGCTCTTCCAGATGTTCATAAATCCTATCCCTCAGATTCCTTTCTAACACCTTGCAGACGACAGACGTGAGACTGACTGGTCTGTAATTTCCGGGGATTTCCCTCTTTCCTTTCTTGAAGAGAGGAATTACGTTTGCGTCCCTCCAGTCTTCAGGTACGACTTCGGTGGAGAGCGAGGATGCAAGGATCTTCCCAAGCGGCGAAGCAATCACATTTCTCGCTTCCCAAAGCAGCCGAGGACAAAGTTGATCTGCACTTGCGACTTGTTAATCTTAATGTTTGTCAAAAGTTTCAATGCATCAACTTCCTCAATCACTATCTGTTCCGGCATGCTTACCTGCCCCTCAATTCACTACAAGGTCATTTTCTTTAGTAAAGACACAAGCAAAAAAAACTCATTTAGGGTTTCCCCTATCTCCTCGACTCTATACACAAGTTCCATATGCTATCCCTGATCGTCCCTATTCTTTCTTTGATCATTATCTTATTCCTAACATACGTGTAAAATGCCTGTGAATTCTCCCTAATCCTTCCTGCCAAGCCTTTATTGTTCCCCCTCCTGGCTCCCTTCAGACCATTTTTGAGATCTTTCCTCGCCTGCCTGTCATCCTCTATAGCAGATCAAGACCCTTGCTTCCTCCAACTTACATAAGCTGCCTTCTTTCTTTTGACGAGAAGCTCCTCCGCTCTTGTCATCCAAGGTTCCTTTATATTACCCATTCTTGCCTGTCTCAGAAGAACACATTTGTGCATCACTCGCAACAACTGTTCCTTAAACAGTCTACACATGTCGAGAGTACCCTTTCCATGGAAGAATTGTTCCCAGTCCATGCTTCCCAACTCACGTCTGATAGTATCATATTTTCCTTTTCCCCAATTAAATATCCTCCCATTGTGCCTGCTTCTCTCCTTCTCCATATCTATGTAGAATGTGAGACAGTTATGGTCACTATCACCAAAATGCTCTCCCAGCGCAAGATCTGATAACTTCCCCAGCTCATTGCCGAACACCAAATCCAAAATGACCTCTCCCCTCGTCGGCCTGTCAATGTATTCAGTTAGGAAACCCTCCTGAACACACCTTACAAAAACAGTTCCTTCCAAACCATCTGCTCGATGTAGGTTACAATCAATATTTGGAAATTTAAAGTCACCCATTACAACAACCCTACTACATTCACACTTTTCCAAACTCTGCCGACCTATGCTTTCTTCAATCTCCCTGCAGCTATTGGGGGAGGGGGGGGCGTTTTTAGTAAAGCCCTAATGAGGTGACTGCTCCCTTACTGTTCCTAATGTCCACTCACACTGACTCAGTCGGCAGACCCTCCTCGACAATGGTAACTTCTGTAGCTGCGATACCCTCTCTGAATAGCAGTGCTACATCCCTCCTCTTTCCCCCCCTCCCTATTCTTTTTAAATGTTCTAAACCCTGGAACACCCAGCAACCATCCTGCCCCTGAGAAACCCACGTCTCTTTTATGGCCACAACATCATAGCACCAAGTACTGATGTATGCTCTAAGCTCATCACTTTTATTCCAGATACTCCTTGCATTAAAGCAAACAAACTTTAACCGATCCCTTGGTTCTTTCCGAGGAAGTTCCTTCCCAGTGGTTGCGCTTCCTCTTGGTATTGCCACATCTCCATCAACTCTCACAACTGGTATAGAGCTCAGGTTCCCAACCCCCTGCCATACTAGGTTAAACACTCCTGAACAACTCAAGCAAGCCTTCCACCCAGGAAATTGGTCCCTTTCCAGTTCAGGTGCAACCCGTCCCTCATGTACAGGTCCCACCTTCCCCAGAAGGCATCCCAATTATCTACCATGGAATCGTCATTCAGAATGTAAGGAGGCATGCGATACAGGGAAATTTGCCTGGATTGATACAGAATTCGTTGACCCATAGAAGTCAGAGTTTGGGAATAGATGGAAAGTATTCGTCAAAGAGCTCATTTACCAGTGATGCTCCTTCGGGATCTGTCCTGGGACCTCTGCTCTTTGGGATCTTTATAAATGACTTGGATGAATATGTGAAACAGTGTGTAAGTAAACTTTCCGATGCCATTAATGTTGGTGGAGTTGTCGATAGTGTGGATGGATGTTGTAGGTTGCAACGGGAGATTGGCAGAATGCAGAGCTGCGCTGAGAAGTGGCAGATGAAGTTCAAATTTTAAAATTGCATCGTGATACATTTCGGAAGATCGAATTTGAATATAGATTAGAGGAGTAAAGTTCGGATATTTGGCAGAATCGTGGAACAGACTGATCATGTGGTTGCTGTATCTAAATCCACGAATTTCCGTCCCAGCTTGATAGGACTGTTAAGAAGGAAAACCATTAGCTGGATTGTTGGATGCAAGGGCCAAGAATGTATGCTGCATCTCCATAAAGCCCAAGTCAGACCACACTTGGAATATTGTGTTCAGTTCTATCGTTTCATTTTTGGAAATATGTGGAAGCTTTCAAGAGAGTGTGGAGGAGATTTTCCAGGGTACTAACTGGACTGGAGGGCATGTCATATGAAGAAATAGACAATAGACAAAAGGTGCAGGAGTAGGCCATTCTGCCCTTCAAGCCAGCACCACTATTCATTATGATCATGGCTGATCATCCGCAATCTGTATCCTGTTCCTGCCTTACTCCCATATCCCTTGATTCCATTATCCTTAAGAGCTCTATCCACCTCTTTCTTGAAACTATCCAGAAATGTGGCCTCCACATCCTTCTGGGGCAGAGCATTTCATGCACCCACCACTCTCTGGGTGAAGAAGTTCTTGCTCAACTCTGTTTAAGTGACCTATCCCTTATTTTTAAACTGTGTCCTTTGGTTGGTTTGGGTCTCACCCATCAGCGGAAACATGTTTCCAGCCTCCAGAGTAACCAATACTTTAATAATCTTATACGTCTCAATCATATCCCCTCTTAGCCTTCTGAACTCAAGCGTATTCAAGCCCAGTCGCTCCAATCTTTCAGTGTAAGATAGTCCCGCCAATCCAGGAATCGACCTCTTGAAACTACGCTGCACTCCCTCAAAATCCCGAATGTCTTTCCTCAAATTTGGTGACCAATTCTGCGCACAATATTCCAGGTGTGGTCTCACAAGGGCACTGTACAGCTGCAGAAGGACCTCTTTGCTTCTATACTCAATTCCTCCTGTTATAAAGGCCAGCGTGCTATTAGCTTTCTTCACTGCCTGTTGTACCTGCATGCTTGCTTTCATTGACTGATGCAGAAGAATACCGAGATCTCGCTGTACTGCCCCTTTACCTAACTTGACTCCATTTAGGTAGTAATCTCCCCTGTTTTTGCCACCAAAGTGGATAACCACACATTTATCAATAGTAAACTGCATCTGCCATGCATCCGTCCACTCACCCAGCCTGTCCAGGTCACTCTGTATACTCCTAATATCCTCCTTACATTTCACCCTGCCACCTAGCTTTGTGTCGTCAGCAAATTTGTTAATATTACTTTTAATATCTTCATCTATATCATTAATGTACATTACAAAAAGCTGCGGTCCCAGCACTGATTCCAATGGCACACCACTGGTCACCGCCTGCCATTCCAAAAGGGAGCAGTTTATCACTACTCTTTGTTCCCTGTCAGCCAGCCAATGTCCACTCCATGTCAGAATTTTGCCCCTAATACCATGTACACTAATTTTGATCACTAACCTCCTATGTGGGACTTTATCACAGGCTTTCTGAAAGTCCAGGTATGCTACATCCACTGTATCTCCTTTGTCTATCTTCAGAGTTACATCCTCAATAAATTCCAGAAGATTAGTAAAGCATAATGTTCCCTTCATAAATCCCTGCTGACTCTGACCTATCCTGTTACTGCTATCCAGATGTGTCGTAATTTCGTCCTTTATAATTGACTCCAGCATTTTTCCCATCACTGAGGTCAGACTAACTGGTTGATAATTCTCTGTTTTCTCTCTCCCTCCTTTCTTAAAAAGTGGGACAACATTAACCACCCTCCAATACGCAGGAACTGATCCTGAATCTTTAGAACATTGGACAATGATCACGAATGCACCCACGATTTCTAGAGCTACCTCCTTCAGTACATTGGGATGCAGACCATCAGGTCCCGTGGACGAATCAGACTTCAGACCTAACAGTCTCTCCAACACCATTTCCTACCTAATATAAATTCTCTTCAGTTCATGTCCTTCAGCCACTATTGCATCTGGGAGATTGCTCGTGCCTTCCCCAGTGAAGACAGATCTAAAGTACCAATTCATCTCTTCTGCCATTTCTTTGTTCCCGTGATAAATTCACCCGTTTCTGTCTTCAAGGGGCCAATTTTAGTCTTAACTACTTTGTTTTTCTTTTCACATACCGAAAAAAGCCTTTACTATGCTTCTTTACATTTTTGGCCAGTTTACCTTCGTACCTTATTTTTTATTTGCATATTTCATTTTTAGTAAGCGTCTGTTGTTCTTTAAAAGCTTCCCGGTCCTCCAATTTCTCACTCATCTTTGCTATGCTATACTTTTTCCCTTTTGTCTTTATATGGTCCTTAAATTCCCTCGTCAGCCACAGCCAATCCCTCCCTCCCCTGAGGTTCTTTCTTCATTTTGGAATGAACTGATCCTGTGTCTTCTGCATTATACCCAGAAAGACCTGCCATTGTTTTTACCGCTGCCATCCCTGCTAGGCTATTGCACCATTGATCTTTTACCAGATCCTCCCTCATAGCTCCATATTTTCCCTTATTCAACTGAAATATTGTCACTTCCGATTCTACCCTTTCCATTTCAAACTGCAGATTAAAGCTTATTGTATTGCGGTCACTACCTTCTAATGGCTCCTTTACTTCGAGGTACCTGATCAAATCCGTTTCGTTGCCCAACACCAGATCCATAATTGCTTTCACCCTGGTAGGCTACAGCACAAGCTGTTCTAAGAATCCATCTCGGTGGCACTCCACCATCTCCCTTTCTTGCGGTCCAGTACCATCTTGATTCTCCCAGACTACCTGCATGTTGAAATCCCCAAAACAACTGTAGTAATATCTTTGCAACAGGCCAATTTCAGCTCCTTATTCAACTTACACACTACATCCAGGCTACTGTTTGGGGGCCGGTAGATAACTCCCAGTAGGGTCTTTCTACCTTTCTAATTTCTCAGCTCTATCCATACTGACTCTACATCCCCTGATTCTAGGTCCCCCTGCGCAAGCGACTGCATATCATTCCTTACCAACGGGGCCATCCCACTCCCTCTGCCAGTCAGTCTGTCCTTACGATAGCACGCATAGCTTTGAATATTCATTAACCAGACCCTATCCACTTGAAGCCACGTCTCTGTTATCCCCTCAACATCGTAACTGCCAATTGCAAAATGAGCCTCAAGCTCATCTATCTTATTTCTAATGCTTCGTGCATTCATATATAATATTTTTAATTTGTTACTCCCCTCACCCTTCCTATCAATCCCTATTTCACTTGAACTTACGGCATGATCCTTTTATGAGTTTTCTGCTTCATTGATTCCGTTGTATTTCTTGACTTCTCTTGTTCTAACTTTCCCTTTAACTTCCTTCTTAAACTTCCAGTTTGAGGGAGCTGGAGCCTTTCCCATTGGAGAGAGCAAGGATGAGGCGTGATTGTTGGAGGTGTGGAAGATGATGAGAGACATAGTTAGACTCATACATAGCGCTGAAATGGTTATCAAGAGTGGAAATAACTGTAAGATGTTTGGAAGTATATTTAAGGGACGTATCAGAGACGGATTATTTTTATTTTTTAGACAGGAAGTCGTGGATGCATGGAGGTCTTTTGCCAAAAACTTCGGTTTTCCTGCTTCTCAGATGCTGGCTGACCTGCTGAGATTTTCCAGCAACACGCTATCCACTGATATACATTGGGGACAACTAAGCGACTCGCAGATTGACACATAGATGCTAGTAATATGATGGGTGCGTTATTTAGAGTGATCGAAGAGTAGGATAAATGGTCAGGACAACAACATAGACCGAAGAGCTGCTAATGTGTGGTACTGTTCTGTGTGCTAACATGTCCTAGGAGTTTTCCAACCCTTGGTTTTCAAAAATATCATCGTATCAATAGGTGATGTGATTCAGCTCTCTCTCTGCTCACGCAATTTTTCCTTCACAGTATCACACTCTTTATGCATATGCATTTACTATTCCTTATTCTCCTTTCAACATTTCGGTTCCAATGTGTTTTGTCACTCGTTATCCTTGCAGCGAGGCAGTATCGGTGGTGTGTAGGGATCAGAATGGTGACATCACGAAGTTGAGAGTGCTCTATACAGTTTTAAACAGTACACGGGAGACAGACGAGCAGATACCTCTTCAGATTCTGCAATGGCGTGAATAAAGCAGCTTAGTTCTGTTCGGTGACTTCAACTTCCTTCTTATTGATTGTGACTGTGTTAATGTCATATGGTAGACTGGGATGTAATTTGTTAGCTGCATCCAGAATTACTTATTTGGAGACAGTACGATGACAATCCAAACAAATAGGAGGCCATATTATATTTGGCGCATTGGGATTTGCCAGTTCAAGTGATTGATATTTCAGTAGCACTATTTGGACTTAGAGCCCATAAGTGGACAAGGGCAAGAGTGACATTTGGTGGAAGGTACTTAATTTGGCAAGGGCCAATAACATTAAAAAGTGTCAGTAAATAGCGAATGAGAATTGGAAGCCGTTATTTGAACACAGATCTTGGTCTGGCATGTAGGAAGTCTTTTAAAGACAAGTTCGTTGAAGTGCAGGACGTGCATGTCCCTGTAATTCGGAAAGATAGGAGTGGCAGTACTCAGGAAGCATGAATGACAAGTGAAGTTGTGAACTTAGACAAAAGGAAAAACAAAACGTCATAGGATAGCTCTGGGCTACTACAAACTCACAAAACTTTTCAAGAGTATCGCGAAATTAGTAAGGAACATAAACGTGGAATTCGATAGTCTTAAGGGAGCATGGAATGTATTTTGCAAACACGATCAAGGAGAATCCTAGGGATGCTGACATATATATTAGAAGAAAGACGATGGCAAAAAAAAGTAGACCCACTCAAGGACAAAAGACCGAGATTCTGAATGGTGCCGCAGGAAATAGGAGAGTTCCTTAATTAGTACTTTATATATATATTCATGAAGGACAAGGAGATAACGGATGTTGCAGTCAGGACTGTGTTTATGAATACTCGGGAGAAGGTCACTATATTAAAAGAGGAATTTTGGGATCTCCTAAAATTCATTAAGTTTGACACGTCCCCAGAGCCACATGAAATCTATCCCAGGTTCTGTGGGAGGCAAGTGAGGAAATTCTTGCGGCATTGCCACGTATTTGCGAATTGTCTTTGACTAAAAGCGACGTTGCAGAGGATTGCGGGTTGGACAACATTCTTACCTTGCTGAAGAAAGAAGCAGGGATAATCCATTCATGCATAGGCTTTAAAACCTGATATATGTCGTTGAAAAGCTCCTGGGAAAAAAAAGAGGGATAATATCTATGCACATCCGAAATAATATGGACGGCTTAATGACTGGCAGCATGCTTTTAAATGGGCAAGGTCATGTCTCACAAACCTGATTGAATTTTATAAACAGTCGACTAAAATACATAATGAGCCAAGGTGAGTAGACATAGTTTCTATGGCCTTGATGGAGTCGCACATGTCAGATTGGCAAAATCACTAAAATCACCTGGAATCCGGAGAAGTCTGACTGGCTGGATACTAACCTGTCTGCGTTAAAGAAGACTGAGGGTACTGGATGAAGGTTTTTTTTAAATGGAGACCGCTAAATAGTGTTGTTCCAGAAGGCTTGGTCTTAAGACCTCTGCTGTTGTAGTATAGAAATAAATAATCTGGAGGAAATTGTGGTAGTTTCATTCGTACGTTTGCAGATTACACGAAGATTGGTGGAGTTGCTGATAGTGCCAACGAATGCAAAAGGATACAACAGGATAGAAATAATTCGGCGACCAGTCCCAGAAATTTCAGATCGAGTTTAATCCTGGCAAATGCGAGCTGATGCGGTTTAGAGAATAACATAGAGGTGTAAATTGTATTGTAAACGGCATATTCCTTCGGAACATTAACATGCAGACAGATTTGGGTTTGCTTGTCCGCAGTTCCATAAAGGTGGCAACGCAGGTAGCCAATGTGATTGGGAAGGCAGAAGGCATGCTTACTTTCATCATTCGGGCATGGAATGCAAGAGTTGAAAAAACATGTTGAAACTATACCAAAGCCATGTTACGCCGAATTTGACACTTTTATACAGTGTTTGTTGCCACATTACCAGAAGAATGTGGGAGCTGTGGACAGGATGAAGAGAAGATTCAACAGGATGTTGCCTGGTCTCCAGAGCACTGGTTCAGAGGAAATGTTAAAAAAGCCGAATTTAGTTTCACTAGAAAGACAGCGGCTGGGATGAGATCTGAGAGCAATCCACAATATTATGATAGGCATAGACAGGCTGGATAATCAGAAGGCTTGCCTGAGCTTTACAATTTCAGTTACAAGGGACGTAGATTTAAGGTAAGAAGGGGAATTTTATGGGAGATGTGCGAGGAACATTGCTCATGCAAAGAGTCGTAGCAACATGGATCGCAATGCCAACAGAAGTGGTGAAAAGAACCACATGCACCGTATTTAAGAGGCATGTCGGTGGTTATATGAATATTGGGGGAATAGAGCTATAAAATCCGATTACAGGCAGATGCTTAAATTTTAGTTTCGGTAGGACATGCAGCTCAGCACAAGCATGGAGGGCCGTTGTCCTATAAATCTCTTGCATTCTTTTGTTCTTTGATCTCCTGCTAAATCGATTGGGGCAGCTACTGCATTGAATACCCATCTTTTTAAGAAAAGTTCCTTTAGTCAGAGCTTTTAAGAAGAGAGTTTGTAAAGGCAGAGGTCCGATCTTTCGACTGAAAGTGGCTTAACTCAATAAGTTGGGAGGCCTTTTGAGGATTAAAAAAAAAACTTTGGAACAAAGTAGATGGAGTAGCCAGCTCTCACAGACGGCGCTTCCTAGCTTTCTTTTAGCTGTAGCAGTCAGAAGAAACTTGGGTTTGCAAGCTTGAGTAAATGATTCCCAGCTGATTCTTGCTGTGAAATCTCTCTTGATCATTTTTTCTCTCTTTTTCCACTTTCGAGAACTCCATCTAAGAATGTCTGTCTGAATTTAACTTCTTGCCAAGAAATGTGTTTATGGAATGTTACTATTTTGGAAAAGGTAATTAATAGGAGGTACGCCATTTTATGATTGTGTTCATTTTCCAATAATCAAGTCATTCTCAATTTATCTTTTTTGTTTGTTTCTTTAAATACTGTGTTTTAATAGATTGTGTTCTGCTTAATGGCAAGTAGTTTGACTAGTCACATCTCATTTTGGAAAATGGACTTCACCTATACCTTTAAACGAAAAAACAGCTTAGGTTCAAGGCTACATTGTTAAGTTATTTGAGGGAGTGTGCTCTGAATCATAGCAAATTGCTGGCTCGTCCGGGATTGTACTCTCTTGCTCTAAATTGGGTTGGAGATTTTTGGAATTAAAGATGGAGAGTGGCATGCTAACATCCTTTCTGTTAAATTTTGAACTTCTGTTGAACTCTATTAGTTTTAACCCTGTGCCTCTTTTGCACTAACGGATTTTGAATCGCTAAGAATTTTCTATTGTTGTAAGAAATCGCTTCTGGATATTTGGCAAATGCAAACAAGACAAAACTGTTGGAATTGGCAGACAAGCTGGAGTAGTAGTTCTCCTTTCAAGGAGAAAAGCGAGTGTTGTTACACCAATAGTTCGACATTACATTTGCTGGAATGGCCAAAGGAATGCCTGGAAATGGCTGGAATTCAATTGCAGAAGCTTGTACGTGAAAAGAAATCAAACAGCTTGTGTTCTGTTTGAAAGCAGAGGGAAAAAACAAATGCAAGTAAGTCCCTAGCACAGGAAAGAGAAAGAGAGAGAAGGAAAAGAATGAAAAAAAGAAAACCTCCAACAGAATTTCAGAAGTTGGCTATTAGAGGGGAAAATCTGTGTAACAAGGTAGAGTTGTAATTACAATATGTGCTTAGTCAGGAAGCAAGCAAAGACTACCAAACATATCGTACATAAGGGCCTCATCATGATCTTTCCAAAAGTATCCAATCAGCAACTAACTTTCATGATAAGGGTATATAAAGTTCTTTTTGTTTAATTTGAGAAAGAGGCTAAACAAATGAAGGGTCCAGCAACCATATGTGTATTGATGATCCACAGAAGGTTGGTGCTTAGTGTTAATGAGATTTTACATTACTGTGAGAGGAGGTTCCTGGAAACATGAGGAGGTGAAGAAGGAATTCATGAGTGCACATGAGTTAGTGTTGGAAGTTGACAGGCAATGTTTCAGGAGTCGAAGGAGGGAGCCGAGTCAAGCGTAGATTCAGTCGGAAAGGATAAACCGGTTTAATTTTGATATGTGTGTAACGTAATGTAGGTATTAAAACAGAGAAAATACGTGATGCTCTCGAAGAGACGAATAATTTCTAATATTTTAGAAGGGAACTTCCTGAAGTAGTGAGAACTCGTGGGAAAGTACAAAGAGTTTTTTTTTAAACTGCAAGATTTGAAGCAGACATTGCTGATGACTATGAGTTGGTTCATAAATCAATATTTGTGATCCAAATTCAATTCCAAACTTTGAGGGATAGAAATGGGCAAAAAGAGAAATCCTCAGGTGGTAAGGGAAAAGTAGTTCATAGTGCAGATAAAAATAATAGTTTACGGCAGAGTAAAAAAGGAAACCCATGAAGGAGAACGTGAATTACAAATTTTAGTTGTTCTCACCGCAATAAAGTAGGTCACACAATGTCACGATATTGTTGGTTTGGAAGAAAATCATTGGAAAAACGCATGTGATAAAATAGGATAAGCTAGTCAAATTTGTTGAAGTGCTACAGGAAAACACAGCGAAGGCTAAAACACTGCAATAGAATGCACAACCTGGGTTGGAGTTTGCTTGAGAAGGAAGTACCAGATCTTCTGAAACCACTTACCTGTTACAGTAAAGTTAGTGGTATATGCAAGGAACAGTAGGTGAAAAAGCAATAACGACTGTATAAAGTCAGTCTTTGATGTTGAGAAATGAGGAGATAAACAATTCAGAGGGACTACCATCAGAAAATGCGCTCGTACGTTGAATTCATGGCGTGCTGAGACGGAATTGAAGTGCCTGGTGAAAAGTGGAGAAATACTCTTGGGTGTACTGTCATAACTTTCAGCTCAAGGAATATAACTTGTTCTTGCCTTTGATATAGATGTACCACAGGAAGGAATGCTGCCTACTTCGTTTGGAAAACAAAGCGGAATATCATGCAACTTATGTGTTCCAGGAAGAGTATTCTGGGAGTTTTCCTGACTGATAACTAGGTAACAAAGCAGCAATTTGAAGTAGAAATCAAGTCATAAACATAAGGAGCTTTGAGTTGATTCAAACCAAAATATTGAAATAATACTACACCACAAAGACCAACATCAGAAAATGCCTTTCACAAACCATGTACACTGTCACTACTGACGTTCAGCATGCTTGAGGCAGAGACAACTTATTTCAATTGCTCACGCAGGTCATGCAATATGCTGTCCAGTATTGTGCCGTGTATTGCAGTCAACTCCAGAGAGAATGTTGGAGCTGGTTTTGCTTTTATTTAAAGCAGGAGCACTCCCCTAGATCTGCTTCGAAACTGTTCTTGTTTGCTTGTGTTCAGTCATCCATTTCCATGCAGCGTTTTGTCCTTCGTAATACCATTAGTGGTGTTACATTTTTGTGTAATAACCATCAGTACAGACTTTACAAAAGCCAAGCAAAATGATCTTATTCCATTCACAATAGTGGGGATTGGAAGTCAAGCATGTGTTTCAATCTACTGTTACACATTACACTTTCTCTCATTATAATACCCTGCAGGTATTTCAGCATGAAGGATTTTTTAAAAGCTGTTTATCACTCTTTTCTTGGCATTTGTCACATCAGACAATTCACTGGATCAAATCACAGCCCTGCTCTGGTCATGTATTCATTTCACAGGGTACTTCTCTGATTTGGAGGAAGTTGCATTAATATTATCGCATACATCATTTCTACCTGACCTATTTTTATATTTCAAGGGTGAGGTAGTGTCCTACTTGACAATGTATTAGAAAACCAGTCAAGATTATTTCTGTATCACCTGCCCAATAGTTATAATTTGTGCTGGATATGTTCAGGGTGGTTCTTTAACTTCTGATGCATATAAAAATGATATGGTTGCCTCCAATAATACCGTTCACTATAGGTCTCCTATTAGACTCCATTTTACAATTAACATTCATATCTTAATTTGGGATTCAATCCACTTTTTTCCCCTCAACTGCTTGCAAATTGTTCTGTGACGCATGCTGGGGCCCATCCACTCACAAAATGTTGGACTTACATCTGGCTGCTTGAACAATCTCTGACATTATGCCCTTTGCTGCAATTTCGACCAATTTTAGGACACCTCGAGTGTCATGGAGATCGTAGAATCCCCACAGGTGTGGAAACAGACCATTTGTCGGAACACATCCAAGCAGACGTTGCGAATAACAATCTACCCAGACCCATTCCCCTACCCTACTACTTAACATTTAGTCCTGACTAATGCAACTAACCTAAACATTGCTGAACACAATAGCAATTTAGCGTGTCCAATTCACCTAACATACACATCTTTGGACAGTGCGAAGAAACCGTAGCACGCAGAAGAAAATCATCCAGACACGGGGAGAATGTGCAAATTTAACAGTTGCCCGAGATTGGAATCGAATTCGGTTACCTGACGCAGTCAGAATGTCCTACTACTCCCTCCAGCCACAGACATGCAACAGTTCTGATCTTTGATAGAGTGGCGTGGTCCACTTGAGACAGATGGCATCCCTTAATTTCTTCATACTGCACCATGATCACAACTAGATGCCAGTTGTTCACGCAGTATCTTATTTCCTGTTATGTCTTTCAACCAGGTTTTGGCGGTTTCCCTCATCGCCACCGTTGCAGTATGTGTATTGTTATCAGTGAGATATAACCACGATCTTTGTGACCGTAATGTCCCATGGAACTCAAATTTAAGGACCCACCAATTGACAAAATGTGCAGCTAACATTTCTGAGATTCGCCCTGGGCCATCTCCGCTCTGGAACACAAAGAGCACATCCAACCCCGTTTGGTGATTTCCCTTTCTCTCTCTTTACGTATTCAGGGCATTTATTGAGTCCCCTGTATTATCGAGG
Source organism: Chiloscyllium plagiosum (assembly GCF_037043375.1). Taxonomy (NCBI): domain Eukaryota; kingdom Metazoa; phylum Chordata; class Chondrichthyes; order Orectolobiformes; family Hemiscylliidae; genus Chiloscyllium; species Chiloscyllium plagiosum. The sequence continues at coordinate 14,335,574 of NW_028270176.1, forward strand.
AGAAAGTGAGGACTGCAGATGCTGGAGATCAGAGCTGAAAATGTGTTGCTGGAAAAGCACAGCAGGTCAGGGAGCATCCAAGGAGCAGGAGAATGGCATGAGCCCTTCTTCAGGAATGAGGAAAGTGTGTTCTCCCCTGTATTATCCCCGAATGCTGTCCGTACAGCTTCTTTCAACTCATCCAATGCTCGAATGTTCTGTCTTGGGGACGCTGAAATGTAATGTGCTGTGAATGTATTTCAGCATGAGTATTGTTTTTCTTTCTCATTATCTAATCGTTATACTGTTAGCTGCTGTTGGAAGCATGCATATTATTGTCAATCAAATCTGATGATGCCCTATACACGTGGCTATATCTCTTAGTGGTTAAACATTACACGACATAGTATATGTGATATCGCCTGATTGGCTGTTACTGCCGTGGTAGGAATCGGGGAATGATTGAGCAGTGGATCTTTCTCCTTCCTCCGCCTGGAGAATGAGCCCAATCTCCCAGGCACTCTGCTCCATATCTGGTCCCATCATCTGCTCGACCTCGCGGTTCACTTCATTGTCTTCTTCCCATCCCTCCTTATGGGAGATTTTGCAACCATAACTACTACTCATCTGTGTTCCGATATCTTACACTGTACCTTCTCTATCTACTCCATCATTTTCATTTTCACCTGTTGATCCATATTCTATCCTCATTGACTTACGCATAACGTTTACAGCTTAATACTTATGCCATCAGGGTTGCTCTTAATTTGGTTTTAAAATCAAGACTCCAAGTAAATTATCTGATTTTCTCATTTTATCTAAGAATTAAATGTATTGCAGCTAACACGGAGGAAAGTATGTAAAGATAAGAAGTCGGTTAAGACTGCAAAACATGGATAGGAGGTCCGTTCCAAAGTTTTAGGTATACTTTATATATATGAACAAAAATACACAGACACAAACACAAACACACACACACATATGCATGCATATACATACAGACAAATGCATACACACATACACACACACACAAACACACACACATAATATACACACCGTATTGTTAGTGCCATAGCGCAATTTGGAGTGAGTGCATCTAATAATTAATAATGAGGAAATGATAGAACTGAACACAGATTTTGCACTAAGAAAACCATACATAGAACTTGGCCTCTTACTGAGATATTTGTATCGTCGATAGTCACAGGTAAGGTGGTGGAAGACTGGAGGATGGCAAACGTGGTGCCACTGTTTAGAACGGCGGTAAAGACATGCCAGGGAACGAAAGACCAGTGAGCCTGACATCAGTGGTGGGCAAGTTGTTGGAGGGAATCCTGAGGGAAAGGATGTACATGTATCTGGAAAGACAAAGGCAGATTCGGGATTGTCAACATGGCTTTGTGCGTGGGAAATAATGCCTCACAAACTTGATTGAGTTTTTTGAAGAAGTAACAAAGAAGATTGACGAGAGCAGAGCAGTAGATGTGATCTATATGGACGTCAGTAAGGCGTTCGACAAGGTTAAGGTTAGATCTCATGGAATACAGGGAGAACTAGCCATTTGGACACAGCACTGGCTCATAGGTAGAAGACAGAGGGTAGTGGTGGAGGGTTTATTTTCAGACTGGACGTCTGTGACAAGTGGAGTGCCACAAGGATCAGTGCTGCGACCTCTACTTTTTGTCATTTACATAAATGATTTGGATGCGAACATAAGAGGTACAGTTAGTAAGTTTGCAGATGACACCAAAATTGGAGGAGTAGTGGACAGCGAAGAGGTTTACCTCAGATTACAACAGGATCTGGACCAGATGGGCCTATGGGCTGAGAAGTGGCAGATGGAGTTTAATTCACTTAAATGCAAGGTGCTGCATTTTGGGAAAGCAAATCTTAGCAGGACTTATACACTTAATGTTACGGTCCTAGAGAGTTTTGCTGAACAAAGAGACCTTGGAGTGCAGGTTTATCGCTCCTTGAAAGTAGAGTCGCAGGTAGATAGGATAGTGACGAAGGCGTTTGTTATGCTTTCCTTTATTGGTCAGAGTATTGAGTACAGGTGTTGGGAGGTTATGTTGCGACTGTACAGGACATTGGTTAGGCCACTATTGGAATATTGTGTGCAATTCTGGTCTCCTTCCTATCGAAAAGATGTTGTGAAACTTGAAAGTGTTCAGAAAGTATTTACAAGGATGTTGCCAGAGATGCAGGATCTGAGCTACAGGGAAAGTCTGAACAGGTTGGGGCTGTTTTCCCTGGAGCGTCGGAGGCTGAGGGGTGACTTTATAGAGGTTTAGAAAATTATGGGGTGCATGGATAGGATAAATAGACAAAGTCTTTTTCCTGGGATTGGGGAGTCCAGAACTAGAGGGCATAGGTTTAGGGTGAGAGGGGAAAGATATAAAACAGACCTAAGGGGCAACCTTTTAATGCAGAGGGTGGTACGTGTATGGAATAAGCTGCCAGAGGATGTGGTGGAGGCTGGTACATTACAGTATTTAAGAGGCATTTGGATGAATATATGAATGGGAAGGGTTTGGAGGGATATGGGCCGGGTGCTGGCAGGTGGGACTAGATTGGGTTGGGATAGCTGGTCGGCATGGACGGGTTGAATCGAAGGGTATGTTTCCATGCTGTACTTCTCTATGACTCTATCTGGAGCGTTTTAGTAGATTGTGCTGGATTGAACCTGAAAACGAAGTTGAGACATCAGTGTATCCATATAATATTTGTTTTAACATCTCCATTTCAAGAAGGTTATTGCTTAAGAATAAACATAACAAATGTAGTGTTGTGAAGCGTTGCACCATTTTCGTTATGCAGGATTATGAAATGAGATGGGTCCAAACAGTGAGAACCGTTATGCTAAGAATTTCTACAATCAAAGTATCACAAGTATTGGCAACGAAAACATGCACTGAACCCATATTGTCTGCAAAGTCAAGGATTTTGCAGTGGCATGAGATTAGACATCCAGAACCATAACTATGACATGCTGTTACGAAGACCTACACGTTGAGAAGAGAATGGTTTGCATGCCATTAAATACCACCGATTCAACATATTTCACTTTGGGATTCGTTGTTTTGAGTTGCATTATTTTAATTAGGCATAACATCTTAAATTGCGAAAAAAATCAACCTCAGTGTTGCATGCCAACTCATCCAGTCTCTCGTTATAACTTAGACATTGTTTTATCTCCGGGCAGTATCTGAGTGAATCTCCATTGCACTATGTGCAGTTCATTTGCGTCATTCTATTAGTATGTTAACAGAACTGCAAAGTCTTTTTACTGATCCAATTAATAGAGTATGATCCAATTACATATTCAGTTGTGATAAGACTTCCCTGCTTTCATATTTGTTGCACCAGATAATTTAACCGAGCAACATATATGGATTAATCACCACCCCATCTCCCTCAGTTGACATCTTCAGTGGTCGATCGAATCGTGGACCAAGGTACCTTTTTTCCACAATGCTCCCCAGCAAATTAGAATCCTTTTAGCATATAGTCGTCTCTTTACAGTTCCGAGATCGTTTCATCAAGCACATGTGAGTAATCACAACTTCCTTATTGAAACTGAACATAAGCAAGAACAGATTCTTCCTGTTCAAGTCTAACTGCATGGTAAAATTCAATTTTAAGCAAATTACGTGGCCCTACTTTGTTACCGCCAAGTGTGCTTAACACAGCATTTTACTCTCCAGAGTAAAATCAATTATGAAAACGGATTACCACGCTGGACAGTTCCTTTTATTCACACACTTTGGGCTCCATATAACTGTGTTTTCCAATATAGAATCTTTCGATGAGTGTTACTTTAGTGCTTCATGAAAATTTCTGGTTGCATGGTGACTCAGTGGTTAACACTGGTGTCTCACATCGGTTGAGACCCGGGTTCAATTCTGAATCTTGGGTGACTGTTTGTGTGTAGTTTGTAAGTTCTGTGCGAGTGCTCCAGTTTCCGCCCACAGTCTAATGATGCGCAAGTTAGGTGAATTGGATGTGCAAAATTGTCCACAGTGTTCAGGGATATGTAAGTTAGATGCACTAGTCAAGGTGCAATATACAGTAATAGGGTAGGGGAACGGCTTTGGGTGGGTTATTCTTCAGAGTGTCGGTGTGGTCTTGATGGGCAAAATGGCCTGTTTCCATTCTGTAGGGATTCCATGAATGTGACCACATTCTTCTTCCAGTGGAGTAGATTCGTGTGCAAGGATTTTATGTTCAAATGCTTCTAATCTTGGTAAATGTTTGCACCTCAATGTTGTTGAACAATTTTACAGGTTGAAGAGTCTAATTATGAAAACTGTTGCATCCAACGTCTGGCTCATTTGCAGTTAATCACACTTGCATACTCCCACTAATTAATTCTGAAGTCACAGCTTGTGATATAACTTTGCTTAGTATAAAAGTGTGCTGCGAAGAAAAGTATTCTTCGGAGCGAGATCCACTCTGTGACCCATTGCCAAGCTCAAACTTAAGATAATGAATTTGATGATATGTGTGATTTTCAGCGACATGCAGCACACTTGCACTGAACCAAATTTAAACTAATAGATATCAAATACTGCTATTGCAGTACAGCAGCTGTGTTCTCATTCCGATGAAGTATTCATTATGTGTTTTCGATCTTATTGAAGCCTGGTGCCGTAAATGTTTCCAAAAGTAAAAGACTCGAACATTTCCGATGTGGCTGTTTATTTCTCAACGGAATTCCCATAAAGTAATAAGTTACATGAGTCTGAGAAGATAAGAACGGAAATACAAAAACAAGTAGTTACCACTTTTTCCTGGAGCGTCCAATGCAGGTTAGACCAAGGACAGCTAAAGGATGTTAATTACCTATCGATTTCAAGAAGGCGTTTGACAAGTTGCTGCCCAGCAGACTGGTTAGTAAGATAATTCCCCATGGTGTTAAAGTCACGCTGCTAGCATGGATATCATATTGGAGGAGAAAGTGAGGACTGCAGATGCTGGAGATCAGAGCTGAAAATGTGTTGCTGGAAAAGCATATTGGTTGCCTGACAGGAAATAGAGTGGGGAAAATGATCTTTCTCAGTAAGGCAGCAGGTCAAAAGTGATGTGCCACAAGGGTATGTTTTGGAAAACAATTTTTCACTTTATACATTAATGATCGAGATGAAGGAACTGATGGCATTCCGGCTGGGTTTGCAAATCATATAAAGCTAGGAAGTGGTACAGGCAACATTGGAAGAGGGGGATGCAAAGGATTTGGGCAGGTTGAGAGAGTGTACAAAGAAGTGCTAGATGGAGTACAACGTGGCAAGTGTGAGGACATGCACTTTGGTAAGAAGAATACAAGAATATACTATTTTCTCAATGATAAGAAAATTCAGAAGTCTGTTGTGCAAAGGGACTAGCGAAGGTCTCGCCCAGGAATCTCTCAGTGTACACTTGCAGGTTAAGTTCACAGTGAGGAAAGCAAAATCAATATTTGATATTTACTTTGTGACGACCTGAATAGAAAAAAATAACGTGATGTATTTCAGAGGCTCTACAAGGCTCTCGTCAGACCATGTTTAGAATACTGTGTGCCTTGCTGGCCCTCATATCTGAGGAGTATGTACTGGGTCAGGACCATGTTCAGACGAGCGTCACGAGAATGTTCACCTGCTGAAAACCTTAACATATGAGGAACGTTTGAGGACTCTGGAAGCTTAGAAGTATGAGGGTGGTATCTAATTGAAACTTTCGGAATGCTGAACTGCCTGGACAGAGTGGATGTTGGAAAAAAGTTTCCATTTGTAGAAGAAACAGGGACATGAGGCCTCGGTCTGAGAAGAGAAGGAGCGCCCATTAGAACAGAGATCAACAGAAATTTCTTCAGCCAGAGAGTACGAAACCTACGGAATTCACCGCCACAGGAAGCTGTTGAAGGCCAGTCATTCAGTATTTTTAAGACAGAGATAGATAGGTTCTTGATTGGCAAGGAAATTAATGGTTACAGAGAGAAAGCAGATTACGATTGAGAAACCCCCGTTCAAACATGATTGAATGGCAGAGCAGACTAGATAGACTGATACGAGGTAAAAGGGCTTTTGCCCGAAACGTCCATTTTGCTGCTCGTCGGATGCTGCCTGAATTGCTGTGCTCTTCCAGCACCACTGATCCCAGATAGACTGATACACCTAACTTCTGCTCTTTTGTTTTATTGTCTTTTTTTTTTGCTTAATCAGAATGAGAATAGATCCATTGAGAGTTGCAATTCAACTGAAATCTCGCATGCATTAAAAGAAGTACCGTCTCTGATGGTAGAATGCTTCCCAATATCCATTGTCTTTTTTTTAAAATTAATTTTACATAGAATAGAAAACTTAGAACTTTGCAGTGCAGTACCGGCCCTTCGGCCCATGGAGTTGCTCTGACTTACACAACCCAATCTGAAGCCATGTCTAACCTAAACTAGTCCATTCTCGTCCATACACCTATCCAATGACCATTTAAATGCCTTTAATGTTAGCTAGTCCACTACTGTTACAGGCAATGCGTTCCACGCCACTACGACTCTCTGACAAAGCAAACTATCTCTGATATCTGTCCTGTCCTCCATCTATCACCCCTCAATGTAATGTTATGTCCACTCCTGCGGGCCATCGCCATCTGAGGAAAAAGAGCTATCACTTTCCAAAATGTCTAACCCTCTGATTATTTCGATTAGATTCACGACCATGTGGATATAGGCCATTTGATTCAAAATGTCTGTAACAACCCTCTGAAGAGTAACCAACCCAGACCCATTTCTTTCTGCTTAATGCAACTAAAACGGTGCAAATCGTAGTATGGCCAATTCACCTAACCTGCACGCATTTGGACTGTGAGAAGAAGCCAGAGCACCCGCAAGAACTCCATGCAGCCACGAAGAGAATATACAAATGCCACAAAGACAGTCACTTGAGGCTGGAATTGAACCTTGATCCCAGGCACTATGAGGTAGCTGTGCTAACCACTGAGCCACCACGCAGCCTAGAAGCCATGCCTCAATTAAGTCACTTCTTAATCTTCTTCTCCATCACCAAAAAAGCCCAAGTCCACCAGTCATTCTTCGTAAGATACTCCCTCCCTACCATGTGTCATCCTAGTCAATTTCCTTTGAACCCTTTCTAAATCTTCCGCATAATTCCTATAATGAACTAATACGAATTGTATGCAATGCTCCAAATGTGGCCGCACCAGAGTTTTGTACAGCTACATCATGATCTCATGGTTTCAAAACTCAATCCCTCTATCAATAAAAACAAGCAAACCTATCAACCTGGTTGGCAACTTCAAGGGTCTATATACATGGATACTGATATATCTCTGCTCATCTATACTGCCAAAAATCTTACCATTAGCCACTAATCTGCATTCCTGTTATTCCTTAACAAGTGAAGCACCTCTCACTTTTCCACATTAAACTCAATTTGCCACGCCTCAACCCAGCTATTCAACTTATCTTTGTCTCTCTTTAACCTACAAAATCCTTCATCTCTACCCACAACACTACCAAATTTAGTGTCATCCGCCAATCTATCAACCCAACCGTATATGCACGCATCCAGTTCATTTATGAAACTGACAAACAACAGTAGACCCAAACCCGATTCATGGAGTACCCAGCTCGTAACTGAAATCCAGGATGAATATTTCCCATCAGCCACCACATTCTGTCTTCTTTCAGCTCGCCGGGCTCTACTCCAAACGCTAAATCACGCTCTGTCCCTGCGTCCGTGTTTTTTGTCAGATAGCCTATCGCGAGGAACCTCATCAAATGCCTTACTGAATTCCATAAACACCACAACAACTGTGTTACGCTCATTCAACTGTTTGGTCACATTCTCAAAGAAAAATCCATAAGATTTGTGCAGCACGACATACCCTACACAAAACCGTGTTGACTATCCTTAATCAACTTATTTCTTTGTAGTTGATTATAATTTTTTATAACCCTTTCCAATACTTTACCCACAACGGATGTAAGGATTACATCTCTCCGTTTGTTTTGAGTCATTATTGATTTTTTCTCTGCCATCAAACACCTAAAAGGCAATCAATTATCTATGATGATTCTTCTCTGAGAGCAGCAGCCCCAATGTACGTTGCATCAGTGTTTACGGAGGGACATAATGAATGTTTGGATTGCCAATAGAAGTTTCATAAGTCTGGATCATGTTGACATATAGAGGGAACATGCGTAGGGCAGGCTAGAATTTATTAATGTGGACTGACGTCAGTGGTGGGAAAGTTGCTGGAGAAAGTACTGAGGGATAACATTTATTTATACTTGAAAAGAATGGGCGACATTGTTTTGTGCGGGAGAAGTCGTGCCTTACCAACTTAATAGTGTTATTTGAGGAAGTGATCAAGTCGATAAACGAAGGAAGGACTGTAGATGTCATATACATTGACTTTTGTAAGGTGTTTGATAACGTTCCCCATGGTATACTAATAGAGAAAGTGAAGTCACGTGATGTGCAGGGTATTCTAGCAGGATGGATAACGAACTGATTGAGCAACAAGAGACAGAGAGTATTAGTTGAAGTGAGTTTCTCAAAATGGAGAAAGTTGACAAGCGGTGTTCCACAAGGATCAGTACTGGGGCTATTGTTGCTTGTGATATACATAACTGATCTGGAAGAGGGAGGCTGATGGTATGATCAGCAAGCTTGCAAATGACACGTAGATGAGAGCAATAGCAGAAAGCGTAGGGGACTGTCCAGGAAACATGTTGCTAGATTGGAGTGTTGGGTGCAGAAGTGGCAGATGGATTTCAGCCCAGGCAAATTTGAGGTGAATATTTTGGGAAGCCAAATTCGAGAGCAAATTATACAGTAAACAGAAGAGCTTTGCGAAACGTTGATGTGCAGAGACATCTGGGAGTTCAAGTCCATTGTTCCCCGAAGGTTGCTGCACAGGTGGATAGAGTGGTCAAGAAGGCTTATAGTATGCTTGCCTGTATTGAACGGGATACTGAGCATAACTGTTGGCAAGGCATCTTAAAATTATACACGACATTGTTTCAGCCGCATATAGAATACTTTGTATGGTTCTGGTCGCCACATTACCAACGGAATGTGAACACTTTCAAGAGGGTGCAGAGAAGGTTTATGAAAATGTTGTCTGATATTGAAGATGCTCGCTATGAGAAAGGTTTGTTTTCATTAGAAAAAGGGAGATTGAAGCCGGACATGGTTGAAGTCTACAAGATCATGAAGGATATAGACAAGGTAAATAGAGATAGGCTTTTTACCAGGGTGAAGGCTTCAATAACGTGAGGTCACGCTTTCTAGGTGGGAGGTGAAAAATTTAAAGGGGATACACGCAGCAAGTACTTTACACAGAGGGGACGGTAAGTGCCTTAAATGCGTTGCCAGCAGAGGTAGTAGACGGACAGATGCATGTGTAGGTGGGGAACAGAGGGATACAGATGCTTCGGAATTGGGCAATGGGTATTAACAGTGGATTTGGATTGGAAAAGACTTGGACGGTGAAAGGGACTGTTCCTGGGTTGTAAATTTTCTTTGTTTTACTTTTTGTTTTTTTGTATAGATTCGATTATGGGTTTACTGTAAGAATTTCTTTCTGACTTTCTTTTTGAATACATGTTGTAAGGCAATTGTGCGAGCAGTCTTCCAGAACCAAGACAGTAACGAGATTTGAAGGAGTTTTTTTTGTTTTGTTTTTATCAACTGAACGTGCTTGGCCAGCTATCACAGATCAGAATATTCAATATTTCCATTTAGATTTAAACAGAATCTGTGTGAAATCAACGTAATTGAAACTGTCACTGTATGTCCGCTGAATGCTACACTCTCTGAATTTTTTTGTGTTATTTACTTTTCGTCCTGCATGAGAGAAGGACGTGTGAAAATCTGTGGCTGAAGTTTTCTTTTTCCCATGTGTGTTAATGAGGTGTCAGTATATGTGAACAGTTAATTAGCAAAATGTACTCTCTCTAGTATTTTGGTAAGTTTTCCAACAAAATTATATTATTCCAAATCACGTGTTCGTTGACTGCATTTTAACTACATAAATTAGTTAAGTTGCATTTTGCTTATGGTTAATATGAACAGTCAAAATACACCTAGAACTAACAGTTCATGTTTGGTTTAAAGTAAGAAAAGTTAATTTCTAAGGCAGTTCCTAAAATAATTTGAGCGTGTGTCGTCTCTTCCTTCATGAATGAGGGTCTTTGTTTTGGGATTAAAAAAAAATCTTCAACATCACATTTTGGTATAACTGTTCAACTCAAAGGCAGTGCATGGCACGTGTTATTATGCTTTCTTTCGGTTGTTGAACTAGCTTGGTTTAAATAGGCTCTGACTTGTTTTGTAATGGATTTTTCAGTGGCTAACAGTTTCCTGGGGTAGGAAGAGGTCACTGCTGATTTTTATAGGTCGTGAGCAAGGCAAAGAATTTGGAATTAGCAAAGCATCTGGAATTGGGTTGTGCTTATCCATGCAAAAATTGGAGGCAATTGTCGAAATAGTTCAGAAATTTACGATTGCGTGAAATGTCATCACAATCTTTGGAAATGTCTAAAATTCAATTACAAATGAAGCAGTTTAGGCGTGTGTAGGAAAATAAACAGTATGAATTACGATTAAAGGCAGTGGAGAAAGGAAAGATGAGGAAGTCTTCGGCACAATGACACAGAAAAACCAAAAGAATAAATGCAAAAAGAGCAAGCAGAGAGAAGACTGAGAGTCTGAACTATTGAAGGTTTCCTTTAGACAGGAAAATCGACTTAAAAGTGTGCAGGTAAAAATTGAAGCGAGGAGGATAGTGACATAGAGCAATCCTCTTGTAGCCAAAGGCTTGGGTGCGGGGGTTTGTTGATGCAAGGTGGGTGATCTCTTTACATGTGTTCAAAAGTAGCCGAAATTCGACGAGAATGTTGTAGAAGTCTATCTTCATTTCATTTGAGAAACTGTACAAATAAATGAAATAGCCGATGACAGGTGGGTATTGTTGATTCAAACAAATTTAGAACTTGGAGCTAGTGAGACATTTGCATGGTTATCAGAGAAGGTATCTCAGGGGTATAATGAGATGAAAAATCCCATCTAATGGGCGTAAGAGCTAGCGCCAGTATCGTACAGACATCCTTGCATGAATCGAAAAACAGACCCTGAATTTGACGGGATCAAACAAAGTAATAGTAACAAATTAACTATGTGGTCCAAATTAAATCAAACGTATGGCCCTCTAATATAAATTATTATTTTGGACGAGTTTAAAAAATTTACTTCCTGCAATGGTGGTAATTCATGTAGGAGAGCAGAGATTTGACATTGCAAGATTAAAAGTGGAAATGGCAGATGATTCTGAATTGTTTCACGTATCAAAGTTTAGCTTCCAACATAGATTTCATAAAGTGAGGGATAGAAATTGTGGAAAGCAGAAATCCTTAGTTGATAAAGGAAAAGTCGATGATGTTGAAAATAATAAAGATAATGCGATAATAAGTATTAATGAAGTCTAAGTTGGAGAAAGAGAAATAAAGTAGTAATAAAATTGGCCACATTAAGTCAAATTATTGATGGTTTATTCAGAGCACTGAGAAGATGGATGTTGCAAACGGGATAAGCCATCTAATTTTGTTGAGGTGTTAAAAGAAGGTAGATTGGATGCAATAGCAGAAGGTGCCAAGTCTCCTTGAGCAAGTTACTTATGACGGTAAGATTTGCTCATATACTCCAGAGGCAACAGTTATATAAAATATAATTTCAAGATCTACATGATGATGTGAATCTTTGACGGAGGTAGATTAGGAGATGGACAATTCAGCAAATGCATTGCCAGAAACTTGGTCATATGTGGAATTCTTGGTGCGAACAGCAGTTTACCATGATGTAAAGTGAGGTTGATGTGAGTCGTGAAAAGTGGAGAAGTGGTAGTAAGAGTACTGGAGAAAATCTTTTCAGCAGAATAAAATTTATTCTTGGAAATGATATAGCTGGAACACATTTGGAAGTAATACATACTGAGGTTGAAAAAGAAAGTGGAAAATTAGGCAACAGAGATGTTCCAGGACATACATCTTGGGACTTTTCCTGAGTGTGTGATAACAAGATTGGAAAACAGTATATTGAAGCAGGAGAAGAAATCAAAAAATAAAGATAAAGAAGGTAACACACAAATATCAGATAGGATGTTTGATGAAATGGTTGAGAGAAAAAAAAACAAGAGTAAGGGGAAGACCATGTGGTCATTTTGGGTTCAGAGAAATTAACTAACTTACAACAGAAGGATGAAAAAAAAATAATGGAATCACAAATCACGCTGTGAAGAATACGCTGAGTATATCCCAGATTGCTGCTATCATAAAAAAAAACGAAATCTTGATGAGCAAGTGGAAACTATCACAACTTAAGACGAATGATAAACGGGGAAGCTCATCTCGTGAAACGACAGGTGGATTGTGAAAAGAAGGTGACGTGGCCAGCACGTTAATACCAAAACGAGGTTAAACCCAGGACAAAATGCAAAGACATTTTTCTTGGCTTGGAGTTCATAAAAACGTGTTTGAATGTTGTGGGATATATCAGGTCCACAAGATAATTGGAGCATACTTAACTAGCGCCTTTCAGAACTGTTACTGCATTTGAGGATCTTTATATAAGTATCTTAATTGATTGCATAGAGCAACTATCTTCATTTAAAAAAAGTGAGAATCAGTATCCCTTGCCAATAATAGATTGTCAACTGGATTCCCCCAGATTATTCCTTTATGCAGTGTCACAGCTGGAAGGATTGCAAAAAAAGAACTTAACACAGTTTTTCACTTGATGCTGACGGCGTCAGAGATACATTCGGGTCATGGGTCAATATATATATCAAAATTGTTGAAGGATCTTATGGATAGCTTAGGAATAAAACAACTCAAATCCACTTTGTATGATCCAGAATCGCAGGAAGAAATAGAACATTGGCGTCAAACTTTAAAAGTCCCATCATATCTAGAGATTACATTCCAGGCTATCCGAGTGATTGGAATAAATTAACTCAGATTGCTGCTATCGTAAAAAATACGAAATCTTCATGAACAAGTGGAAACTATCACAACTTAAGACGAATGATGAACGGAGAAGCTCATCTCGTGAAATGACAGGTGGATTGTGAAAAGAAGGTGACGTGGGCAGCACGTTAATACCAAAACGAGGTTAAACCCAAGAACTACCAAGCCAAACTAACAAAGTCACTAGATTTGATTTTCATTTAGAGCATGACTTGAGAAGACCACTGAAATCATTTCACGAGAAATGAATGGATCAGCGTTCAGAGACTATTTCATTGGGCTAGATGTCAAACATAAAGTAACGATTGAAAGTGAGCGGGTCGATTGGCTAGAACACCGTTAAAGGAAGGTCACCATGTGAGGAAATATGCAGCAGTCAAGAAATGAAGCATTCACAATATTGCTCATGAACGTTAAGTGTTAGTGTTAATTCCAGTGGTTGTTAAACCTTTAAAAGCTATCTTTCGTCAAGCATTCCAACGGAAAGGAAATTAAGTATGGTAATATTTGAATAGAACGCCAGACGTGAAAAAATCTCATACATTGTGTCATGTGAATGTCCTCAAATAATGTTTCAACATAGATCAAAAGGAGAACGTGTTACTTGTTATAACACACAGTGACGAACCATATTCAGCGGATAATAAATTAAATTGGACAAAGAGGAATTTCTCAAAATGAGAATAAATTATTGAGTTGCCTTCCAGAGGTAAATCAATGTTAACTGCAAATTTTGTCACAAGTACATGCAGAGAAATGTAGAAAAAAAAAATAATGACACTTCTCTCATTTTACATGATGCAGATAAAGGAAATGCTTTTCCATGAAGGACATCCTTAACCAAGATTATATGCTGCCCACGATTATGTGAACTATTGCAATGCCAGTGCATTTACAAATATTGATTTGTATGCTCTTCGGCGTTTGTAAGACGATACTGATAATGTGGACCCTGCAATATTTGTTTCATAGAGGTACCTTTATCTGAAAGAATGATGGCAATTCCGAAATTCGTGACACAGAATGGATGGTAGCAATTAAAAGTTACCGCATTTGGTGTGGAAATGTGCGATCCACATTTGAAAGAAAAATCAAAAAAGAAAAACCTTTATTACGCATTTGTGTGATGTACATTGACGATGCTTTTTTCGGCACGTATGAAAAGAACATCTGCAGCATCTAGTGAGTTGTGCGATCGAATTTGAAAGATTGGCTTGGTGATAAACCTGGTTCAGAGTGAGTTCGCAAAGGCCCATGGAAATGGACAGATGGTCACAGGGCATGCGAAAACAAACATTCTTGTCGATTGTCCATGTCATCAACAAAACGACCAGAACTAAGGTTCCTAGAATTGGTGGGTTGCATCAGAATTTCAAACGGAAGATCAGCAATTTCTTGCTCCACTCTCTGAATTTCTGAAAACGTGCAGAGAATTTCAGTGGATGGCAGGCTGTCAGAATACATTTCACAGCCTAAAAGATGTGTTTACCACTGCCCCGCTGTTAAGCGTGCTTACTTACGCAAAAGCAATTTAAGGTAGCTTTCAAAAAGTGTAATGTCAGTGTCGAAGTTGCTCTCGTAAAAAATAAAACGCAATGAGTGAAAGATCAAGTCGATAGTGTTCCAGAAAATTCAATGAACGGCATTTTAAAACCCACGATTGAGAAAGAATCCTCGAGCTTCGTATTGGCTTTACAACTATTCAAAATGTGTGTTGCCAGCAATGTTTATGAGGTAATGGCACATGTTGTTCATAACTCCTCAAAGTTTCTGGTGAAATTTATGGAGCAAATACTACATTACTCAACGAAGCTAATTATTGCAGCCATTCATTTCACGTTGAAAACCGAGACAACGTTTCAGAACGAGTCATTAGATTAGATTACTTACAGGATGGAAACAGGCCCTTCGGCCCAACAAGTCCACACTGACCCGCCGAAGGTCAACCCACCCATACCCCTACCCCTACATTTACCGCTTTAACCTAACACTATGGGCAATTTAGCGTGGCCAATTCACCTGACCCTGCACATCTTTGGACTGTGGGAGGAAACCGGAGCGCCCGGAGGAAACCCACGCAGACACGGGGAGAACGTGCAAACTCCACACAGTCAGTCGCCTGAGTCGGGAATTGAACCCGGGTCTCTGGCGCTGTGAGGCAGCAGTGCTAACCACTGTGCCACCGTGCCGCCCAGAGTCATGTTGTGACTCTGATGAAGAAATATGAACACAAACTGTTGCAAGAGTCAACAGACTAAAAATGCTTTTGACAGTACTTATATGCTTGGATTCAAAGTAACGTACGTGAATTGTAGTGGGTGAATAGAGTATGGCAAAGGGTTTCTTTTTAAAATATGAATCAATTTTTGGATATATCTAGTTCGTTTTTATACAGGCTGGTATTTCATTGTTGTGACTTGAATAAGCTATTTTGTTGCTGTTTACAAAGAAGGCGGTACAACGGAGGGATCAAGCAGTCTATCAGAGTGACCAGAGTAAACAGCCTTGAATCTTTTTCATTTTGAAAACAATGATCAATCCCTGAATGGTTGTGGCCTTATCTCACAGATTAGAAGTTCTGAACTTTTGGCTTTAGATGTACGCAGTATTTATTCCGGTCTCAACAGAGTTGTAAGATTAATTGAATGTCTCCTAATGTTTCCTGTCCATGAACTTTCATTTGATTTTATTTTTCCCCTCTGGTTGGGAGAACTACATACGAGAATTCGTGTCTGCCACTTCGCTTATTTGCCAAGGGGTGTGTCTATACGATGGCAGCCGTTTCGACGACAAATTCTCTGCTAAGTGTTCCAGCATTTTATTCTTTGATTGTCTGTAACGTCCAATGTTTAAATACATGGTGTTTTGGTTAATGTCGAATAATTTGACAGTCGCATTGCATTTTGGAGCAGTCTTTTCACATTTGCCTTTAAACATAGGTAAAGAAAGGAATGTTCCGGCTACTTGAATAAAATATTTGGAGAAGGCCTGGTCTGGCAAATAAAACGATCTCTTGTTTCATGTAAAGATAGTCAAGAAGATTCTGACATCAGAAATGATGGTTGTTTCCTCTCTTGTTTACCAATCAGTGTAGCATTTGTTACATTAAATGCTAACTTTCTGATGAAGCATAACAGCACCAGATCTCGAATCAGCACATCCGCTCTCGTGCCTCTATTTTCTTTTCTTTGTTTTTTTTTCTCACGTGTTCATGTATTATACATCTGGTCCACTGTTAACAGCTCGAATCACATTGCAGTGCCATCTTACCCTAGTACAGACTCTTGGAGGCGGTAACTGATCCTGTGCGCATTTGCATTATCCAAGCACAGGCATGAGTAAGCCCAATACAGTGTCGATTGACCACAGTGTGTTACGAATGAACTCTTACTTACATTTCCAGCGCAAATGCAGGATTCATAAACGTCATTTTTTAGATCAGTGCAGACAACATTGGCAATGTTCTCTGGGGTTGAAAGATTGGGCTTGAGAATAGGGGATGTTGTCACTGGTTGGCTCCGGCGTCAGCATCTTTGAAGAGGTGTTGGAAGTGAAACCAATTTGGTGGGTCAGACGCAGCCATCTACGATGTGGTGTCGGAGAAGAAACAACTTGGAAAAAAAAGGCCTAACTAGTGGCGACATTGAAGTTGCTTCGGTCGAATGCAAATACTGGAGAGGCAGTGATGATTCTGAACCGACTTACGATTCGATTAGGAGGCAAGAGAATGTATGCATGCTGCCATTTAAGCGATACCTTTTCGTTTATGTGTATTTTGAGATTTTTTAAACTGGCGCCAGATCTCAGTGAAGAATGAAATCTTTTCTCTCAAGAAATGTATTCATTAATTTATTCGTTCATTGACATTGCACTGGCTTCTTTGTCATTTACATTTTTAATAATCAAGGGGACACAATGAAAGATGCTGCTGAAACGTTTACAGTGGCGTTGCAATGTGCAAATGTGACTTTATAAATTGTATGACACAAATTTTCAACAACTCCAATGTTTGCAGTTAAACTCACAAGAATGTGAGGCAGAAACGACACACCAAAAAAATTCAATGATAACGAGGCAAATCGCTCTGAAGATATTCTAGAAGACATGAGCGCACATGTCAATCTTTATTTATTTTGTCAGACTTTCGAAAGGCATGACATCAAGATTTCATCTCAGAAAGTGAATTTGAAGGAAATTCCTTCACCGCGTTTGATCACGTACTATTGCACATAAATTGAAAATATTTTATCTACTGTTGATTTTTCTAAAAGATCATTCTGGTATTCTATCTTCAACACTCGCTCAGTCCTTGATTTCCCAACCCTCTGAAAAAGACTGAATGCATTCATGCTATCCATGCCTTTCAAGATCTTATACTCTTCTATCAGATCCCATCCCATTCTTCGACGTTCAAAAGAAAAGGAAACAAGTCTTTGCATTTCTAATCTCTCCCTGATTTTACACCCTTGAATCCTTACAATATCCTTGTAAATTTCCATTGCAATTTTTTTTCCTGTTCAACAACATCGTTCTGACAGCAATTTGACCAAAATAAAAATGATGTTCCACGTGCTGTCCCACCAATGACTTGTGCAAGAGAAATATTTGACATTTATACGTAATGCCCTGAATAATGAAGGCCCGAGTGTGAATAGACCACTTCACCGCCCTGTCTATTCATAACTCTACTTTCTGAGAAATGTGCAACTGAACTCAAGGTCGCTCTGTTTACTGCACTCCATAAGACAATACCATTCACCATGAAACTCCTGTCTTGATTTGACTTTCTAAAATGCAACACCTCAACACTCCATTTGTCATTTCTAGTCCCACTTGCCTATGGTCCTGCTGTAATTTTTGATAACTATTCTCACTGTCCAGAATCCCGCTTCCACTATACCTATCATCAAACCAATTGAGTACCCAATTTGCAGTTTCACGGATTCTGTACAATCCAATCTTCCAGTGCACCTCCCATGTGAAACCTTTTTAAAAGTCTTACTGAAATCCACATAAACTAAATTTACTGCCCTGATCTCATCAGCCTTCTTGATCCCTTTACCAAGGAACTTTAAGTAATTTCTGAGGCATGATGTCGCGCAAAGAAAGCCATGCTGACAATTCCGATTCAAACTCCGTCTTTCCAAAAACATGTATATCTTATCTCTCAGAATCTTCTCAAGTAACGAAACTCTCACAGATGTTGGACTTACTAATCTATATTTCCCAGGTTTTCTTTTCCAGCACTTCTTGAATAACGGCACAACGTTCACTGTCCGCCAGTTTTCCAGGACATCACCTATGTTGATATTGATGGAAATAAATAAGCTGTGGCCCCCATAATTTCTTCTTTCACCACTTTCAGTGTCCTTGGGTATTTCTGTGCAGTACCAGGAGATTTGTTCCAACTTCACACATTCTAATATATCTGACACCTCCTGTAGTCTGTTGTAGAATGTCCCCAAGATATCAGCAATAACTTCCAAAGTTCACAAGTTTCATGTCTTTGTCCACGGGAAAAATAGGGGAGAAGTATTCCTTTCTTATGTCAGCAATACACATGCATTTCCGTTTTGATTCTTGAGACGTCCTATTCTCTACTTAGCTATTCTTTATTTTTTATTTAACATATTTTAAGATTCTCTTTGATTTCACCCTAACCTTCTCAGTCAAGTTAATCTCGTAATCCCTTTTGGTCCTTCTTATTTCCTTATTCAGGAAACTGCTATATACCATTATATACTTCCGGGATTCCCTTGAGCCCAGCCTCTGAGTGTGAGCCATGGTTCAATTTTGTTTTGTCTGCTCAAAGCCTCAGTATTTCTTATTGTCCCAGGTTCCATATTCCTGCCAATCTTACACTTTCCCCTCACGGGAACATATACAACTTGACCTCTATCTATCTCATTCCAAATGACGACCCACTCGCTGTATGTCCGTTTGCCTGCAAACAAACGATACCAAACAACTTCTGCAAGCTCCCGCATAATTCCTTCAAAATTTACAATGCCCGAAATTTAGTCTTGAACCTGGGAATAAACATTTTCCTTTCTCTAACTATTTTAAAATTGATGTAACTATTATCATTGGTATCAAAACGCAAACCCCCACCCCGCCCCCTAACTGTCAGCGTAGTCAACTGTCCTGCTTTAATTCTAAAAAGTAGGACCGTCTGTACTCTGCTTTAGGAAAACTTCTGTACACACTTAACCAGTTCCACACCATGCCAGCCTTAGCGTTATGGCAATCCTAGTATATGTCAGGAAAATTAAAATCTCCCTAGTATGGCAAACCTATTGCTTCTGAAATGATCCACAATCTCATTGCATATTTGTTCCACTAATTCCAATTGATCATTTGGGGGCCGATAGAACGACCCCAATAAAAGCATTATTCTCTTCCCATTTCGTTCTTCGACCTACAAAGACTCATTGAATGAAACCGAATTTAAATCTAAATGCAAGTCATAAGTTGCTCCATGCCAAATCACAATCTGATGGCTTTGAACAAGAGGTTTCTGTCGATCTTGTGATGTCTTAAAATGCTTATCCATTTCAAAGTGTCTGGTCATTCAGTGCTTAACATCATAATCTTTTAAAGACGTTGCTGTCACTCAAAGGAACACGTTTGGTAAATATTCGAACCTAAACACTGTCTTGGGATAACAACTTTAGCAGTATCTAGGGAGAAGTGCAGATGTTGGTGATCAGAGTCAAAAAGTGTGACGCTGTAAAATCGCAGCCAATCAGGCAAAATCCGAGGAGAAGGAGAGTCTATGTTTGGGGCATAATATCTTCATTAGTAACATGGGAGGGGCGCAAGGGGGCTAAGAGATAAATGGGAAGTGTTGGGGCTGGGGAAACATAACTAGAAATATGAAAGGTAGATGAAGTGATGTTGATGGTTGGACTGGATATTGGAGCAGATACGTGGGAAGGATAATGGGCAGGTTTGATATTTCATGAGAGCAATGTCGAGTTGGAGGGTTGGCTCTAAGATGACAGGGAGGTAAGGGAAATGAGGAAGTGCGTCAAATCGATATTAAATCCATATTCTCGAAGGCAGAAGATGAGGTGTACTTCCTCCAGTCGTCTGGTGGCGACGGTTTGGCAGTCGCCACAAGACTTCCATGTACTTGGTGCAGTCGGATGAGGAGTTTACGTGGTCGGCCACAGTGTGGTGGAGTTGTTTGCTGTGTGTTTACTGGAGATATTCTCTGAAACGATCCGAAAGTTGGCATTCTATATTCCTAAAGTAGAGGAGGCCACTTCAAGAGCAACAGATACAGTAGTTGGGGTGCTTGGATGTGCAGGAAACTCTCTGCTGTATGTGGAAGGATCCTTTAGTGTCTTGGAATAATGTGAGGCAGGAAGAACTGGGACCGCCCAAACACACTGAATCAATGTCGATTCCACCAGTTTCCTCATCTCTCCTCCCCCAATGTTATTTGAGATCTAACTTTCCAACGTGGGAAAACCCTCTTAAACTGTCCTATCTCTCCATCATCCTTCCCAACTAACTCCTCCCCCTCCATCCCAACCGATCAACCCCAACCTTCATTTACCCATCAGACTCCGAGCAACCTTCTCCAATCCAACCTAACCCCCATTTATCTGTCAGCCCCCTTGCTACCCTCAGGCATTCCTCCTGAAAATCATATTCTCAAACTGTCATCTATTCTGCTCATCAGATACTGGCCGACCACCTGTGCTTTTCCAAAGTGACACCTTTTAAGCCGCATCTAGATTGCTCCATGTGTTAATTTATTTGCGCATGTGGAATTGGTGTTGACATTCCAAAGCTCCCTGAATATTTCCTTTGCAACTGAACATACCTTGAACTAACATATTTTTCGAAAATTGATGTTTAAATTGTGGAAATGTCCTCACAGATTTTACCCATTTTTATTGTGGAAAAAATTTGGACAACTCAAATTCTTAATCTTCTTCGATCCAAAGCCGGAGTCATATTTGCAACAAGCATAGAGAATTCTAAAAACATAACGTTTCAATGCGCAATAATTTTGTTTTCAAATGAATTTTGTACTTCCTGAATGTAAGAAAATGAATTCAAAGCGTTGATTTAATTTATTTTGATTTTAAACATTATTACATATTATGATAAAATGCATTTTTATTAACTTTTCACCAATCAAAATGCTGAAAGATTCGGAAATGCACACATTTTGGGAAGATTTCCAAAAAGCACACGGAAAATATTTTGTCTTATTAATAAAATTTTACATTAAGCAGCTTTAGAACCATGTCTTTAAAATATACAATAACTGATGTTTGCATAGTGAGCCAACTACCAATACTCCAGAGTTTTAAATAGCTTTCAAATTATTTCAATCGTTTTCACAAATATTTCAGCAGAAAGAATGGAAACAAAAATCTATTACGGTGAGTAGTAATTCGTTTTATTTAGCTTATGTTCAGAATTTCGAAGAAAAGCAATTGCGTTGTTTATCGATCAATGAGCTGTGAAATGCCAAAGTTCCCTATGATTCTGAGTGAAACTTTGTTGCTTTTAACAGCGAAGCAAAACAAAACATGATTCCAATGGAATAAATCTATCCTGTCGAACGGGAGGCTCACTTATGACCATCACATCAGTTTCAGTTCTTTAGAAATTGTGTCAATACATAATGCATATTAAACGTTTGTTGAATAGGCAATTATCTTTTTTGTTGTTGTTTCTTTTATTTTTATATAAATTGTCACGGATTGTTAACAAAAATGTACATAAGTCACAGGGTAAGATTTTGATTAATGTTCTTAATGCGAACAAAAACATTTAGGAGAAAATTAGAACTGCAGATGCTGGGGATCAGAGTAGAGAGGGTATTGCTGGGAAAACGCAGCAGGTCATGCCGCCTCAGAGGAGCAGGAAAATCGATGTTTTGGACATTAGCCTTTCATCAGGATTGAGGTTTGTGGGCCAGGGGTGAGAAATAAGTGGTAGGCTAGTGAGGTTGGGAGAAAGGTAGCTGAGAAAACGATAGGTGGATGAAGGTGAAGGTGATAGGTCAGAGGTGGGAGTGATGGACAGGTCTGGAGGGCAATGTCGAATTGCAGATTTGTGTTCTGGGATAATGGCAGGGTAGGAGAAAGGAGGAAATTGTTGCAATTCATATTTTATTCCATGTGAATTTAAGGTTCCACGGTGGAATATGACACGTTTATCCTCCAGGTATTGGGAGGTAACGGTTTGGCAGTGGAGGAGGCCCAGACCCTCCATGTCCTTCATGTGGTGGCAGGGGAGGTTGAAAGTGCTCACCACAGGGCGGTGGGTTGGTGGATACGCGTGTCACACAGATGTTCTCTGATTTGTTCAACAAGAAGGTCTCCTGTCTCCCTGATATAGAAGATACTACACAGTGTGCAATGGATGCAGTAAATGACATTAGCAGAAATACAGGTAAACTTTTGATGGAAGGATCCCTTGGGACTTCAGAAGGAGGCGACGGGAGTCGTTTGAGCGCAGGCTTTGCCCTTCCTGCGGTGGCAGTGAAAGGTGTCAGAAGTGGAGTGTGAGTTGGTGGAGTGTGGGGGCATTCACCTGACGGGATTTTCGGAGGGAATGGTCTTACGGGAACGTGGATAGGGGTAGGGAGGGAAATATATCTTTGTTGGTGGAAGTGGTGGAGGATGACATGCGGAAGTTGGGTGTAGTTAAATGTGAAGACCAGGGCGTTTGTGCCGTTATTGCATTGGGAAGGGTGGTGGTGTCTCGCTTCAGGGCATCGTCAACAATTTGGGAAGGAAAGTTGAGACCATGGAAGAAGGAGGCCAATTGGGATATTTTAAAGCGGAATTGGTCATCTTGTGAATAGGAGTGGCGGAGGCAAAGGTATTGGGATGAGGGACAGCGTTTTTACAGGACATAGGTTTGGGAGTCGAGTAGACTATCTCGCTGTGAGAGTCGATTTCTCTGGTTAGTCGGTCGCCAAAGAAAGTGATGTAGATTTCCAGAATGGGGAGGGATGTATCTGAAAGAGTCCAAATGGATTTGAGGTTGAATGTTGTTGGTAAAGTTGCTGAATTTTTGAACCTCCAAGGCGGCACTGATATCGTCATCAATGTAATTGAGGAACAGGTTCGGTGATGTCAGTGCACCTGCATAAGATTGACGGTTCCATGTATCTGACAAACTGGCATAGCTCAGTCCCATGCGGGTGTCCATGGTTTGGACACCCGCATTGGTGTTGATTTGGTTTGGGTTGGAACAAGTGTGAGAATTGTAAGGAGACGTTTTTGAGCGTGAGGACCAGCTCAGCCAGGCAGATGAGGGTGTTGTGGAAGCATACGCTTTGGGATGAAATGAGAGGATGAAACAGAAGGCTTGGAGATCTTCATCGTGGCAGATTGATGTGTACAAGGACTGGATGTCCATGGTGAAGATGATGCGTTGGGGGCCAGGGAAATAAAAATCTAGGAGGAGGAGAAGGGTATGAGTCGTGTTAAGCAGTGGGAGTTTGTGGTCTAAGGTGGACAGGATGGTGTCGAGGTAGGAACAGCTGAGTTCAGTGGGATAAGTGCAGCCTGAGTCAATTGGTCAACTGGGGCAATCAGATTTGTGAATCTTCGGTAGGAAGTACAATCCGGCAGAGTGGGGTTCATGGGAAATGAGTTTGGAAGTTGTAGATGGGAGATCCTCGAGGTGTTGAGAGTATGGATGGGCTGGGAGAGAGTGGCTTGGTGATGGGAAGTGAGGTCGTGATCAAGGCTGCAAATAGAGGAGGTGTTACGATTTGGCCCACGACTTCAGTTGTGCAGACGTCGGGTTTGCCGCACTACGACTGCACCACCCTTGTCTGCAGATTTGATGGCGTGGTCGGGGTTGTAATGGAGAGAGTGTCAGGCTGCGCGTTCTGAAAGTGGGAGGTCGCAGTGGGTGAGTGTGCTAGAGGCAGTCGATGTCATGGCTGCAGGTTGAAATGATGATTTCAACGATAAGTAACAGGATAGCATGCTGTGTCCAGTAGGATGGGGCATGTTGTAGGCGGGAAAAGGTGTCCTCATTCGGTGGGCGGGTGCCGTGGTTAAAAAAGGAACATTCACGTTCGCAGCCTTAGTCAAAATCATCAATCTGGGAGCGTAGAGGTATTAAGATCAGGCCTTGCTGAGGAGTAAACGTTCGTCCTCAGTAAAGGGAGAGCTGGGGGAATGGTGAACACACGGCAGGGCTGGGAGCTCATGCCAAAGTGGGTCTGGAGCTGGAGGCGGAGACAGTTGTTTGAATGGACTTTATTATAGGATCCCGTATGACGTTAACAGTGAAAGTATCTATCACAAATGTGGTGTTTGGTTCTTGGCGGGTGACTTCACTGGTGGTGGAAATAACGTCGGCGTTAGATGCTTCTGCGTGAGGTGAAAAGTGTCTTTCAATGCAGAGGTGGCTGATACAGTGGCTACTGCAGGGACGGAAATGACGCATTGGGTCTGTTCTGTAGGCGATAAATCTAATTGAGGCGGTCGGTCTTGCGGCGGTCGGGATGGCAGTGGTCTTCTCGGCAGTTCCGGACGTGTTTGGGTGGGTGTCGATCGCGGAGGTGGTGTGGTTGGCAGTGGCTGCAGTCCGTGGGGCGGCGCTGGGGACGGATGTGACGTCATGGCTCGGCCTGACGTTCACGGAAGGAGAGGCCGCGTAGCTAATGGCGTCTGCATCTTTCCAGAGGCCCGGAGAAGGTTCGAGATGGTTCAAGGAAACACCTATATTGAAGGAAGTGCATAAACGTTTGTTCAACTTCCGTTCTTTTGTGTCCAATGTAGCAGAGAAAAACCGTTTGTTGAGCGCACGAATTCTTTTGAGAATGGAGAAACGCAGAGGCCGTTTCGTCTGTGAATGTGTGGCTCTGAGTTGGGCCAGGACAGACTGCAGGTGGAGTAGATGGTGGCGCAGGCTGATATCGTGGAGCGGAGTAACCAGAAAGATAATTATTGTTGAATATTTCTGCTCTGTTCTGTGTACTGGGTACCCTGTTCATGTTCAAATTCTGATGGTCTGAACACAATCATCCGCATGTATTCTGTATTCTGAAAATTCTTCCTTTTGCAATGTTTCTTTGGAGCATAAATGTTCGAATGACTCCACCAAATCTATTCTAATTATCACTTTCTCTGAAGTCAATTTGGGCTAACATTTCCAATTGGCGCTTATGAAGACTAGAGGCAGCTTACATGCAAGTAACACACCAATATGTTCAGATGGAGCAGCCCCGGAAAAGGAAGACTTCACTGGAAAATTTCCCACTCACGAAACCATTCAAATTAACTATTTACGTAATTGTATTTACACATTTCCAATAAGCCATGCATATTGTATTTTGAGAAAACATAAACATCAGGTCTCCAAGTCTACCTCCTCAGAAACTATGAAGACAAATACCCCAACTTGCATCTAACTGCACTGAAATCTTCCCACAGTCCGATTACATTAACAAACCAAGATGAGCTAACCCCTTCTCCAAAGCTGGAAATGATTGACTCTGTCATCAGACTCGTCGACCTTCGTGGGACACCACTTTTTTAACATTATTTTAGCAGGGCACTGTTTCACTATTTCAGCTCTATTCTAGCCATTCCAACTGAGTCTCTAGCAACTCAGGAAAGAGCACCATTATATAATGTACAACTGAAAAAAGAAATTGCAGCATGATGCCCGTTGACATGGCACCCAGCATACAACTTTACCTCACCAGCCTTTGATCTCAGCCCACATTCCATAGTCTCTTCTCCCACCCCAACTAACAGAAATAATGCATCACTTATATTTCCACCTTGCACCTGGAGCCCTATTTATTTGAAAACAAACAACTTATTCCACAATCAACGAAAACACCTGCCAACTGCAGTACTACTAATGCATGCATTTACCTTGTGCTTCCGTCAGTTAAACTGGCTATTTATGACAACGAACACTGAATTTTTCGTGTTATAGTAATACACTCCTCGGATAATTCGGTCAATACTATTGATTCAAATCATTGGCTTTCAATTGACTTTTGAAGAACAATTTCTGAAAGATGAAGTACCATGGATAAGTAGAGGGCAGGAATACAGTGCACAAATCATAGAGAATATGCTGACGAAATAGCAAAGAGCAAGATATCGCATTGAACGCTTAAACAAATATTTAGTCTAACAACAATGCTCTTCACACTTCTGTGCAGCTGAATTTCAATCAACTCTGACAGAGTAACGATTGGCTTAAAGAAATTGACAATTTATCCAGATATACTTTCACTCAGTTCAGTGCTTCCTTATCAAATCTGAATCTCCTGTGCTCGAATAATTGATTCCTAAGAGGACATCAGTGTTGAATATAAAATATTGAAACCATCTGTTTCGTACATGAATGATAATGTGTCGTGAAATGTGATGGTGAACATTTAAAGCATTTTTTTCCATTGCCTGTGAGCTATGTGTAAATAGGTAAGACAGGAGCCCACACACATTAAAACGGGTCAGACTGAAACAGGTATTATGGACCAATCCAGAACCCCTCAAAATATTTCGAAAAGGTAGCTAAAGCCATGCTTTTCTCATTGTATGAGCAGTGCATATTTCAGGAGGGATGCAGCTTGCAAAAGCTTCAGTTTTAAGGAAAACAGTATTTATTTACAGAGTGCCAAATGAAACAGACACTAAAGAGAACAGAATAAAGAATAACACAGCCTATCCTAAAACCCAATTCAAAAAATGCTGTTCACAAATACCTGGAAGAATCCTCATAAACAACACTAAGCAAATAAATTAAAATCAAACACGGGGTCTTATAGGGAAGAAAAATGGCAGAATGATTCAGCATAGAAAACACTCCATGACAAAGTGGGGTCTGCAGATACTGGAGATCAGAGTTGACAATGTGTTGCTGAAAAAACACAGCATGTCAGGCAGCACCTGAGGAGCAGGAAAATCGACATTTCGAGCTGGAATCCTTCATCAGGAATGAGGCTTGGATCCTCCGGGGTGGAGAGATAAATGGGAGGGTGTGGGGCTGGGGAGAAGGTAGCTAAGAGTGCAGTAAGTTGATGGAGGTGAGGGTAAAGGTAACAGGTCAGAGGCGAGGGTGGAGAGGATAGGTGAGAAGGAAGACTAACAGCTGGGACAGGTCATGAGGACTATACTGAGCTGGAAAGTTGGAACTGGGTTAAGTTGGGGGGAAGGGAAAATAAGGAAACTGGTGAAGTACACGTTGATGCCCTTGGGTTGAAGGGTCCTGAGGTGGAAAATGAGGCATTCTTCCTTCAGGTGTCGGGTGGTGGGAGAGTGGCGATGGAGGAGGACCAGGTCTTGCATGTCTTTGCCAGAGTGGGAGGGGGAATTGAAATGTTCGGCCATGGGTCAGTGCGGTTGGTTGTTGCGGGTGTCCCAGAGATGTTCTCTCAAGCACTCTGAGAGAAGGCATCCAGTCCTCCCAAAGTAGAGGAGACCGCTTTTGGAGCAGCAGATAAAATAATTGCCATGCAGTGGAACCTTTGTTGGATGTGGACTGTTCCTTTGGGGCCTTGGAGGGAGGTGCGGGCGCAGCGTTTGCAATTCTTATTGTGTAAGGGGAAGGTGCTAGTAAGGGAGGGTGCCTTGTTATTGGTTTGGGTCTGACCAGGTACTCACAGAGGGAATGGTCTCTGCAAAAATCGCCTAGGGTTGGGGACGGAAATATTTCCCTGTTGGTGGTGGTCCATTTGGAGTTGGAGGCAATATGGGCAGATCATGCCAGCAGAATAAAACGTTCTGCCAAGTCATCGTTTCTTTTGGATTCTTAGCTAACAAC
This sequence comes from Chiloscyllium plagiosum, assembly GCF_037043375.1. Classification (NCBI taxonomy): domain Eukaryota; kingdom Metazoa; phylum Chordata; class Chondrichthyes; order Orectolobiformes; family Hemiscylliidae; genus Chiloscyllium; species Chiloscyllium plagiosum. Next base: position 14,363,355 of record NW_028270176.1, read on the forward strand.
CGACCAGCAGCTCTGAACAGCCAGACTGCTAAAACCAAATAAAAAAGTAAAGTCTAACTGAGAGAAATGGCCACTCCCTTTTTAATGTAGAAATGTTTTTTTTAATTTTTAAATTGAAAGCGTACACAAAAGCAAGTATGCAAAAGCAGACAAAATGGAAACACAGCTTTTCCTATCCCTATGAAAGTAAACGCATGACAAATTAGCCGAGTTAAACTAGCAGCATCTTCACAGAACAGAAATAATGTAGATTTGGTGTGTAAGCTATCAGGATGGACTGAGTATTAAATTGGTATCACAATGAATCTAATTGAATTCATTCGCATCCTTTCAAATCAGTTGTGGTAATGTTTTCCTCAGCTACTCGCTTTGTCGGGTAGACTGTAGTTTATTGAAATTGAACGAGAGTGACATTTTTTATTTCTTCTGGTTGGTTCTTTCTTCATCCGCACTGCACCACTGAAATATGTTTTGGCTTTTCTATTTAAAATCTGGATATATTGCCGAGTGACCTGTCAAAAATGAACTGGCACTGCAATAATGTAAGTTTCATATTTGTGTGCAGACTCACCTAAATTACAAAGAAGTCCATGTGGAGGAATATATGCCCAATCCTCAATATATTTCACCACTATAATTGTTTCTGAAACAGGACGTTGTATCCACCTTCCAGGTGAGTGCAACGGACAGAGAGGAGCAAGACTATATTCAATCTAGTTAAAACAAAAAATCATGATCAACTATGATTTGCATGAGAATATATTTCCTAATCTTGCTCCTGACTTTGTTACGCACTAAATTAATTCGTTGTTCGTTGTTTCTTAGCAGGGAGAGAAAACATGCAGGTCATATCATTTTGACATTGAAACAGTTTAGCAGGTTTAAGAGACTCAGTAGTTCTCAGAAGTTGATTGTAACCAAATGAAAACCTCTGTACTTCAACTTCATGTTTGGTATAAGTGATAGTGTTGATTGCATTCATTTATTTTTGTTTCCACAAGCTTCTGCTTTGTTATCAGATGTTTCCGTCAAAGACAATTTCCATGCATTGAATAAAATTGAAACTATCATTTATCAGTGTTATATCCAACTTGATTCCAACGTATTCCTGTATTTGGTATGCTCTATGCTCAAGGAAAATTTCCCTCACTCTGTAAAGCAATTAATATGAAGAATGACGTACTTCACTGCATTTGAATTACAGATACACAGCTGCAGAAGAAAGATAAAGGTGATAAATACGTGCAAGTGAAGGCATTTAAAAGGTGGAAGAGAAACCCAATATATGTTGAAGAAATAACATAAATATAGCAACTTGGAAATTATGACTTCTTTGACAGATATTTCTAGTTATCATGCACACCTGGGATGTAGTCATGAGTCAAAATCCACAGTTTCCTTGATTATAAATGACTATGATTAATTGACATACACTTACTCAAAATGTTGAAATTCAATAATATTTTGTGTGTTAATGACTGTTATTTTGCAAATCCAAAAGGCAGCGAATATTCACACAATGTCAACACTGCTTCTCTTATCACTGATGTGTTCCGATGCATGGCGTTTCCATTTCAATTTTCATTTTGCTTTCAGTTCACTATCACTTGCAAAATATCACATATGTTTTATCAGCTTTTCTTCTCAGAGTTCTTCTCCCTTACATGTCATCATGTTTATTTGTTTTCTTGACAGTGATCGCAAAACTGATTGAACTCCAGGAAATCGCTGGTGAGGATAAACAGAATTAGCAGTAATTTGAATACAATGATAATAATTAACTCTGGACAATCTACAGGTTTGATGCGCAGTATGAATAAAAACACATTGTGAATTCGTTCTTTACAAAAGAAGAGCAGCAATAACTGCAGAATACAGAATAATAAGCAGTGTTAAGCAATTGGAAGGGAAGCAGACGTGAAAGAAAATGCAAAGCAAAATATGAAAAATACATTGTCAAGGTGCCTTAAAACAAAATAATTCGGTAAACCTGATCATTTCACTTGCTCAAAAAGTGGGGAAAAAAATCTTTGAATAACTCCCAAGACATACATTTGAGTGAGAGTAATGAGATATACACTTTAGTGGTGAGATTTCCAGGAGCATATACGCATTTGAACAGCATTCGATTATTCAAATGAGCAAGCTCGTAAGACAGAAACATTGTTTCGAAGTGATTTGTAAGACAGAAACATTGTTTCGAAGTGATTTCAGTTAAGCTTCCCAACTAATTGGGGAAAGAGCTAAAAATGTGTTGCTGGAAAAGCGGAGCAGGTCAGGCAGCATCCAAGGAACAGGAGAATCGACGTTTCGGGCATAAGCCCTTCTTCAGGAATGAGGAAAGTCTGTCCAGCAGGCTAAGATAAAAGGTTGGGAGGAGGGATTTGGAGGAAGGGCTTTGGAAATGCGATAGGTGGAGGGAGGTCAAGGTGAGGGTGATAGGCCGGAGTGGGGTGGGGGCGGAGAGGTCAGGAAGATGATTGCAGGTTAGGAAGGCGTTCATCCTCGAACTCAGCACTGCCTTCCTATCTTGCAATCATCCTCCTGACCTCTCCGCCCCCACCCCACTCCGGCCTATCACCCTCACCTTGACCTCCCTCCACCTATCGCATTTCCAAAGCCCTTCCTCCAAATCCCTCCTCCCAACCTTTTATCTTAGCCTGCTGGACAGACTTTCCTCATTCCTGAAGAAGGGCTTATGCCCGAAACGTCGATTCTCCTGTTCCTTGGATGCTGCCTGACCTGCTGCGCTTTTCCAGCAACACATTTTCAGCTCTAATCTCCAGTATCTGCCCTCACTTTCTCCTCCAATTAATTGGGGAAAGCCAATGCAAAAAAAAAAGAGGTGCAGTAACAGTGCTGTGCCTCACAGCTCGTGCAATTCGGAAATGTGTGAAATTCCATAATGCATTTCAGTTGAATTATAGAGCTAAGAGTTTCATAATTCTACAAAGTAAAGCGATGGAAATTAATTGTTTACTTCCTTAAGAATGATGAGTGATGAAAAATGTAATAACTTACGTAACTGAAATCGAAAACATTTTACTTGATTAAACTGATTTAAGCGGAATACATAGAGTCAATCGCCAGAGACTTTTTCACCAGGGCAGGATAGACTGGTACGAAAAAATCATAGTTTGAAGATATTCGTTCGAAGGTATAATGGAGACATCAGTGGTAGGTTCTTTACCCAGAGAGTTGTGAATGCGTTGCCACCTCAGGTGGTGGAAGCGAAGTCATTGAGGACAGGTAAGCCATTGCTGGACATGCACATGGATACCAGTGAGTTGAAGGGTGCATAGGTTAAGTTACTATATTTTACATTGCGATTAAGTCTCGGCACAACCTCGTGGGCCTCAGGGCCTGTTCTGTGCTGTCCTTTTCTATGTTAAAAAATCCATGACCAATACGTGGTCGATTTTCTTTCTACTATATCGAAATGCGTTAGGGACACATACGTGAATCATAAGAACAGAATTGTCATTCAGGTCAAAACCGAAATAACACTGCACAATAATCATTCATGGAACCAATGGTGTTGTCAAGGTGCTTTAATGAATTCGAAATTAAAATATAAATGAAAGGGAAAATCACATCGCGCATGACAATAACATAGATAAAATATAGTGATGTTGCTGTGGCTTTCAGAGGTTTATCTTGCTTTCTTTAGGAGAGATGTTGAACGAGATGTTACGAGCACTGTGTGCTAACAGGAACAGCTTGTGAAGTATCTCTTTTTAAGTTCAAACAATATACACGGCCTGGATATTTGTGGCCCGCTCTCAGATACATAGATGTCTACATTTTTTGAGCTGAGCTGCTGATGACTGAAGAAGTAGAAGCTATTTTCCCCTCTCTCGATAACACTCAGAAGCACGGGTTTCTCTTCTTACTGAGGGTAATACATTCTTGAAAATCTGGTTAGCGAATCAGCAGCGTTGACATAGGGTGTGTTTAAGGAATGTTCCGATTTTGGAACAGTTGATTAGTAATGGTTTCTGCATCTATTACTCTGCTCTTTTTCCAATGGAGTAAGTTACTCTAAGTTTTTTTTTACGTTGCAATTCAACTGAAGTGTTTTAATACATAGGGTTTTGCTCAACTTAGATTAGTTTGAACAAGCAAATTGCATGTTACATTTGCTTTTAAAATAAGAAAACAGTTAGCATTTATGCTACATTCTGAAATATTCTGAGGTCTGGGCTCGGCCATAACAAATTGGGATCTTTTGTCGGCAACAACATATCTAAATCCAAGTTGGGTTTAGGATTACTGGACTCAAAGACAACAAGTGTTTTATTTTGATGCATTTTCTTAATTGTTTTGAGTTCGGTTGGTTTAAATAAGATACATCTTATGTCGTACATCTTAGTCATTGAGAGATTCCTTGGGTTGAAGAATTCACGTCAGAGACTTACAAAAAAGACATTTGGAATAAGCACAAGAGCTGGAGTTAGAGTTGGCTTCTGATACACGAAAAAAGGACGATAACTGCAGTAATAGCACGCATTTACGATTGGAAGAAGTGCCAACAAAATCTTTGGATATGGCTAAAATTCAGAAAGACAAGTACTTGCAAAAAAACTGAGTAGTCTCAAGAGAAGAATAACAGGAAGAGAGAGGAGTAAAGTAGAAAGGGTTCGACATGCAGAAATTGGGAATTAGAGACGAAAATTCAATTAAAATTACGAACGTGAGAGTTAAGGCAGGCTGACTGAGGACAATTGTATTGGTGAGCAAACCCATCATAGCCAAAATCCTGTTCCAATATGTCCAAGCGTTGTATCGTTTCGACGAGAAGTATGCATATAACCTTTCTTCAAAATTTCATTTGAGAAACTGGCGAAAATAATAAAATAGCCCGCAAATATATCGGTATTTTGACCCACATAAAGTTGGTAGGTCGAGCGAGTGAGGTATTCTCATCACTATCAGATCAGGGATCTTGAGATTGTATTAGGGTGAAGAATGTGATCTAATGCGAATATGAACTCATGTCAGAAGATGATCAATGACTGTTCTACAATCTAATGATAGATCCTCCTCACAACATGTATGAGGTGAGGGATGCCATCGACGTCCCTGTCGATTACACTTGCAGGAAGTGCACCCATCTCCAGCTCCTCCAAGACCGTGTTAGGGAACTGGAGCTGGAGTTGGATGAACTTCGGATCATTCGGGAGGCAGAGGGGGTCATAGATCAGAGTTATAGGGAAGTAGTAACTCCAAAGATGGCAGATAGATGGGTGACAGTGAGGGGGACTGGGAGGAAGCAGCCAGTGCAGGGACCCCCTGCGGCCATTCCCCTCAAGAACAAGTATACCGTTTTGGATACTTGTGGGGGGGATGACTTACCAGGGGTAAGTAACGGGGCTCAAGTCTCTGGCACGGAGCCTGTCCCCGTTACTCAGAAGGGAAGGGTGAAGAAGAGCAGAGCAGTAGTAATTGGGGACTCGATAGTTAGGGGCACAGATAGGCGGTTTTGTGGGAACGAGAGAGACTCACGATTGGTATGTTGCCTCCCAGGTGCAAGGGTACGTGATGTCTCTGATCGTGTTTTCCGGGTCCTGGAGGGGGAGGGGGAGCAGCCCGAAGTCGTGGTCCATATTGGCACCAACGACATAGGTAGGAGGAGTGCCGAGGATGTTAGACAGACTTTCAGGGAGCTAGGTTGGAAGCTCAGAGTTAGAACGAACAGAGTTGTTGTCTCTGGTTTGTTACCCGTGCCACGTCATAGAGATTCGAGGAATAGGGAAAGAGAACACTTAAATGCGTGGCTACAGGGATGGTGCAGGAGGGAGGGATTCCGGTTTTTGGATAACTGGGGTTCTTTCTGGGGACGGTGGGACCTCTATAAACAGGATGGTCTACACCTGAACCTGAGGGGCACCAGTATCCTTGGGGGGAGGTTTGCTAGTGCTCTTGGGGGGGGTTTAAACTAACTCTGCAGGGGCATGGGAACCCAGATTGTAGCTTCAGGGTGCAGGGCCTGGAGTGTAGGGAGGTTAGGAACATGGCATCAGTTTCCAAGGAGGGTGTCTGTAAACAGGAAAGTGGCTTGAAGTGTGTATACTTCAATGCAAGAAGTATACGAAATAAGGTAGGTGAACTTGCAGCGTGGGTTGGTACCTGGGACTTCGATGTTGTGGCTATTACGGAGACATGGCTAGAACAGGGACAGGATTGGCTGTTGCAGGTTCCAGGATTTAAATGTTTTAGTAGGGTCAGAGGTGGGGGTAAAAGAGGGGGAGGTGTGGCATTGCTTGTCAAAGATAGTATTACAGTGGTGGAAAGGACGATGGATGAGGACTTGCCATCTGAGGTAGTTTGGGCTGAGGTTCGGAATAGGAAAGGTGAGGTCACCCTGTTAGGAGTCTTTTACAGGCCTCCCAATAGTCCTAGAAACGTAGAAGAAAGGATAGGGAAGGTGATTCAGGAGATGAGTGACAGTAATAGGGTGGTGGTTATGGGGGACTTTAACTCTCCTGATATTGATTGGGAAAGCTATAGCTCAAGTTCGTTAGATGGGTCAGTGTTTGTTCAATGTGAGCAGGAGAGTTTCCTGACACAATATGTAGACAGGCCAACAAGAGGTGAGGCCATACTGGATTTGGTTCTGGGTAACGAACCAGGCCAGGTGTTAGAATTAGAGGTAGGTGAGCACTTTGGGGATAGTGACCATAATTCGGTGATTTTTACTCTCGTGATGGAGAGGGATAAGTGTGTACTACAGGGCAAGAGTTATAGCTGGGGTCAGGGAAATTATGATGCGGTGAGGCATGACTTAGGATGTGTGGCTTGGAAAAGTAGACTCCAAGGCAAGAGTGTAAATGATATGTGGAGCTTGTTCAAGGAGCAACTATTGAGTGTCCTTGATAATTATGTACCTGTCAGGCAGGGAGGAAAGGGTCGTGCGAGGGAGCCGTGGTTTAATAAGGAATTGGAATCCCTTGTTAAATGGAAGAGGGCGGCCTATCTCAAGATGAGACGTGAAGGTTCAATTGGGGCGATTGAGAGTTATAGGGTAGCCAGGAAGGACCTGAAGAGAGAGCTAAGAGCAGCAAGGAGGGGACATGAAAGGTCCTTAGTCGGTAGGATTAGGGAAAACCCTAAGGCTTTCTATAGGTATGTTAGGAATAAAAGAATGACTAGGGTAGGAATAGGTCCAGTCAAGGATAGCAGTGGGAAGTTGCGTGTGGAGGCGGAAGAGATTGGGGAGACACTGAATGAATACTTTTCTTCAGTATTTACTCAGGAACAGGGCATTGTCGTCGATGTGAATACTGAGTCACAAATAAGTAGAATGGATGGCTTTGAGGTATGTAGAGAAGAGGTGTTGGAAATCCTGGAAAAGGTGAAAATAGATAAGTCCCCTGGGCCTGATGGCATTTATCCTAGGATTCTCTGGGAAGCAAGGGAGGAGATTGCAGAGCCATTGGCCTTGATTTTTATGTCCTCTTTGTCTACAGGAGTAGTGCCAGAAGACTGGAGGATAGCAAATGTGGTTCCCTTGTTCAAAAAGGGGAGTAGGGATAACCCTAGTAACTATAGGCCGGTGAGTCTCACTTCTGTTGTGGGCAAAGTCTTAGAGAGAATTGTAAGGGATAGGATTTATGCACATCTGGATAGGAATAATGTGATCAAGGATAGTCAGCATGGTTTTGTGAAGGGCAGGTCGTGCCTCACAAACCTTATTGAATTCTTTGAAAAGGTGACGAAGGAGGTTGATGAGGGGAAAGCGGTAGATGTGGTATATATGGATTTTAGTAAGGCGTTTGATAAGGTTCCCCATGGTAGGCTACTGCAGAAAATACGGAGATATGGCATTGAGGGTGAGTTGGAGGTTTGGATTAGGAATTGGCTGGATGGAAGAAGACAGAGGGTAGTAGTTGATGGCAAAGTTTCTTCATGGAGTGCCGTCACTAGCGGTGTTCCGCAAGGATCTGTTTTGGGACCATTGCTGTTTGTCATTTTTATAAATGACCTGGAAGAGGGGTTAGAAGGTTGGGTGAGCAAGTTTGCGGATGATACGAAAGTCGGAGGAGTTGTTGACAGTGAGGAAGGATGTGGCAGGTTACAGCAGGATATAGAGAAGCTGCAGAGCTGGGCAGAAAGGTGGCAGATGGAATTCAATGTAGCTAAATGTGAGGTGATTCACTTTGGGAAGAATAACAAAAAGATGGGGTACTGGGATAATGGTCGGATACTTGGTAGTGTGGATGAGCAGAGGGATCTTGGTGTCCATGTACACAGATCTCTGAAAGTTGCCACCCAGGTAAATAGTGCGGTGAGGAAGGCATATGGCGTACTGGCTTTTATTGGTAGAGGAATTGAGTTCCGGAGTCCTGAGGTCATGATGCAGTTGTATAAAACTCTGGTGCGGCCGCATCTGGAATATTGTGTGCAGTTTTGGTCGCCATACTATAGGAAGGATGTGGAGGCACTGGAACGGGTGCAGAGGAGGTTTACCAGGATGTTGCCTGGTATGGAGGGAAGAACGTATGAGGATAGACTGAGACACTTGGGGCTGTTTTCATTAGAGAAAAGAAGGTTTAGGGGTGACTTGATTGAGGTGTACAAGATGATTAGGGGGTTATATAGGGTTGACAGTGTGAACCTTTTCCCGCGTATGGAGTCGGGTATTACAAGGGGGCATAGCTTTAAATTAAGGGGGGGTAGATATAGGACTGAAGTTAGGGGTAGGTTCTTCACTCAGCGAGTCGTAAGTTCATGGAATGCCCTGCCAGCAGCAGTGGTGGACTCTCCCTCTTTATGGGCATTTAAGCGGGCATTGGATAGGTATATGGAGGATAGTGGGTTAGTATAGGTTAGGTGGGCTTGGATCGGCGCAACATCGAGGGCCAAAGGGCCTGTACTGCGCTGTATTCTTCTATGTTCTATGTTCTAACATAGTAATTCTGTTCATTGGATAAGCGCAGTGAAAATAGATGAAGTGAACGATGTTATGAGACATTTATTTTTGGAAAGTTAAAAAAGAACCACATCCTGGAATGTTGAGTACTCACGTGAAAGAGAAAGGAGTTAACACTGCAAGTATTGCAGTGTAAAAGCAGATGATAATCATTTATTTCAAAACATAGAGTTTGGTTTCTGGCATCAATTTCAGTCTTAGTGGGATAGAAATAAATCGAAATCGACATATGGTGAAAGTGAAAGATAGTTAAGACAGTTATGATAATGTAACACAGAAATGTTTGAGACTAAACAATGCAATACAAAATTTGAATTGATTTGACAAAATTTAACAGTGAAGAAACAAGAAGCGAAAAAGAAATCAAAGTTCATAATTTAGCTAGTGGAGATAAAAAGTTAATGTTAATTCCTCTGTTAGGTAAACATTTATAAGCATGGTTGGACAAAGGTTCACCTATGCTAAATTGAGGATTCATCGATCTGCCTGATTTGTCATCGCAGACTTTTCTCCCTGACAAATAGCCAAATTTGAAAAAAAAATGTTACAGGGTGTGACTCCCAAGGATGCCAATGTCAAAGGAACTCTTTACATTGAAGCTTTCAGCGTGCTCCGTTAGCTTGTACTTTCAAATAAACCCGTTGTACTGTACTATGGAGTTGTGTGATTTTAGACTTAGCCCACCCGAGGCTAATGCAGGCACCTCCATATTCGAGAATAATTGCAGGGTATGTTTACCCGATACAGTGAAGAGAATTTCGGCTTTCATGGCAGGAATGTTCTGTACCATTTTATAGTCATGCCATTTGATGTGAAACATGTGCCAGCCAAATTTGGAAGATTAATCATCTCGGGGTTATCCAATTATGGGGTGAACCTCAACGAACTGGTGAATTTTAATCCCACATAAAATGGATATTCATAGTAAATATCAAACTATTTAATTTACTTCGGGAGGCATCCTTTGTTCTCAGTTAGTTTGCGATTGAGTATGCAAAACCCCAAGTCACCTGGCAGGACTATATTATTGCACATGCACGTATCACCCAATGGATAGGAAACCGAACGTTATTGCGGTGTTTCCGATATCATCGAGGAAGAGGGCAAACCACGATTCCAGTGATTTAATTGTGTTTTATCACAAGTTTGCATTAAATTTTAACTGGCCCTACAACTAATTTAATGATTATGTGCAGATAATTTTATTGTTTGGAGGAGCATCAGAAGGCATTTGACAATCTGAAAACTGTGTAAAGACTGTGTCAGTGTTAGTCTTTCAAATCGAGTAAAGCCATTAAAAGTGCCGATTGATGCTGTCGTTGAGAGTGCTGGTGATGAAATTCTTCAATAAAACGGCAAGAAGTTAGAAAACGTATTAGTCTTTTTGTGCAGAAAGTTGTAAAATCATCACGAGTAATATGGAAAATTTGGAAACATAGAACTTGAATTTGGTGTTGGTGTTGCATCATTTCAACAGATATATTGCCAGTGATGTGCCTGTAACAATCGCATTGACTGTTCATAACCCCTAATAATCCCTTGTTCAAGAATAGGGATTACCCTGAGAATTGCACACGGTCAGTTTACATCAAATTTTTGAAGATCATTCTGAAAGGCAGCATTTCTGACTATTTGGCAAAACGCTTACCTTGTTTAGAGATAGTCAACATGCCTTTTTGATGGGTGGTCTTGCTTCACAAGTATAACTTAACTTTTTGTGGATGTGACAAAACTCATTGGTAAAGGTAGAACAGTGAATGTAGTGTATGTAACTATTTGCAAGGTGTTTGATAAGGTTCCTTACGAGAGACTTATTCAGTGAGTAATGACGCATGGAATAAGTAGAACTTTTGCTGTATGGATACATACTTGGATGGCCAAGAGAAGACAGCAAATGCTGCAGATGGAAGGTATTCAGCCTTGAGCTAGATGGCCAATTGTGGTTCGCAGGATTCTGTTCTGGGGCCTCTGCTCTTTGTGAGTTTTATAAAAGACTTGCAGGAAGAAATAGAAGGTTGGGTTAGTAAGGGTGCCAATGAAACGAATGTCGCTGGAGTTGTGGAGGGCTGTTGTAGTTTGCAACATGACATTAGCAGTTTGCATACTTCGGTGGAGAGGTGGCAGCTGGAATTTGAGCTGGAAAAGTGTGAATTGGTTCAATTTGGGAAATCGAATTTGAATGCAGAATAAAAGGTTGAGGCAGGATTCTTGGAACTGTGAAGCAACAGAGGAATAATTGGTTGAACGTCCACAGTTGCCTCAAGGTTACCACGCAAGTTGATTGTGTTATTTAGAAGGGGTATAATGTGTTGTCCATCATTAGTACGGTGGTTTAGTTTAAGAGCAGCAAGGTTTTGCTGCGAGTCTGTAAAGTCTTGGTGAAATTACACTTGCAATATTGTGTTCAGACCTGCTCGTCTCATTAAAGTAAGCAAATAGAAGCTGTAGAAAGGATACAGAGGATGTTTGCCAGGATGCTGCCTGGACTGTAGGGCATGTTTTACGAAGAAAGAGTGAAGGAGCAAGGGCTTCATTCATTGTCGTGAAGGAGAATGACAGTTGACATCATAGATGTGTACAAGATAATGAGAGGCATATATACAATGAATAGACAGAGACTTATTCCCAAAGCATAAGTAGCTACAACAGGAAGGGTGAAGGGGCGTGAGGGCACGGGGGAATAATTTGAAAGTGATTGGAGAGATGTCAAGGCAGGTTCTTTACACAGTATATAAAGGACATTCCAGCAACGAAAGTTACAAATGCACTTTTTCTGGCACGAAGACTCAACTAGAGGGGAAAAAAACTCGCAGTAGTTTGTCATTCGGGAACATTAATAGAGAAAAATATGTTATAATTGTACATTAAGACTACAGTAAAACTCCACTGCTACTTGACTAAGTCACATATTCCTTACAGATTATAATTTTCTCATCACTGCGGCAAGCTGCATTTGTTGCCTTGGGCGAGGCCAATTAATTATTTTTAATAAGTATTTAAATCCTATGTGCATAGCAAATGAAATACTGAATATAATGCTCTGCCAAATGTCAAACATGAATAAATCCTTATTTTGACTTGTGAAGGAAAACGAAGGCAAAGAGAACGTGTCTCCGATTGATTGGGGAGGCCAATTCCTTCCATCATGAACCCCATGTTGGAAAGCAAAATATCAAATAAAAATGTCTCGATGTGTTTGATTATATTGTTTAATTCACAATGCATTTGGCGCTCTAAAGTCTTAAATGTCACAAACGAAGGTGAATTAATTAACTGGAAATTGAATGCTGGAAATGTCAATGTATCAAGGCAATAATTATAAACCAGATATGTTTTTTTTAACCATCAAGAGGGAATCACGTATGCAGAATAATATTCATGTTACAGAAACATAAGAAGAAAGTAGAAAGTCAAATTCAGTATGGATTAAACAATACATGCAAGTGCATCTAGACACCAGTTTTTCTTCGATATTTAATTAGTCAATTTGCGCTATATCAGAATAAAGTATTGGCCCAAGTAAATATCTCCGAAATAGAAAGCTGTACGTTCAAGGGATTTTAACTGTTGCAATTTTAGAACTCATGTTGAAGATGCAATACATTAGATCTAACACAATACTTTCACACTGTCATGATATTGTCACTTCCGTGCTGATTCTTGCAAAATGTCTATTGACTAAGTTTATCAACTGAACTGTTGATCTACGGAGAGAGGAACAGAGGGATTCACTAGTGTATGAAATTTAATCGGTGCTATATATACAATTAGATGAAAGAAAGATTTTCTTCCAGTGTTTTAATGACTTTTCAGATTTCTGGTGCAAACACATTTTGATTGTAAAGTATTGTACAAGTTTCCCATTGATGGGCTAACAAATAAAGGAGAACATAAAATCATTAGCATGCACAAGTGGAAAACTTGTATTTTTGGAAATCAAGATTAGTATTGAGTAAACCTAAAATAAGTAGAAAATATATACAACTTTTATAATGATAATAAACTTGTGCCTGATGTATAGGATGCCATAACACGTTATGTTCCAGAACAGAAAAGTCTCATTGAAATGTTTCCCTTTTCAATATATCAATACAAAACATATTTTCTTTAGCACAACAGCAAGAAAGAACCATGGATTATAGGAACGGAGAGCAATTCCTATCGAAGAAACAGAAACTAACACAGCCATTTACCACTGCAACATAAATGCCGTGGCTCGAGGATAAGTAATGTAAACCCGCTATGAGGAAAGGAGGTAGACAGACAACAGAGAAGGAGAGGCTCTTTAAACTGGTATTATACAAAAAGAAAATGCTGGAGCATATAAGAAAATATCTAATAAAAGAGCATTAGAGAAACAGTGATGCATTTGCATAGAGTCCACATTGATTTGACAACAGCAGTCACACTTGACCAATATATCAGAAATTTTGCCGGATGCAATTACTTAAGTTAATCGCGTAAAGCAGCAGATCTGATTTACTTGGGCTTTCTGGGGCTTTGCAGAAGGTTTCACTTAAGTGATTATGAAGTAAAACTAAAGTACAATTATGGCAGTCGCCTACTAAAATGGTAGATAATTGACTGAGAGATAGGAAACAACAAAATATGATAAAAAAAACACCAATTTCTGAGTGCTAGACAGCAATTAATAGGCCACCACAGTGATCACTAAATGTAAACCACCAGTGTGCAGACTGCACAAAGCTGGAGCGAGGTGAACAGTGAGGAGGATTAATAAATGCTTCAGTGTAATTTTGAAAATTTCAAGCAGTAAAAATACGTTTGGCAGATAACGTATAATGTGAATAACAGCAATGTTATCTACTTTTGTATCAAAATACGGAAAGAAAATCATCATCTGCATCTTTTTGGATTGGGTGAGGGGAAGAGCAATGAGACGCGAGTGTCCTTGTGCACCATTTGCTGCAAGTAAACACACTGGCGAAGTTGAACATCAAAAATACAAACATTATGTTTTTTAAGAAGAAAACTTGAGTGTTGAAGCAACAATGTCTTTCAGCTCTTTTACGCAGTTTATTTGGAAGAAATTAGGGATCATTGTGTATCCCTTTCATCTGTGCATCAGAGGAAAAATTGAGACTTGGTGTTTTATGGATCTACAGAATTGAAGAAAGGGCATTTGGCTGGTGAAATCCTTGTACTTCAAAACCAACAGCGAATCATGTTAAAACTATTTTCAAGCACTTACGCAATAACTTTACATGGCTATGCATCGCAAGTGCTCATTTAAGCCCTTCGTAAATGATCAAAATTTTGTTCTTCTAGTACCCTTTAGCCAATGAGTTCCAGGTTGTCACTACACTTTTTTAAAAAAAAATCCTTTTGGCATCCCCTCTCCTCTGAACCTTCAGCAACTTACCATCTGATGCCATTTTAGTTTTAAGATGTTAATTATGCCCTTTCTTTATTGCAAAGGACGTTTCAGACAGAAGTCTGTTCAAAACCATTAAAGGAATCAACTCGTAAAATCTCGGTTTTCGTGTATTTTAATTGTATGAATAGAAACAGCCCAAACGTGAATGGTCAATCGCCCACAGAACCAGGATGTTAATTTTACATTTCTGCAGGTGCTGGACTCCGGGCCTGGAATGTGGAAGTTCTTATTCCTCTTGCTGTTAAAGCTAAATGTGGGGGTTCTCGCCCGGCTAATAAAATGGAACATTAAAAATAAAACAATTTTACTCATTTTACCTTTTCCAAGAATACGTTTATGGGATGTTACGGCATTGAAACAATTATTTAAATGCATAATTTAGCTCAACATTCGGACAGAGAGACAGTTAAGTCAACTGTTTCGTTTTATTTTTATTTTGTCTTTATCTTAAACGTAGTGCAATAATGAGCAAGTTTTGCTTAAAGCTGAGTAGTTTGAGTAATCGTATTAATTTGGAAAGCAATCCTTTACCCTTACTTTAAAATAGGGAAACTTTGGGCTCTAGGCGACATTCTTGATATGTGTTAAGATGTTTAGCCACGGATAATAACCAATATCAATCTACTCTTCCTCATCACTGGTCTGTCCGTCAGTCTGAAATAGATTTTTTAAAATCGGTTTAGCCCCTTCTTACCTCTGATAATTCAATGCATCTCATTCATGTTCACTCTGAAATTTGTCTGCTTTATGGAAAATAACAGTCTGTTCGATTTCTTCTCAAAACTGGAAGTTTGCACTTTGCCAACATCATAGTAAAGCGACTGGGTAGTCTATCCAGTCCTTCAAACTGTGTGGATTCCAGAACTGCACACAGTTGTCTAGTTGTGAACTCAGCTCACTTTCATATTGTTGGAGTGGAATGAATGTGTATACTTCTCAGGACAGAAATATGCGCGAATTGTGAGGGAACTTGAACAGCTAGGAATATACTCACTAGATTTTCAATGGAATGTGAGTGCCTCATAAAATTCTAAAATGAGTTTGCAGTGTAAACGCAATTCAGGGAGCCGATTAATGGAAAGTCCCGAAAAAGTGACACTGCCTCAAGATTGGTCCTTTAAAGGCATGATTAATATGATCTATATTTAAGCAAAATGGTGAGACTTTGCAGTTTTCTGCCACAGCAAGATTTTGTGGTCAAGACTCTCAATATTTTCAAAAATAGTCCTGCGGGCTAGAGAAGTTTGATGGTAACTGATGAAAGCAGGAACATCCTCTGGAGGAACATAATAGCTATGATCACACTGATGGCAGAGCAAGCTGGAAGTTCTGTGTGAAGCTATCTTGCTTTATTTCCTTTCTTCCACGGTTCTTTTGAAGAAAGCTCAGATTTGTGATATTATTTAAAAGCTGTAGACGTTTCTGAATTATGCTGTCATTACATGCTATCCTTGAGTTTAATTATTAGTGCATGTAACAGAAAGGAAATGCATCCGTAAAGGTTCTTTTTTAAATGAATGTAACAGTTGTATTAGCGCAAACCTGGCAAAATACATTGAAAGTAAAGTGGACATCGTGCATCACCTCGGTAATTATTAATATATGTACACTCTCTGGATAAATAAACGGGACAGAAATTAGCATAATTTATCTGTCATGGAAAGGGAATAGAGAACTGCAATTTTAAGCTTTAATTTTAGATCAAATGTAACTGGAAGAAATTGGTTTTCTGTGGATGAATATAACACTAGTGAAAATGTGTTTGCTATCCAACGTTTTAAGATATTACACCAAAACAAACTATTCAAACATAACGTTGCTTTTCAGGAGATAAAATGTTGAAACGAAACAAAAAGCTAACCAACAGACATGAAGAATCATCAATCAATATTTGCTCTGACTGGTAAACTTGCACGCATTAAAACAAATGTTCCGAAATTCATTTGAACAGGCAATCCCAGAAACTACAAACGCACTAAGGCATTGTATACCTCTTACAAGTAAAAAAAAATGCTGTAATAGGTGCATCGATTGGCACTTTCTTCTACCTACTTTGGAAGATTTAAATAACTGAAAAAAACTAATGTAAAGAAAACTTCGTGATTACAGATCCCTGTGATGCAGCATGATTTGGCAGACGATCTGATGCAAGCCTCAAGTTAGTGGTCATGAAAATAGTGAAGGGCACACATATAATTGCATTGCACATCGCAGCCGAAAGTTGGTTTAAAGTGACACATGCTTCTATCAGATTAGATGCCCTACAGGAGGGAAACAAGCACACCAGCCCAACAGGTCCTCACGGCCCTTCCGGAGAGTAATCCATCCAGACCCATTCCCCGACTCTTTATTTACCCCTGACTAATGCACCTAAAGCTATGGACAGTTTAGCACAGCCAGTTCACCTGACCTGCACATCACTGGCAAACGAGGGCACCCAGAGGAAACCACACACAGAGGCGGGGAGAATGTGCAAACTGCCCCTGGTAAGGATCGATCTCGGGTCCCTGGTACTGTGAGGCAGCAATGCAAACCATTGCGCCACCAAATAGCTCCACGCCACACTACTGCACAGGAAACTGTTTGGATAATTTGTTGTGACTTTCAATTTATTAATTTTAGTATTTAAAAATGCAGAGTTATCAAAACATTTTCAAAGAATATATACACAGGGCTTATAACCTACAGGCTGTTCGGATTTAGACGTTGTGCTGAACATGGCGCCAAGATTAATGCATCCTTTTTGTGTGACCTTTGTCAATATATCACCTTTACTTATTTGAAATTCCCTTATTCACTAATTTCTCATTTTCCGCAACCATTCCTGGCTGCACGAGGCAGACTCCCACCACACACCCTCTGAACTTTATGCCTCTCACCTTAAATGAACAACACTTAGTATTGGATGTTTTAATTCTGTGGAAAAAATTCCAACCATCAAACTTGTGTATGCATCTCATAATTGTATAGTTTGCTATCAAGTTTCCCTCAACCTCCATCATTCCAGAGAAAACAACCCGTGGTTTTCTATTCTTCCGATAAAGCTCACATCATCTCATCTATTTGGAAATTCGTCTACACCTTCCCATAGCAATGATGTTCTATGCCATTAACTGCATATCTTTCCTTAACATTTCATTACCCAAAGTGCAGCACCTCACATTTAGCGGATTAAATTGTATGTGCTATTTCTCCACTCGTAACTGCAACTGCTCTTTTCCCCACTTTATCCTAATAAATTTTCCACACTAACCAAAACTCCACTAATGTTTGCAACATCGGCAAACATGCGAACCTAGCCACCTGATCTTTCATCCAGTTGCATTTTATCTTTAAAACAGAAAAGATCCCAGTGTAGATCACTGCAAAACACCACGAGACACACAGAACTAAAATTAAAAAAATAAACCCTTCCTGGACAACATTCTTCCTTCTTATAGCTAGCCAATCTTGAATCCAAGTTGTCAGGTCACCGTGGATCCCGAGTCTCTTAATCTCCTCCATGGCCCTCAAGTGGAGGGACCTTGTAGAAAGCCTTGTTTGCAACATATACACAACATGCACAGATCTATCATGGTTGATCACTTTTGTCACTTCTTCGAAAAATTCAATCATTTTCGTGAGATATGACCTGCATAGGACAAAGTCGTGCGGTAGATGCCATCCTAACCTCTCCAGGAGGTCCCCACACATTCAAATGAGACTCATCGGTCTGCAGTTTCCGAGGATATCCCAACTTCCATTTTTGAAAAGAGGAACAACATTAGCTCCTCACCAGTCTTTCGGAATCTCTCTAGTAGCAAGTGTTGATACAAAGATTTTGGTAAAGGACCCTGAAATCTCCAGTTTGCATTTCTAAAACCTGTGTCAGATACCCCGGGGGTGGCGAATGAGCCTGGCCAATTGACGGACTTTGCTGTGGGAGAGCATTTTGGACACAGCAGTTACAACTCTTTCAATTTTACCATTGCAATGACAAATGCTAAGTCAGGAAATTTGGGCAGTTATTAGATTGGGGGCAACAAATCGCTTCAGTATTGTCCAGAATCCAGGGGTCTTATTGTGAATTCCATATGTGGCAGGTGCTTAAACATCTACAGAACAGAGTTCAGGAATATCAAATCGAGGGAGGATTGAAGACAAGCATAATTAGATTAGATTAGATTCACTACAGTGTGGAACCAAGTCCTTCTGTCCAACAAGTCCACACCGACCCTCCGAAGAGTAACCCATCCAGTCTGATATCCCTCTGACTAATGCACCTAACACTATGGGTAATTTAACATGTCCAATTCGCCTGACCTGCACATCTTTGGACTGTGGAAGGAAGCCAATGCAAAATGCCCAAGCGTATTTCCACTGTTCACGCTCATCTGACTTCCTCCACATTCTTCTCCTGTACTCACTTAGAATCTCGCTAACATCCTCTGCCACTTACCACGAGTTTCTTCATTGCCCTCAAGTTTCTCCAACCTTCTCCTGAGTTATCCTATTATTCGTTTTGTTGTTTCATGTCTACAACTAAATCCTAATTTACTGGAACAATTTCTATTGCATGAGTGACATCTGCCAAAGATATTCTGATACATCTGACCCTGTGCTCGTGCACATCGAACCAAATAAGCAAAGCAAGCTCCATCCTGATGCTGCTGTAACAAATCTGCCCAGTGAAAGTGATTAGAATTTGAGAATGAACTAACACTGCAATAACTCTGCTACACAAGTTCTGGGAAATGTGCACTTCTTCAGTTTCTTCCATATTTCCTCATTACTATGTTTCAATTTCAACCTTCTCCTGAGTTATCCTATTATTTTCCACGCACGTTTGTGTTGCATTATGATTCTCTTTAACCCTAATTATCAAGGTGATTTCATGGTCGCATCTTGCTCTCCTAATTCGCTACTTGACTTCGTTCTTGCTTTCTTAATATTCCTCTCAGGCCCTATTTGATTTGAGCTTACCAATCATTATCGATAATTGTTTATTTTCTGTTGATAAAACTCACAACCTCCCTCGTTATACAAGAGACCTGTACATAGTAATGCAGCATAGTGGTTCTGTAGTTAGCACTGCTGTCTAAAAGCACCAAGGTCGCAAGCTCAATTCCAGCATTAGACGAATGTCTGTGTGCAGTTTGCCCATTCTCCCCAAGTTAATTGGAACTTCACATCAGTTGACAAAGGATACTCGCATTTTTTGTAGCTGTAATATTCCTAACTGGTTTATGATTGTTCTTAACTTCTGTTTATGCCAATTAGTTGTCAAAAATATTCGCTTTCCTTTGATTTTTTTTTTATTTCTTCAATCTCAGTAAGCACGTGTACTCTCAATAACGTACTCACGAATTTTTACATAACACAAAATGCATTGGAATAAATAATCCATTTATCTCTAATACTTGAATATGACTTTTGCATGCTTCCTTTATTTTGACCCAAACTCCTCGTGTATACATTTTATATTTTCTGATTAATAGTTCTAATCTGTAAAAAGCACAGCTGCCCCAGTGTCTATTTGTGGTTTGCACTGCTCGATCCAGACTGATGCTGTATCCCACAGGTGAGCGAGGGGCCATTGCTTTCTGAAGGGATCTTTGGATTTTTGAAAACTGCTCAATGATGTTCAGCAATTGTTTATTCGTTGTAACTCTTAGTCATCAGCAGCTTGAAATGCACATCATTAATTCACTTAATCTTTGTATTCTAAATCGTTTACCCAACTAGTCATATTATAAATATTCCCATTTATCATAACTGAAATAATTCATGTTTTCAATTTTGCAAAATTCAGTGCAATGGTCGCGTGCCTACCTATTATAGCGAATTTATTGTCTCACCTTCATGATCTTCCATTGTGGTTTGCCCTCTCCTCTACAGATATTACTTTACTTTCCGTTCAGTTTCGAGTCAGATGGCCTTTTTGCCAAATGTTCAGAAGTGCTGAATGTAACTAGTCCTGTCATCAGAATAGATTAATGTGAAGGAAGAAGGCCATCGTTATACATCTCAAGGAACACCTTTGAAGAATCTTCAAAATTCCGATTCTCATAATCAATAGCCCTCTCTTCGTTTTGTTGTTTCATGTCTACAACTAAATCCTAATTTACTGGAACAATTTCTATTGCATGGGTGACATCTGCCAAAGATATTCTGATACATCTGACCCTGTGCTCGTGCACATCGAACCAAATAAGCAAAGCAAGCTCCATCCTGATGCTGCTGTAACAAATCTGCCCAGTGTAAGTGACTAGAATTTGAGAATGAACTAACACTGCAATAACTCTGCTACGCAAGTTCTGGGAAATGTGCACTTCTTCAGTTTCTTCCATATTTCCTCATTACTATGTTTCAATTTCAAAGTGGATAGCCTTTCTAAAAACGTTAGCTTGGCCTCCAACCTCAGTGGTATGCAAATCATCGGTATATGTGCGGGATGGGTAGAGATATAAGTAATATAGGGTATCGGTGGTGCAGTTCGACGCGCTCCTCTCCCAGGCAGCTATTAACATGGTAACTCGTAAAGCTAAGGTCGCAGAAACGTATTCAAGCTTGACTGAAGCAGCATGATCGTATGACAGCAGCCCAAACCCTCGGCTGCAAATACATTCTGTGGTTCCTTCTACAAGTGCACGCCAGTCAATTTCATGTCTGCCTACCCAAGACGGAGGGTCTTCTCAATGCGTTTCAAATCCCCCTAACACTGACAAGTCCAGCGTAGTGTTAATCATTCTCTGGTTCGTTAATGTTCATTTACACATTTAATAGTTCTACTTCAGCTCGGAGGAGTAATGTTAAGGCCTTATCTTTCTTAGGTTTGTTTTCTGTATTCTCGGAAGGAATATGAGAGGCAATGGGCACGTGGTATTATTACTGCATTGTTAAAATAGAAACCCATGGAATGTTCTGGAGACCCAGCTTCAAATTCCAACATGACATTTGGTCGAATTTGAATTCAATAAGTATCTGGAATTAAGAGTAGACTGAGTGCTATGAATCCATTATCAATTGTTGGAAGACACCCTCTGGTTCACTGATGTCTTTTCTGGAAGGAAACTGTCATCCTGACCTGATCTGGCCTACATTGTAATTCCAGATGCACAGAAATGTGATTGACTCTTAACTGCTTGCTGGGCAATTAGGGGTGTACAATAAATGCTAGCCTAGCCAACGATGCCCTCATTTCGTAAATGAATGAAAACAATCTTTGCTTGCATCTGTGGGAGTCAATTTTCTTGAATGATTAGGTCAAGTAAGTACTCATTTCTATTTGTTAAAAAAATGAGTGAGGTGCACCGAAGGTGCTCAATCTAATTATTCCTCTGTTGTCATTGCCATCATTATACAATTAGTCGGATCATGAGTAGGCACGTTTCCAAGATGCATGACTCAAAAAAAAACACCCACAATGGAAACTCTAGACCAGTATTTATGGTCTGGTACTTGGCTGCTGTGCTAACGTAAACCTTCTGCACACACATCAATTACATTCACTTCTTCAAAGTTTGTGAGAAGATTTGTAGCTCGGGTGCTCGTTGTTGTGGTTCTGTTCGCCGAGCTTGGAATTTGTGTTGCAGACCTTTCGTACCCTGTCTAGCTGACATCATCAGTGCTTGGGAGCTTCCTGGGAAGCGCTTCTGTGATCTTTCCTCCGCCATTTGTAGTGGTTTGAATCTGCCGCTTCCGGTTGTCACTTCCAGCTATACTAGTGGACAGCTGGAACTGACAACCAGAAGCGGCAGATTCAAACCACTACAAATGCCGGAGGAAAGATCACAGAAGCGCTTCACAGGAGGCTCCCAAGCACTGATGATGTCACCTAGACAGGGGACGAAACGTCTGCAACACACAAATTCCCAGCTCAGCGAACAGAACTACATTCAATTCTCTGTGGAATCACAACACTATACAGATTCAGCAGAGTAAATTTTATTCTGAGTCCAATTGCACGAGAATGCAAACCTGAGGTTGAACCAGGACCCTCTCCGCGACAAGGAGCTCCTCAGATACAAAGACCATCTCTGAGACCACTCGCCATTCAGTAACTATGCAGCAATGCCATAATATATCAATACCAAGTTAATTCTCCTTGAACCAGTCCAACGTTTTTGCTCAAGTTCTATCACGAAAACAAATCAAGATATCTGCACCTACATACAGTTATCTGATTCACTTCATCCATTTTTGCTGTCTTAACACAGTGCTAATCCAAATTATTATGCCTGACCACAAGCTACATCACTCGCTGGCCTGTTATTCCACTCACTGTGAATTGGTGAAAACAATTTACTTTCATGTATGGGTGTCTTCAAAATTTCCGAGGAAGGCAGGTGAACAAACCATAATGAAGACAAGTGTGACATAACGTGGCTCGTAATACGTCAATGGTCCTTTTCCAGTACTTTGCTCGCAGCACCAAATTATTAGAGTAGAATGATGAATGATTCACGTGACACTGATGAGTTCACTTCCAGGATCAAAGAATTTATTGAAATTAGACTGATGGGAATAAACCATCTGAAAAACAAGAGAGGGCTTCCTCGAACAAAGGAAAACATAATTTTTTTACACACTTGTTTCCTTCCGACCTTTAATATTCACAAACCAATTGTATTGCTAAATTACATGGATTTCCAAAAAGAAAGACTCACATGGCTGAATGGTTAGAAATGCAAAGGCTTTTTGTCAACTCCATCCTCCGTGAGTCTCTTGATATTTACAAAACTCTTTTATTTCCCTTCTTTGGGCTGTTCACATTAGATACTGCATTCAAGTACTGCATTCCAAGACCTTTTCCAGGCACATTGTTTTAAAACATCACGCCATCTCCGTCTTTACCCTTGTGTGTACTACAATGTGTTCACTGAATCTACATTCCAATTCTTCCTACAAAGTTTACGAGGCTGCCTTTAATCATTGATACTGGTTTTCCCTCATTATTTTGCTATCATCTTTTCTTCTCGTGCCTTTCGTGGTTTTTTGTAAAAAGGTGAATTCCCATCTTTTTCAAAACCTGTATCTATGATTGTTAATGTATCCGAACTAATACCCAATCTTAATATTGTAAAATTCAACAAAACGAAGTGAAGCAAGATTCATTAATTAAATATAATGTGATCTAACAGTAGCTGCATATTCAAGCTAAGTTTGGTTACCTTTGGTCGACAGAATCATTATAGTTCTACGTTTGAAGACTACATTTAGCAAGTAATTTACCAAGGTATTCAAATAGTGTAAGGCCTGATCTGCTGCTAATGCCATTGTCCATTTTATGCTGCTCATTCATGGGCAGACGCAACATGCTGAGTAATTGAATTGAATACATATAATAATTATTGATTTATTTGCATCTCCTGAGAACAAAAATAAACAATTCATCAATATATCTGAAAATGAAATATACTAGGCTTTGCACTGAATGCGGTAGCCGTGCATTTGGTGACCTGTTCATTCATGGAACTGTAGTATATGGAGCAGATAGAAGTATTCGTTATATTTTATATGGTATATGTGCATTTCATTAGAAATTTGGAAACTAAAAAAATGTTCAAAAATTATGTGCATGTTCATTTGCAATGATTTTCATTTAATGATTTGTAGAGAGAACAATCCAACGAAAAAATCAAGGTAAGCGCAGTAGATCGTTTTTGTTCCTAATCTAACTTGCTTCATTTTCAAAATTTCAGAAAGCATGAGCACTGATCCTGTATTTCTTATTTTCCTTAGTTTTCTTTATGCATTGAAGTATGAACTATTTTCTTAAACCAAAAACTACGTTTATGTAAGGGTAGTGTCTTGCCTTTAAAATAAGTCAGTTCCGAGTTTTGGGAAGATTTATAGCTCAGGTTGAGGTTTGGCTGTAAGTTTGCTTGCTGAGCTGCTAGGTTAATTTCCAGACGTTTCATTACCCTTCTAGGTAACATCTTCAGTGTGCCTCAGGTGAAGAAATGCTGAGTCATAGAGTCGTAGAGATGTACAGCATGGAAACAGACCCTTCAGTCCAACGAGACCATGCCGACCAGATATCCCAATCCAATCTCGTCCCACCTACCAGCACCCTGCTCATATCCCTCCAAACCTTTCTTATTCATGTACCCACCCAAATGCCTCTTAAAAGTTGCAATTGCACAGCCTCCACCACTTCATCTGGAAACTCATTCCATACACGTACGACCCTCTGTGTGAAAAAAAATGCCCCTTAGGTCTCTTTCAAATCTTTCCCCTGTCACCCTAAATCTATGCCCTCTAGTTCTGGACTCCCCGACTCCAGGGAAAATATTTTGTCAATTTACCGTAACAGTGCCCCTCATAATTTTGTAACCCTCTATAAGGTCACCCCTCAGCCTCCGACTTTCCAGGGAAAACAGCCCCAACCTAATCAGCCTCTTCCTATAGCGCAGAACGTCCAACCCTGGCAACATCCGTGTAAATCTTTTCTGAACACTTTCAAGTTTCATAACATAAATTCTGATAGGAAGGTGACCACATTGCAAGCAATATTCCATCAGTGGTCTAACCAATGTCCTGTACAGCTGCAAAATGACCTCCCAACTCCTGTACTCAAAACTCTGACCAATGAAAGAAAGCATACCAAACGCCTTCTTCACTATACTATGTACCTGCGACTCCATTTTCAAAGAAAAAAATAACCTGCCCTCCAAGGTCTCTTTGTTCAGCAACACTCCGTAGAACCTCATCCAAAAGCAGGATTTCTCAGCATTGCTTCACCTGCAGCCCACTGAAGATGTCACCCAGTACGGTAATGAAACGTCTGGAATAGAACCTTGCAGCTCCGTGAACAAACCTACATCCTAAGTAGGTTGCGTAGTGTTGTCCTCTGTCACCCTTGGAAGTGCTGAAATTTCAGCGAGCAGGGACTGTCTACGTCACAAGGGATATCAATAATGCGTGTTTATATATTTACCATTAAATGAATATTAATTAATTCCTGGTTGATCTGTGGATTTGACCAATTTCCCTTTGCAAAAGACTTCCTGCAAAACACAAAGTGATTGGCTTCCTGGGACCTGAGCATCTTGTGGGAATTAACACAAGGTTCAGAGGATCTGACACCTCTGAAAACGGTGCATTTCTGTCCTTGGTGAAAATCTTAGGCGTGAAGAAAGCCACATTTTTTTCCATAAGAAAACGTTGGAAGCTGTTGCTTTTTACCATGATACATAGACTGCATAATTTGTTTTCCAATCTTTCTGAACTTTATGCCAGGAAATAAGATGTGTTTGAGAGATTTGTTCGCCTTACTGTAAATTCTGGAAAAAAAAAATGATTTCAATGAATCTTGTGCATAGGGACCATTAAAATGTCTCTCTAATTTTTCTATTGATAACGTCTATAATGGGTTTTGCTTGTGTTGCAGCGTGGAGAGGGACATTGAAAGCATTTGAAATATTATCATTTGAAAAAAAAACTCAACAGTGCAATTGTTAATCGACAGTGACAATCCATTGAAAATAAATAAAAGTAGTTCTTCGTAAAAGAGGGCAGAATAGTTGTAATTCGCTTTTGAAGAACCAGGCAAAGTAGAATTTAGTGAAATTTATAACATTTTAAGTTTGTGCACATTTTGGAAACTTTAGGACTTGATTACCTCAGTGAGATGCAAAACCTACGTTTTTTCTTTCCTATCATCGATGCGACCTACAAGCTTTGAGGTTTTGGTTCAATTCTACGAAATAAGGCAACGTGTAGTACATACATTGTTTCGTGAAACATTTAAGTTGTGACTGTTAAATACAACAAGTTCATAGATTATTCTCGTATTCCTATATGCCTGCTCCATAACAGTAAAATAGTTAATGTTTCTGCTAATGATAAACTGACGACTTGATTCTGGAGGAATATGTTTCTTTTTAAAATTTCCATATTATGTAAACAATTTTGTTTTAGTCTTGTCTTTATGTTTCTGTCCATTTCAACTTCACTTACACTCTCCTGCTATTTTATTTGACCGAATTATTTGTCAAATCTTTTGATGAGTGTTCAGAATTCTACAAATTTAAGCATGATTGTGTAAAAAGCATGTGACCACTTATGCACACATATCATTGCCTCGGGTTAGTATACATCTGTGGATGTCTCTCTGTCTTCTACTGACCAGAAACTGATATAAAAATCTGGGACGTGGACAAGTCACAATTTATTTGCAAGTTCTGTGGCCTCTGGAACGATTACGCTATCATAACAGGAATATCACTAATGGTAACATGCATTCTTTCCATTGTAAGCTGACACAAAGTACAGAAAATTCTGCATAACATATCATGCTGAATCACAAGAAGTGACACATTTTTCATTACATTCACCTTTCCTCCCATGCCATGGACCCATTGTTAAACTGAAGCAGCAAGCACAGGAGGGAAATGTGAAGCAGATGTTCTTTTCACATTTTTCTCCTCTAGCAGTAAAAAGAATTCGATTTTCTGACATTGTAGCTTGTGAAAAATTATCTAATCATCTTTCAGGTTTAAATATTTGCCAGCCAATGAAGTTGGAGAAGGCTACCTTCTAAAAGCCTATTCTTTATGTGGGAAATATCGAAGGGCCAATCAAGGAACGGCCACATTTCGCAGCGGAATGCAAGTAATTAAATATGCATTTGTCACAAGTATCTATGTATGTCTTTCAGGCAATGCAAGATCTTTGCAGCTCGATAAGACTTCTCAGAGTAAACATTTATCAAAGGGAAATGTCCAATTAAAGTAAATGTATCATTAAAAATCGGCTTTTAAATCGTTTGAGAAAATGATCTTATTTATCTTATTTGGATCTTTGGGTACATCTGTCTTTCTGAATCAACACAGACAAAAGCCTCACGTCAAGCTAAAATGAGAAAAGAAATTCACCAATGCACATCCAAACCGCACAGACGGTTCTGAACATCAATACAATCAAGAAAATATTCCCTGCTGAAACACGCATCACATGATGATTACAAAACTGTAAACTGTCTCATAAAAATCAATATTATTATTTTCAGCAATCGATCTATTGTGGAAGTTGAACTACAAAAAGTGTGAGCAAAAAAAAAGGAAAAGTTTTCAATGCGTTTCCAATTTGAAATCAAAGACACATCTCTGGCAATTTTATCAATTTGCATAAAGTTGTGGTACTGATTGTGTGTCTGAAATAAAAAAAGATAATTCCCACAATTTATAACTTTTTTTTGCTGTTTCCAATGTTAATTAACTGTCTTGTAGACAGTTTAATCAACTGCAGTTATTTGCATTTCTTTCAAATTGACACAATCAGCTATCGAAATTGTTGTTAGCGGCCGGTGAAATTGTTTCGAGATGATCAGTGAGTCTATTGCCAAGCCGTCCAAAATGTGCAATGAACACATGGACCTGTGCCCATCGTGATGAGGTTACTCCTTTAACAAGTTTAGATGATCCTTGATTTATTTTCAAGAGGTTATAAAAATGCAAGTTCTAAAAAGCCTGAGATTTGATAGGTTTGACGATAGCTAACAGATACTTCCTCAGGCTTCCTTTTAAGATTAAAAAAATAATGCTTGGACAATCAAAGAGGAGAGGCCAGACCTCCCGACTCAACTCTACTCTGCTTTGATTTGGTTTTGGCAGTCTGGTTGTTCGCTGAAAGTACTCAGACAGCTTGTGGCTGCTACTCCGAGAGACAAATACACGTAATCAGTAGGACCATGCTCTGATTCTCTCTCTCTCTCTCTCTCTCTCTCTCTCTCTCTCTCTCTCTCTCTCTCTCTCTCTCTCTCTCTCTCTCTCTCTCTCTCTCTCTCACTTCTCTCCCGTAAGACCCATTGTTTGATATACCTTTTGTGGCATGGGGTGATTATGTGGATTGTTCCATTATGTTTTTAACAGCAACATTTGTTCGGTATAATCTGTTGGATTTCCCGATAGGTTAAATTCCTCTCTATTCTGGTCTGTTTACTTTTTTTTCATTTCGTAATCCTGTAAATAGACTCTGATTCATTTAAACCAAGTAGTTGACTAGTTCCATTCCAAATGGAATATATGAGTTAAACCTGCTTAAAACAAATGAATAGCTAGTGTCTTGCCTACTTCCTTAACATTTTCAGAAGGGGTCTGACCAGTTCCATAACACCATCTTGAATAAATATTTGGTATTGTGATCTCAATAGTAGTGTAAATACGTTGATATTTCGCCAACATATTTTGATATGCATGGCGTGAAACTGTTGTATACTATTTCTTAGATCATATCTCAAGACAACCTGTTCAATGCACTTTTTCAGGAATTTGGCACACTGACAGTACGTCAACTGCCATTCTGTAGATGTAAACTGTACTGGTTTTGTGAGTTATCCAGTGCCTATCAATCCGAAAAGAAAATTGATACTATAAGAGGCTATGATTTTCAAAATATCTGCATGCATGTAATCATTTCTTAGAAGACCTGATGAGAGGATGCTAAAATAATTTTTTTTTGTCACAACACTCAGGCACAAGAAGATATATTGCACTATACTATAAAACCAATACAGTCCCAATATGCAAATAAAACCATTGAACAGAAACAGTGACACAGAGGATCATAGCTTTTCTGATGTTATTTAGTTGAAAGAATGTCACAGGAAGTCAGTACTGTCCTATTAAATGATGCTCCAGTAGCATAAGATGGCTGCCTTCACGTAGGAGCGGCAAATGTGTTGCAAGGAACATGGACGAGTTGGATAAAATGATCTTTTTTCCGTGCTGTGTGACATTAAGACACTGAATGAGGTACCAAGAGCTCTGGATAAGAGGGCAGCTCATTAGATTAGAGAAAAAAAAGTGATGTTCAGGATTGTTGGAAAAATAATGTCACAGAAAATTCACTGTGGAAGATGGCGCCCTGATGAAAATATTTGTGTGGGGCAATACAGCAGAGTATACATATTTGGACTGCTTTCGCATTTGTTTATTGCAAACTTTAGGATTGTGAAAGTTTTGAGGGAAACGTGAGGAAATGAAAATGTGTTTATACTTACCATAAGGGAATGATGTCATTCCTAAAATATGGACAAGATTAATGAATTCCATACTGTCAAAAACTTTAAGTTCCCTTCCTCTTGACCGCTTATTATCTGTTCTCAACTCTACAACAATATGATTTTCGAATAAAAGACTTAGTAAAATTACATTGACTTCATTTCAAAATCACACAGCCGCAGTCTTTTTCTCTTTTCCATTATCCAGGTGAGGAATGTCCTGGATAGTCTTCTTTCTTTTTACACAAGTATGTTTCATATAAATATGTACTTTTGATAGAGCATATTTCCTCGTTCTTGGAGAGCAAGATGTTAGCTCTCCCTGTGATTCTGTGTCGATAGCAGTATCTCTCTCTCTCTATCTATCTATCTTAGATTTTCAAAATGTTCACCTGTTTATAGCTTCAACACCGGATAATGTAATTCGTTGCCTATTGAAAAAGCAATAAATCCAAACTCTATTATGTTTCAGTTTCCTGAGACACATATTAAACTGATTGGTTAAATTCTGAAGATCACGACTTCATTCAGATAAACTGCACAATTTGTTAATCCTGCCACAACTCTATTCAAATGTCTTTGGAATGTGGCTGGTGCTGTCTTTATTCCAATGGGCATCACTTTGAATTAATATAGTTCATTTTAGGTTAGAAACGCAGACACATCTTTTGCTTTCTCTGATAACGTTTACTGCTAATAACCACACAGGGAGTCCAACGTTGTAATGTAAGTGGCTTGCTAACTTTCCATAAAAAGTCATTCAATCTTGGGATTGGGTGTAATTTAGATATTGTTACTGCTTTGACCTGCCTATAGTGCACACAAAACAACGATTCTCGCCAATTTGGGAACTTACACTATTGGTGAATTCCAAATATTCTGACTCAGTTCGGTGAAGTCTTTGTTGAGAAACGCATTCACATTCTTCTGGACTTGTGTGGCTTTGAAAGGTTTAAGCATGTAGTGGCAATGTTTTGTTGGAAGCGCATTCCCTTCTTCCACATCATAAACAATAGTGTTAGCTCAACGCATCATATTCCTGCATATGTCTTCATACTGCCATAAGAAACTTATCAACTCAATTGTTTTCTTTGAGACATATAACTCACTGATGTATCACATCTCTCAAGAACGTCCTCATTATTTAAATTATTTTGAGGTGCATCAATCTTCACAATATCTGGATTTGATTCCTCACTGTGTGGCGCAGAATCTAACATCTGTTTCTCCAGTTCCCTGTCTCTATTTTAGTAAGGTATCGACAAATTCATATGACATACAACTCTTTCTTTTGCCTTCCGGCATCTTTATCAGATAGTTTATCCGACTTTTGTTTCCGTAATTTGATAGTGACCACTAAACCTGGCTTTGAAGGCATCTCTTGCCACTGATAACGATGCTAATGCTTCATCCCTACGGGAAAACATCCGAATTTGAGAGTTTCTTTGTGTTACATACACTTTCTATGCTGACCCCTTTACAGATGCCGTTTAGCTAATTCCCTTACCCGATTTAATCTCT
Organism: Chiloscyllium plagiosum; assembly: GCF_037043375.1. Classification (NCBI taxonomy): domain Eukaryota; kingdom Metazoa; phylum Chordata; class Chondrichthyes; order Orectolobiformes; family Hemiscylliidae; genus Chiloscyllium; species Chiloscyllium plagiosum. The sequence goes on from NW_028270176.1 coordinate 14,394,192, forward strand.
TTCTCATCTAAGATACATAATTCAAGATCACTGAATTCGGCCCTGTAAGTATTTCTTTAATTTATTTCAAAAGCCCTCTAACTTCATTGCAGAATAGTCACTAAAAGGGCGTCAAATGAATAGGTTCATTTGGGGAGAGTACAATATCAAACTAATCGTGTAGAATACCTTAGTCCCAATCATTTAGGTCATCCTGACGGTACTGTCTTAACATGGTCTTTCGGCTCTGATGCAACCTTTCCAAAGATGCCTGCGATTCCGGATGATACACACTTGATTTAAAGTGGTACATGTCTCAGCTATGCATGACTTCCTTAAGAGCCTACAAGTAAAATTACACACTTAGATCTGAATAAATCTCTCTGGGTAGCCTGCACCACGTAACAAAAGCTACCAACTACAACAGCACCTTTTTTACTTAGAATTCTGTCATGAAATTTCCTCCAGAAATATGACAGAGACGTGGATTATAGTTAGCAAGTACTGTTCCCCAATTTTAGTTTTCGGAAGGGGAACTTCAATATCAATCAGAACCCGCGTGGAATGTTTTTTTTTCAAATGTAGGGATCAGCAATAAAGACGCTGGCTTAATTGTAGCCTGTGGCGAAATTAAATTTGGCACATATGACATGAAATGTTATCACATCTTTGTGCAGTGCAGGCCAAACTGTTTCTTTTTTTATTTTAGCTTGAGTTTTTCTCATATCGACATGATCTCCTGCTGGTAATTCATATGCTAGGTATAATGCTTCCTTTCTGCATGCCATTGGCAACACAACCTGGTGCACTTCCGACCGTGTCTAGTCTGCACTAATTGCTGTTATCACTGTTTTCGTCGTAGCATTCTAATTCAGGTAATAACCTTCAGTCACACATTCTAATTTTCTTTCTTAGCATCCTCCAACATATATCTATGCATGTATATGTACGTGGATTCGACCTTTCAGAGTAAACCCTCGACCAGTTCTGTTTTTTTCTGCACAATTACATCAGACAGGTTGTAAGCTAACTGAATATCAACTCTTTCATCATTCTCTTCAGCTTTTGCTCCTTTCTGTGACTTATAACTGGGATCATGTGACTACGCAGTCTGGAAACCTTGCAGTTTTTTTTTTCTTTTAGCTAATCTGTCCCCTGGTCTTCCCTTGTCTTCTACACACAAATGGGCGTCACTCCCACCTTGCATCCTTCAAAATCGTTGTCTAGAATAGACTGCATTCCTGGAAATGACACTTTCCTAATCGCTCCATTTGTTACTTCTCCAATTTTGATTTGGCTATCCAAAATGCTCTTTAGTTGGTTAAATTAAGAGTGAGGGAAGTAGCTCTTAAGATTGCTAAATATGTTTTGGGCATTGAAGATGCTTTCTGTATTTGCGGAGGAAATTTAGAAAGACAGATAAAGGACATACTTTTAGAATTACAAAATAGGTTGGAAATGCGTTTAGCCAGGGACAAACGGAAAGCTGAAATTGTAATGAAGTTGATCGTTTGTGCATGCAGTGACTTTGGAAGTTTTGCAAACATGACGAAACTCAAATTGTAAGAATTAGCAGAGAAGCTGGAATTCGAACTGCCTGTTTCAGTGAGGAAAAGAGAGATAATTACGACAACAGTTCGGCATTTAAACTTGCGGGAGAAATATTTAGAGCCTATAGAGTTGGCAAGATTTCAATTTCAAATGAAATAGTGTGAGTTACAGGCGAACGATAAGGAAGGGGCAGCAGAAATGAAACTGTTTGAGTTATGATTAAATGCAAAACAGAGATAAAAAGAGAGAGCAACAGAACAGAGAGAAAAAGAAGAGAAGAGAAAAGGGAGCAGCAGAAGAGAGAGAAGCAGAGAGAGCAGCAGAAGAGAGGGAAAAGCAGAGCAGAGAAAGATAAAGAGAGCTTTTGAACATCAAAAGCTGACACTTAAAATGATCAGTCAGCATAAAAGGATGGAGTGAAGGCTGAGAGTTGGCTTAGTGAGGAAGAGTGTGATGAAAAGCAAACACCTGATAATCAGAAGCCCATCGAGAAACTGTTTAAGTATGTTCAAGCATTTCCTAAGTTTGATGAGAAGGGTGTGGAAGTTTTTTTTCATCTCGTTAAAAACGTTGGCTAGTAAAATGCAGTGGCCATTGGAAATGTGTGCTTTGATGATCCAAACTAAAGTTGTAGGTAGGGCGAGTGAAGTATTAACATCACTATCAAGGAGGTACCTGGGGACTATGAGGTGAAAACAAATATTCTAAATGCAAATGAGTTTGTAACAAAGGCCTTAAGACAACTTTTCAGGTATCTAAGGAGGGACGATCGTGAAAACCTATATTGAGATTGAAAGGATCAAACAGGGTAATGTCGAAAGATAAATGAGAGCTTTAAAAAAACCCTGCAAACTTATGATGCTCTAAGAGAGTTAATAATTTGAAGGAATTCGAAAACTCACTGTCTGAAGTAAAGCAAATTCATAAGAAAGAGCACAGATTTAAAACAGCAAGGATGACAGCTGAAGTGACTTTTGATTTTGAGCTGGTTTGTGAAACTCGGCTTGGCTTCCAGCTTCAATTTCAGTCCACAGGGCTAGAAACAGGGGCAAAGATAAATCCTCACATGGAAAGAGAAAGCTAGATCTTAGTGATGATTATAAGGATCGCTTACCACCGGTTTAGGAAAAAAAATCCTTGAGGGGAACAAAGTTTAAAAAACGTTCTGGGGTTGTCATTTTAATAAAGAGCGTCACACAAAATCACGGTGTTCGTGGGCAAGGAGAAAGCCAGATGAAGGAAAACCGACCAAGCCTGGAAGATTGGTGGACGAGTAACAAAAAGCCCAAGTGAAAGTAAACGACTACCTCGGAGTGTTCAAGATGGTCAGAGTTTCATTAAGTAGGAAGTTCCAAATCTGCTTAAAAATATACAGGGAAGGATAAAGTTTATTCATATTGGCCAGGAGTAATAGGTAAGGAGGTCAGAATATTAAGGGATAAAGGATCGTCTCATTTAGTAATGCAGAAGGATGACGAGATATGCACTGCAGAAGGACTCTTGCCAGAAAAAAAGTTTCTGGTAATATGAATTCATGGTTGGCAAATTGTGCTCAGTTATCTAAAATGGGGCTCGAGAGTCCAGAGTAGAATGGAATACTTGTGACAGGTGTAATGGGCAAACTCTCAGCTCCAGGAAGCAATTTTTCCTTGCAAATGATTTAGATGATGCCCTGGTATGCGTGCTGCCCACTAGATTTGAAAGTCCAGTGGCGATGAAAGCAACTGAGGACACGGAGAATGTTTATCCAGAAATTTCCCCTGATTGCGTGATCACAAGATCACAGAGGCAGAAGTTTAAATAGGAGAGATCAAACGGCACAGATAAGGATGCTGACATAACATTATCCGAAACTTCCATTGATCAGATAAATAGAACAGAGAAGGATCAAGTCGGTATACATGCCTGTAGCTTTGGCTCGAATAAGCTGATTGAATTACGGCAGAAAGATGAGGAGTTAAAATGGTTATAAAGACATATACAGAGAATGAAAGTGAATGACTTCCTGTGTGTTACTACAGAAAGAAATTGATGTATGACTGAGAAAAAGGAGACCATCTCACATTCAAGCAGATGTGAATTTGGCAGAGATTCATAACTATCTATCTATCTGTCTGTCTGTCTGTCTATCTATCTATCTATCTATCTATCTATCTATCTATCTATCTATCTATCTATCTATCTATCTATCTATCTATCTATCTATCTATCTATCTATCTATCTATCTATCTATCTATCTATCTATCTATCTATCTATCTATCTATCTATCTATCTATCTATCTATCTATCTATCTATCTATCTATCTATCTATCTATCTATCTATCTATCTATCTATCTATCTATCTATCTATCTATCTATCCATTTTTCCATTTATTGACTCACCTATTTGATTCTATGTTTATATATTGTTTTTACACATCATATATTACAGGACATATTAATTCAGAAATAACAGCACTGAATACAAAACACCCGATCACACTCAACCCTTTCAGTACTCTATAAATGGTAGCACTTTGAACATTTCCAAATTTTCAATGGTTTTTAGCAACCAGAATGAGAAACCGTATTTAGTTTCACCAAGGACAATCTCGTGGTCTGCAAAGAATTGGTAATCGCATTAACGAGTGCATATTTTATATTTTTTATGTAGAATCCTATTGGCAGAATATCAAGGCTTCAGTGAGAATTTAATGTAACACAATATATATTTCACCAGACGTTTTGTGCTTTGATAACGAAGTTACAGTTTTCAATGTTAGAACATTCCTCTTTGGTTGACGCACTGATGGGGCAGAATCTCTGGCATCTAGAATGACACAAAAATGAACTTTATGCTTGGTCTTTTAATGTTTCTTATGTCATGGTTTATCTTCCATTTGTTAAGATGCACATTTAAACTTTTGAACGAAATTCAACAAAACAAAAAAAAAACCCTTAAAACTGTTTCTGTTATAAAAATGCAATTAACAAGATCAAAAGTTCCAGTTGTGTTGCAGGAGAGATGTATTCATGAAATAAGATTTCAATACATGAACAGATACATGAATGTTATTGAATGTTATTATTGTAATATTCAATGAGGCCCACAATATTCACCATATTGAATGAACGTAACTTGGTAGTTAATTTATGGTATTAAGGACAGGCACGAAGGGATTATTCAAGTCCAGTTGTGAAAGAATGCCGAATGAAATTCTGTATTCCAAATGTGGGTGGATTCGTTTGGATAAGACACACATGGGTACGTGAAATTGCTACAAAAGACATGAGAGAAAAGCTGACGAATATGCATACAAATCATAACTCTGCACCCTAAACGTATGGAACATAGAAAATGCACACTTGAAGTACAAATTATAATAGTTTTAGCACTCTAAATCGACATGCAATAAAACTTCGGACTGACATTTCAAAACGCATTCAATTTTCAGATTTCTGATGCTTAAAAGAGCTAATTCATGACTTTGCTAAGACACACATGCGCCGACAAATTTCACTGTTTATAAAGTGAACTACTCATGTCATTTCATAATCAAATGATTGGTGCGTACACTGGTGCATATTTGTCTGGCAAAAGTATTAAATATATGAATGAATTTGTTTACTGTGCCTTACGAATAAATGAAACAATTATCTTCAGTACGTTTTTCATGCTTCAGAAAATGCATGACACGAAAAGAAAGTGGATAAGCGGCTGCGAAATACACCTTCATTTGAGATCGACCAATCAGTGATGAGGCAACACTGACTTTATGAAGCTTCACGTTGAAAAGAAAGTAGGAGATCGTGGAAGAGTGAAAAATCCTAATTTATTTTCTACTTTGGATTAAGTAATGCCAAATATAATAATGTTTAATTTTGAAACAATACACATATTGGAAGTAAGGGAATTAAAAGACAACACAAAACAAGGCAGACCTCCTTCTCAAATACAAAAATTTGCAGATAGCTGCTTTTCGTTAATGCAATGTACATCACAGAAGAAAATAAATAATTTAAAAGCATTGGAAATCCATGCATTCAGACTCATTCCCATCAGTATTGCATTGCTCCTTTCCATGTTTAGAAAAACACACTGCCAAGCTTGTCAAATTCAGAAGAAAAAATTGGCACCATCACATTGTCATTTGCTGGTCAGCAGTGTTTCCTTGGGTGATGTCGGTGAGTACTCCAGTGAGTGATGTTGTGTCATCTCAACGTTTGTTTAAAATACCTTAATTTGCAATTATTAAGAGAGGACAATACATAATAAGCTTACCAATTCGTCACTTCAATTAATTCACAAATTCTGAAAATTGATAAAAAAAAGTCACTTGCAAGGATTTCCTTGTCATTCCCTAATTGCCTCCAAATGAACGATCTCCTGTATGCGCATTTGTGTATGAGTGTGCATGTGTGTGTGTGTGTGTGTGCATACGCTCTGCAAGCGGACAAACTACTGGTGAGGATTTAAAATAATCAGAATAATCAGAATTGAATGAAGCAACTTTTTGGTACTTTTTGTGGCAGAAATGTACAGTGGAAAAACGTGGTATTATAAACCCTGACCAATACGTGTTCACATAGAGACAAACAATAGTTGGTCATCCTCAATCTTTGGCGACTGTAAATATTTTTATACCATTTAATCCAATAAGTTCTTTATGTCGTCATTGGCTGCAGGAACAGTGCCAGAAGACTGGAGAATACCAAATATTGTTCCCTTGTTCAACAAGGGGAGAAGAGATAACTTTGGAAATTATAGACTTGTGAGCCTTTGTTGGTTGTGGTTAAAGTACTGCAAAGAGCTACAAGAGATTGGATTTCTAATCACTTACAGAGGAATAAGTTGATCAGTGATGGTCAATATGGTTTCGTAAAGGGTAGTTCATTCCTCACAAATGTTATCGAGTTGTTTGAGAAGGTGGATGAAGATAAAGCGGTTGACGTGCTGTATATGGATGTCACTAAGGCGATTAATAAGTTTCCCCACGGTAGGCAATCGCACAAAAATACGTAGCCATGGGATCGAGTGTGATCTAGCGATCTTGATCAGAATTGGCTAGCTGAGCAAAGACAGAATCTGGTATTTAACGGGAAATATTCATCCTGGAGTTTAGTTACTAGTGGGCTACCGCAAGGATATGTTTTGGGTGCACTGTTGTTTGTCATTTATACAAATGATCCGGATAATGGGATGAAGGATGGGTTAGTACATTTGCGGATAACACTATGGTCAGCAGAGCAGCGGATAGTGATGAAGAATGTTGGAGGTTAGAAGGAGACATAGATAAGCTGCAGAATTTGGCTGTGGGATACAAAGTAGAGTTTAAGGCGGAAAAGTGAGATGTGATTCACTTTGAACAGAGTAACAGGAATACAGAGTGCTGGGTTCATAGGAATTTTTTTGGTAGTGCAGATGAGCAGAAAGATCTCGGTGTCCAGGTATATAGATCATTGTAATTTGCCACCCGATTAAAAAAAAAGTTTGTTAAGAAGGAATACTGTGTTTTATCTTTTATTGGTAGAGGGGTAGAGTTTTGGAACAATGAGATCATGCTGCAATTGTACAAAACTCTGGTTCGGCCACATTTGGAGGATTGCTGACAGTTTTAGTCATCGCATTATCGCAAGGAAAGCATTGGAAAGGGTTCAGAGGGGATTAACGAGGATGTTGCCTGGTATGGAGGTAAGATCTTACAAGAAACGCTGAGGAACCGCATGGGGTTTTCGTTTTCATCCAAGAAGAAAATGTTGAAAGGCGAACTAATTGAGACATATAAGATAATCAGAGGGTGCGACAGGTTGGATAAGTGCGAGCCTTTGGCCTTGGTTGGCGATGGGTAGCACGAGTGCACATGGCTTTAAATTGAGGGGTGATAGATATAGGCCAGATGTCAGACGTAATTTCTTTGTTCTGAGAGGAGTAGGAACATGGAATGCACTGCCTGCCTCAATAGTCAATTCGCCAACTTTAAGGGCATTTAAATGGTCATTGGTTATTCATGTGGATGAGATTGGAATAGTGTCGATTAGATGGGCTTCAGGTTGCTTCCATAGGCTGGTGCAATGTCGAGGGCTAAAGGGCCTGTCCTGAGCTGTAATGTTCTATGTTCTAGAACAAGACTGAATTATCTTCATCAGCATCAGCATTGTGTCGTTGTCTCCTAAGTGTCACTCACTGATATTGTTTATTTTGGAACAATGTTAAGGATGATTTGACATTGATTTGTTGTTATCATTCCGTGTCCACAAAAAGCAAGACATGAGTATCTGTCGGCCTGACATGATAACTATCTATCATATGCCTTCGAAATAATGAAAAGAGAGCAGAATTTTAATCCTTCATTTTACAGAATATGCTAATGCTATTTTTAGAGTTCCTTGAATCAACATAATTACTTTTCTACCTTTGTCCTGAGAAATACTTTGAATTCTCTTTCGAAATTAGTTCCATATTTATGCCAAAATGTTCATTTAGAACGATTGCACTGTATATCCCCCAGTATAATCAGGAATACTTATGACACTTTTGCTCTTTTGATTATGAATATATTGTTCGATGATTAGAAGCAATGTACCTCTAAAACAAGGCCATGTTTCTTTAAGAGATGTTCCCATTAGAACGCTTATCTTGTCTTTATCTGCATGGTAAGTGGATTAATTTGGCAAGAAGCGCTGCAGGTGAAGTATGCTGGATGGACAGCTTAATATTATTATTACAGGAATATTAAGCCAAAAGTCCGGCAATGTTATGGAGATCTGTACTGAAAACTTATGAGGGCTGTGTTTACAATTTGAATTCAAACAAATAGTTCTGTGATTAAGTTCTTACTAACGAATAGGTAAGCTTTCCTGGTTATCTGAAAATCTATCTGATTTCATTATGGCCTTTAAGAAATGCAATCTAACATCGTCATTTGGCCTGGTGAACATTTGACTGCAGACCCACCACAAAGAAATAGACTGTCATCTACATCTGGGCAGGTTAGGTATGTAAAATAAATATTGATTATGCTGGCTAGACGCATATTTCGTGTACGTTATTTGTTTTTTTTTAAGCCAAGGTGTCGTTGAGAGCTTTGCTCATACCATATTGAAATCTAAGTGTGTATTTCCTGTACGCCTGCTGAATATTTAAGATTTTGATTAATCAAGATATAAACGAGGTCCACGGAATACAGAGGCAGAATTCCTGTGATGTTGAATTAAGTTAAGGAAAGTGTTGCCTTTCTTATTGTGCACGTGTCATTGAAAGTATTTCTGTTCCCGTATTTTGAATTCACTGTTTGCTATATTCACTTCATCATGCATGGATGACAGAGGTTGCTGTGAAACATAACCATCATTGAGAATTAAATGAAAAAAAATCAGTAACGGTACTGGTCAGTCATGCTTATGATCTGACATCAAAGGCGGTATTTATTCACAGTTTAGACTTTTAGAAGTCTAGGCTACAAGGGGTTAAATGGATTTACTTTTCTTTTATAATTCCAAATACCGATGAATACCAAACGTGGGATATTCTGTGCAATGCAGATGTTTTGTTCAATTTTGGGTTGATAGATGCATGTCTTTAACTGTCTAGTATTCGACTTTTGTCGCTTCTGTTGCCGAAAAATGCCCAGTGACATATCGGAACTTGAAGAAATTCGTGCAGTTTTGCACCCTGCTTGTTGCAATTACTTATCACGCAACACTGCCTGTAGTAAAAGTACAATTTGAAATGTGTTATACAATAATATTCTGGATTAGTGGTGCTGAAAGAGCATAGCGGTTCAGGCAGCATCCAAGGAGCTTCGAAATCGAAATTTTGGGCAAAAGCCCTTCATGACTTTTGCCCGAAACGTCGATTTCGAAGCTCCTTGGATGCTGCCTGAACTGCTGTGCTCTTCCAGCACCACTAATCCAGAATCTGGTTTCTAGCATCTGCAGTCATGGTTTTTACCTTACACAATAATATGTTATATCAATTCTTCAACGACAAATCGTAAAGAAGAGTCAACAAACATCCAACACTCAGTTCTGCATTTTTACAGGTGGAGGAGTCACCATTGTTTTGAATTTGACAAAAGAGAGCAGCGTCATAGGTCCTCACTCTTCAATTTTGGTTTGTTTCTGAAATGCAAAGCAATCTTATTAGCTTGTGTCTTGCTTGTACTTGTTTCCGCGTGGAGCATGGGGACAACGACTATGTTTGAGTCTGACTCGCTCTGCCTCTCACAGTTCTGACAGCAGTAAATTGATGACATCATCAGCAATTTTCCATGCGTTCATCAGGATTTTGATATTCTTCCAATTGTGATTCCAATATCTATTTTTTATCTCACGTTCGCCTGTTCAGTTTTTGACGCATCCATTCTTGTTATCGATTAGTATGTTTACATTCTGTCGACTTTCCAACAATACCATGACAAAGATATTGGCTTCCACCTTTATATTATCTGCAATTCGACAGATCTTTTATTTTCTGTGAGGACTCTGTTGCAATTTGTCAGTTGGTTATTTCCTTTTCATCATGTCTTTTTACAAGAACATTGTGTCGTTCCTTTGACATCCCCTCATGCTCTTTCTCTTTTTATCACCCTTTCTCTCCGTCTCTCTTTCTTTCTCGCTCTCTCCGTTATCTGTCTGGTTCTCTCTTTGATATAGAATGCCTAGCAACGAATCTAATAGCTATTTGTGTTCGTTTACTTTCATTCAAGTATTTTCTATTAATTAACCATCTGGTCAGATTTGTAGAATGGCTCACGTGAACCTTAACATGACTTGAAATTATAAGCATACCATGCTGATTATGAAAACTGATTTACAATGCAACAGATTTTGAGGTATTGAATACGTAGAATTACTATTGTTACATTTCTCTATTACCTGTAGATTCATAAAGCAACGAAAAATATTATGAGTGCTTTTATTTATTTACATGTTATTTGTGTGCTGGAACGTTAGATTTATGTTGGCCAGAAGCAAATGTGGTCAACTCAGTCATCTAAAGGCGAATACATACATATGCTGCTGCTCCTTGCGATAATTTCAAACTGTTTTAATAGTCCATGATTTCAATTGAACCGACTGCATTAGATCTGACTTTGCATATCTTGTAAATAATAGATCTAAAAACAATGTAACTTTTGGAAGCCACTTTTGAAAACACAAATGTTATGCGATTGATGTTGCTCGATCTTGTCTGAATGATTCGAAGCACAATTTTATTCCTGCAGTTCTGAGTAATGTGCATATATTAAAATCTAAATGGCACAGCATGGCTTTGAAAGGCAGTTTTCAATATCAATGCAAGAGAAATCACAGGCAATGGAGAAAAAAGTGTTAGTGGCATTAATTTTACATATGCAAACAACTCAGCCTTGGACATTTCAGGCATACGGTTTTCTGTTGGTAAATTACGCTTTTACTTTGCAGTTCGTATTGCAGGTAATCCTCGTTCGTCAGTAATTAGTTCTCGTCATTATATTGATAAAATTGCTGGACTCTCGAAACTAAAGACAGTATTCAACACAGCTTTACTTTCGAAAGAATTTGGCCAATTAAGAATAGACTGATTTTTTTCCAGTTATGTATTCGGGAGCTGAGACATAATCTTCTAGGAGAAAATGAGGACTGCAGATGCTGGAGATCAGAGCTGAAAAGGTGTCGCTGGAAAAGCGCAGCACGTCAGGCAGAAACCAAGGAGCAGGAGAATCGACGTTTCGGGAATGAGCCCTTCTTCAGGAATGAGGAAAATGTGCCCAGCAGGCTAAGATAAAAGGTAGGGAGGAAGGACTGGGGAATGGAAGTTGGAAATGCGATAGGTGGAAGGAGGTTAAGGTGAGGGTGATAAGGTGAAGGTGATAGGCCGGAATGGGGGTAGGGGCGGTGAGGTCAGGAAGAAAATTGCAGGTGAGGAAAGTGTGCTGAGTTCGAGGGTTGGGACTGAGACAAGGTGGGATTGGGGGAATTGAGGAAACTGGAGAAATCTGAGTTCATCCCTTGTGGTTGGAGGGTTCCTAGGCGGAAAATGAGGCGCTCTTCCTCCAGCCGTCATGTTGCTATGGTCTGGCGATGGAGGAATCCAAGGACCTGCATGGCCTTGGTGGAGTGGGAGGGGGAGTTGAAGTGTTGAGCCACGGGGTGGTTGGGTTGGTTGGTCCGGGTGTTCCAGAGGTGTTCTCTGAAACGTTCCATAAGTAGGCGGCCTGTCACCCTGCCCCTTGAAAAAACGCCATCCCATATTCCCAATCCCTTCGTCTCCGGTTGGAGAGGCTGCATTAAGGCTTGATAGAATCAGTTCTGTTCGCCCAGTTGTAGGGAGGATGTTATTAAGCTAGAGAGGGTTCAGAAAGGGTTTTCCAGGATGGTTTCGCATTTCGGACAACTGAATAATAAAGGAATGTTGGGGGGGTAGCTGAGAGTTTTTACAAAGGGGCAGAGGTTGAGCAGAGATCTGAACGAAGCTTATCACACAATGGGAGGCACGGATAGAGCCAATGATAGTTCTCCTTTGCCTCGCCTGCGGGATTTCAAGGTTAGGGGCACCCTATGACGGCGAGAGGACAGAGGTTTATAAAAGAAATGAGGCGCAATTTTTGACGTAGTATTTCTCATGTGAAATTATGTGGATACGATTGCAACGCGTAAAAGACATTTAGACAACACTTGAATAGGAAAAGTGTGTAGTGAAATGTGTGAGCAGGCAGGTATGTCAAATTTGGAATCAAGTTCTTGTCGGTATGGACTTATTCCAACGGGTGTGTAGCATGTCCCGTCACTGTAAAAAATAACTATATACACTGCCCAGAATTGCTCTATCAAAATGTTGTTCCTCACGTTTATCTAATTTAAACTCCACTTACCACTTCTTGGCCCATCGCCCGAAACATATCAAGTTGTTCAACTTGATGAAAAGTCTAGAGAGTTTTGAGTCCCGAAGCAGAAGCTGAGTTTGTCCAGCTTCAACTTGGACCGAACTTCGTTGGTGCATGCCAGCACGCTGAGATAGAGGTGCTGTCCAGCGAAACAATCACTGAATTTAATGACCAATACAAACTGGAATTCGGTCAGATGCATATAATAGTTCATATAATGGAATTAGAAGTCATTTTTTCTCCTTGTATACAGAATATTAACAAAAGAATGCTCAACCTGTTCTGGAATCATCTTCCAGAAGTAAAAATTAAAGATGCAGTTCTAAAAATCTTTGAATGATGTAATGTTAATCGATTTCATGGAATAATGAAAAGATGTCGAGATTTAGGACAGTACTTCGATAAGCAACGCATTGATATTCCACCAAAAAGAGTGATAGTTATTTGCATAATTGTCAGTGACAAACATGAAGCAAACCTCATTTACAAATACCTTGCAAGAATTGTAACAAACACTTAATTGGACAAACAGGCACAAAACTAGCCATCAGTATACATGGACAACAACTTGCCACAAAAATATATAACTCATAATCGCTAGTATTCTTAAATACAGATGAGAAAAAAACACTGCTTCGACTGGGACAACGTATCCATCAGAGGACAAGTAAAACAGAATCTCGCACGAGATTTCCTAGAAGTATGGCACCGCAAATGGAACTCTATGAACAACCCATCCATTTGGACACCATTTGCCAGACTTGGAGTAAAAGCACAGGAAATGACATCGTCATAGGTAATGAAATCACGAGAAGAAGAAATTACATCACCAATCCAAGGAAACGTCAGCACATAAACCACTGTTTGAGCAGTGGTTCATTGCGGAGTTTGCCTATTATGGTGTCGAAATGTCTCTAAACGAATCTTCTAAATTCGTGAGTAAACCTACCCCCAGAATCTCAACTTGAGCTGCAGATTTCCTTAAAACGCGCTAACGAAGGAACTCTCAGAACCAGAGACATTGTCAAGATTGGTGGCTTCACGTGGATTACAAAAAAGACATTGAATTTTTTAATAAAATAAATGCAATACAAACTCCACGCGCTTACTGGGTTATCAATGCATGTTAATAAACTAAAAGAAAAGTGATGTAAAATAAAATCAAGTTTATGAGTTAGAAAAATTGATTTTGTTTTTCAATGGAGCGAATTCCAAAGATTATAACTGCAAGCTATTCAGCAATTGAGCATATAGTAGTGTAATGAATGCAATAGGCAACAGTTGTAGTAAATGTTGCTATTATAAAATAGTGCAGTCAACTTCTTCTAACAAAAAAGCTCTTTTGAACAGATTCACTTTGCAATTGTTACGTTGTGGAATAATCTTCCATGCAGGTCAGTCTCTACTCAAAATATAGATTAATTTAGATATGATTTTTTTGGTAACTTTGAAGAGTATTGTTTCGCAAAGAAAACAAAGTTAAACAAATGTTAGCCAATGTGCAAGCAAATTCTTAAAAATGCAACTGCGATCCTGTGACAATGACTAAAACAATTTAGAAGGCGCTGATGCCACTATGACAAATTTCTTTTGAAGATGATGAAGGTATTTCAAATGTCCATTGTATGATCAATTTAGGAAAGCATTGTATTTGTCGAATTCAATCACGTAGCCACATTAACTTTTACTTAGCACTGATCTTTTCAAAAGTTTGCAGTTGAAGTGAGCAAATTGAAGAAATTTAAAGAAAGTATTGCCAAGTTATATCGATATTTATGTACAAGACCGAAAGACAATGAAGATACTGTGTGGGTACACCGGCAGCAGGAAGATTTCCACTTATTTGGAAGGCACTCAGTTGCTTCTGTTTCATTAGTTCTGTTGCCAACTTGTAACATAGAATCACAGAATCTGATGGGAATGTAGTGTGCACTGTTTAATCTAATCATTGAGAATTTGAAGCCCTGAAACAGTTTTGTCCAGGCTTCAATTATTAGGAATGGGAAAGTGTGAGCGATTTCTGGTCTGCATGTACTGGAGTATAAATTTGTGAAACCAAGTTTTTTTCCCAACACCCATGACATTATGCAGTCTTTTAGAACCCAATGTAATGCACTTAACTGGCAGTGGAGAATATCAGCTTTCCAGGAATTCATCATTGAACTACATCGTGTTAGAACATGACTTAGCATATTGGGCAAGAAAATTAGCAAACAAACAAACAAGCAAGACTTTAACATTGTATCAGGAGACAGTAACAGGATGAAATGCTTGTTTGAATTTTATTCCAGCGTCGAAAGATCTAAAAATCTAAAATTAAAACAACGATATATACTTACAGCAAATAGAAAATCACAATTAAACATTTATGATGTACTTTGTTATTATGTTTGATATATCTTCCTTGAAAATAACGTCCTGTATATGGGAATGACGCTTTATTTTCTGATAATGTGAAAATCATCCTGTTTTCCGTTGGTTGCCAATGCACAATCACAACTTTTATTAGCTCACAGAAATCCAGAAATGAGTTGATAAGCTTTCCTGCTTATAAATCGATTTTTTTTTCTGTTAATAGAGTGCTGTATGCATTAATGGGAGATACTTTTTTTCGACAGTTTTAATAATTTATGAGTTGTTTAAGTTTACACACAATGATATGATTGCAGAAGGATATGGTCGGAATTTTGCTTCAGAGACTCAAAGTATGTTTAGAGTAAACAGAGACTTCCTTTGTATCTATTACATTCATACAAATTAAGTTCACTTTCTAAAATTACAATTTAAATTATCATCCCTATATTATACAATAATCCTCGCCACGCACATCACTATCCCTTCAAAATCATTCCCTTCTACCAAGTTAGACTTCAGAATGCTTTGGTGTTATGAGTAGAATTCTGTTCTCTTCTTTTCAAATTCATTTAAAATTATTTTCTTGTTTGTAATTCGAGTCAGTCGTCGCGTTCAGTGACAAAAAAAAATCTAAATTTTGAGTAAAATAACAGAAATGAGATCAAATTTATCAACATTGGTCCTTGAAACTGCGGTTTGAGAGAATGGTTGTAACTGCTATCGGATTTCTCTGACAATAGTCCAAAGAAGCAGTAAGACCAGTTTTCTTTTCTTACGTATATAAACGTTTAAAGCCTAATGCTGAATTCTTTCGAATTGTTATTTCCTTTAACGTGCAATTTTCTGGCAATGATTTATGTCACGTTACGTAAACTAATCCACCCACTTATCAATTGTGTTCGAGTCTTCATAGAAAATGGTATGCAGTTGCCATGATTGCTTTAAAGAAACCTATTGCAACTGAAGAGTCTGAGCTATGAGGAAACGTTGGACAAACTGTCAGAGAATGTATACAAACAAGGTGGCGGCAGAAGAGGACGTTTCATTTGGTGTCTGCTTGCTCTGTCCTTTCCTTTTCGTTTTCCCCCCTTGCGACTTGTCTTTTTGTGTTTAATTTTCTTAACCTCTCTGCTTTCTTCTTCCAGCCACAGACTCACGGCTTCATGTTTCGGGGTACGCCCATACTAGTGTGGTGCCCTTCTGGACCAGCCTTACAGGCTTTCGACCTGTCATATCCGATTCACAGCTCAGCGTGGTGTACTCTTGGCCTAGCATGGCATTCCTTCAGTTTAGCGTGTCGGAATCTCAGCCTGGCATTTTGTTATCAAAGTTTTTTAGCGTGACTGTCTCTTTGGTTGACGTGGTTGTGTTGTAGTGGTACTTGAACGTCTGTCCGCTCAGCGTGGCCTCAATGCTGACTCGAGCTGATCCATTAGAAGTGTGTCCACAAAGTGACTAAGCACTGAAGAAAGTCTGCAATAATTGGACTGTTAGCTTTATTACTTATTTCATACTTACCCCTAAGAGCTTCGTCAAATTACTATTTATAATCTTATTTCATGTTTTGAACGCTGTATTTACGGCCACTACAGGGTGCAACCTTTAGCTTTGATCTTTGCTTCTTTCTTGTTCTGAATACTCCATACATATGCACCTATACCTGCGATGGCACGTTGCATGGTGACTTTATGCAATTTTCATTGTCCTCCTATATTTTTCGATTTAAGTATGTGCAACATTATAATCAAAATCAAATTCAAAATGCACTATCTTTTACTATATCTCCCATTATGAATGTTTGACTCATAAAAAATGCACCGACTGTGTTATTCTGACACAATGATTTAGACTCGATTTGATTGAGATGTTTCAGGCTATGCGGATTCACTTCGGGAAAATGTCATTTCACATGTTATTCACGAGAAGGTGCAGCAATAAACAGGGGCATGGATTGAAGTGAAGACGTACAAATCTTCCTATAGCGTTAGGAACAGTAATTTATTTTATTGAGAGTTCCTGGATATCAGTTTCTTAAAGGGTGATTGATTAATAATCGTTTCAAGTAAAAGAAAGCTCCGAGCTGGAATTGCATGATCGAATTTTGTTTGAGAGAAATGAAATATATATCATTATATTTTTTTTTCTTTCATCATACGATATTCTAATTGCATATGGAACATAACATTTTATTTTGCGTTTGAATTAGCATTTTCGTACAGTTTTACACATTAGAAATTATGGATACAATATTTCATAAATGCTGATAAACATTGTTCCTGGGGCAACTTTAGGAAGTGCATTACCAAAAAAAAAAATCCATCTTCTGTCAGTGTAGTTGCATCATTATGGCAATCATAGAGGGAGGCAGGGAAAAAGATATATTTTCATCCATGCAGTTTGAGCGTGCTTTTGCGTCTGCAAGTGTTTGTAGTGTATATCTTGTGTGGGCAGCGATATTCTCTCCATGTGTGGATTATTATATGTGCCTGGATTAATTTTCATGAAGCTGCATGGTTTACAAACACAGCGAGGCAATCCTTTACTGTATATATCGTTTATGTATTTTTTTTTATTCTCCAACCTGTCTCATGTATGCGAGTTGTACTACTTGTTCCATTACTCTACAGCACGAACACCTTTTTGAGAAGTAACAATATATTTGGACAAGAGTGTTATGTTTTTCTGCTGACTATTTGCTGAACAATGGATCAGGATGATTGACAATGAACTTCTACTTCAATGGACCCTAAAATGTGATGTGTTCATATTTTAATATGATGTGAATTTTCTTTCAACCATCTACCCTTCTCGAGGAAGTCCTCTGTTCTCTTCGAAAGAACATCAAAATAGCTGATGCAATAGCACTGTGCATACATTGCCTTCTTCGTGTCAAAGTTTACTATACTGTATAAGACCATAAGACATCGGAGCTGAAATTAGGCTATTCAGCCAATCGAGTCTGCTCTGCCATTCAATCATGGCTGATACATTTTTCATCCCCATTCTCTTGCCTTCTCCCCTTAACCCTTGATCTTCTTGACATTCAAGAACTTATCTGCCTCGTTCATAAATATTTCCTACAGAAATAATGAACCGATTCACAATATGATTTTTCCGTTTTCTCCAGTGATGCCTCTACTATTTCGTTTCCTTATTTAAAAAAATGCAAAGCGTTTCCATCCACGCCAGAGACTTTACAATTATTCACTTGGAATAGTACTATTCAATTGCGACTCGTCAGAAGATTTCTTGCTGCCAGGTTTGTTTCTGGAAAACCGAGATATAGATTCATATTTGCTTCAATGCCATTTTGATACAGACTTGAAAGTAGTTGACTTTAGTTGTTCCATTTCAAACAGAATAAAGTGTTCCACAATCTGTTTACATAGTATTTGTCTTCAACAGAACTGGAGCAAAGACACCGGAGATCAATAGAAGGATTGAACGACAATGGTTCGTATCTTTCAAACTATTTCATACAAATGTTCTAATATTAAATCAATTGATCACATCGGCGGCTATATTCATCATCATCTAATTTAAAACGTAAATTTTATTTTATACTAATTGACAAATTATCAAAATACACTAACCATTATTAGAACTGATACGACTGCCTGTCATACACTAAATCCTTCTTGCTAAACACGTATCTGTACTTCAGCTGAGATTTTCTTAAATCATATTCATGTTTTATCCACGTTACTTAACAAATTAAAAGCCGAATTTCTCTTTTTCTTATACTTGGAATGTCAAGTGCGAAAGGATGCCTTACCAAAAAATAAAACCCCACAGTGAACAAACAGAATATAAATACTAAGTTTTCCTACTTTGCACAGCACGATAAAGCTACTGATATCTTATTTAAAACAACTAAAATGTCATACTGATAATGATTGGCTTGATTTCAAGATGAACGGGACTAAGCATGGACAAAACTAAACATAACAAACGATATGATGACCAAAGCTACACCAATGTCAACAATAGTCGTTCCTGATTCGAATTATGTTTTCTTCTTCAATCCTTACAAACTAAAAGAAAAGTCTTGGTTATCGCCATAGCATAGTCTGGGTGTTGAGGGAGTGGAGGGATGTGAATGCTCTGGGATGTGATGTGAAATACATGAGATGCATAATGCAATTTAATTTTGAAAAACGAATTAGAACAAACAATGTTGTTAGCCCATTACAGTATTAAGGAAGGAATGCTGAAGGATTATCTGCGACAGTGACAATAGTTTTGCAGATTTGAAGCAATCGAAATTAGTAACAGATATGTAGCATAATGTATTTACTGTACATATGTGCGTTGATCATTAGCTTAGCGCGAGCTTGAGTTGGCAAAAACAATTGAACTGTCTAACTGGGAAAGGAGCAATGAAAAAGCAAAGCACATTGAGTGGTGCAAGTATATCGAACAAAAACGTCTTCACTTCGAAACTAGAAAATCTACGTTATATCCCTATTTTCCATAAATGATCTGTCGTTAAGTAAAAAAAAAAGACAGCTCGCTTCTTTCAGTCTTAATTAGCTATCCAAATTACAAATGCAGCTGGGGGAACAACCAAAAGAAAATATGAGGTGGATTGGAATCCTTGCGTTACTGTGCAGTTAGATTTGAACGGAAATCCTATAGATCCATATCTTAAAACTTATGATAGTGTATAGGTATTGGAAGTAGACGTTTGCATAACATTGCAGAATTGATACATTGGCCTAAGAACGAATACAACCATATTTTACAAGAATACTACGTGAGCTTCATGGACGAAGGTATGGACAGAGGTTATACATAAAAGACCACTTTTCCTCCAGAACTTCGGAGATTAAGTTGGTATCTGATTGAAGCCTTAAAGATATTGACAGGAAAAGAACTGTTAATTAAAGCAAAAAAAAAACAATCGATTTGTTGGTGATTCGAAAACCGCGAAGCACGTAATATAGTCGAAGACGTTGGGCCAAGCCGTTCAGAACAGTTCATAGGAAACAATTCTTCTGAAAATGGGTGGTAGATGTTTGGACCTATATTTTATAAACATGCCTGCATGCTGAGTCAGTTGTTTACTTTAAATCTGAGGAACATAATTCATCATTAATCAAAAGTTTTAATGTGTTTGCATTAAACGATTAGGCAAAGACGCAGGCATTGGGTTAAATCGCAATCTCTATGAATGGTCGAACAGGCTTAAGAGGTTGAATGATCTACCACTGTTTCTGCGATGTATATTGAATTTGAAACGGAAGGAGATATCCTGGGAGCAAGCCCCCTGGTTACAGAACGCGTATTTTGTCTACATCAGTGAAATTCGAAACATAACATGCACACTCTCCTCCTTTTCAGAAATGTAGAATTAAGATTGCTTACTGCTGTGGGATCGAATCTGCAGCTTCCAGCAGAATCTGAGTTAAAGCATGTAAATGAATGCAACATTTAAATGGCTTGTATAAAGTGGAATTTAGAAAAATTCGAAGTTGAAATAAAGAATGGATTTTCTGTCATTCGGTGGTGTCACTTGGCCAGAAGTACGGGTCGTTGTTACTTTTCTTTGTTGCTTTCCTCTCACCACGTCTCAAAGCTGGTGAGCAATAGAAACATGACTTTCTTTTTATAGCTAATCTGAACGGTTCCCTTAGAGTTGTGAAGTTAAGCAATTATTTTCGGCGACATAAGATTGCATATATCAATGTAATTGGTAATGAACACGGAACTTGCTCACATAACCACACAATGATCTGAATAGATGGTAGATCATTCTCTTCCTACCCAAACACTGCAGAGTAGAGCTACGAATACCAGTGATACATAAATGTGAATAAAATGCATTAAAACAAAACAATTTAGCGATGGAAATAAAAATTACAAAGGAAGAGGAGGAAAGAAATAGGTACACCGAATGAAATGCTCTGTTGAGAAAGAAACAAGTAATAATCACGTAAGCCTATGAACTGTGAGTATGGGGATCCAGATACACAAAATAAATGCTTAAAATATTACTAAAAACAAATAAAACTTCAAACGGGCTAGACTAAACTCCATCAAAGTACATCAAGTTCTGTGTGTAGATCATAAGTTGTACTTCATTTAAAGGCAAGTGGAAAGTCCTGTCTTTCACATAGAATTCGCTTGGTCTATTGCTAAACATTTGAATAAAACACGTATTTCCCTGACCACACAGTTAAAACATAAACAGAAAATAGAAGAGTTGGCATAATTCTAAATCAGTTGCAATACTTACTAAATAAACACTAACTGAGTGCTAATTACACCTGTATCTATAAAACTGCATTAAATAAACGTTGGCAAAGGAAAATTCAGCAAAACACGTTTTCCTGCTATCTGCCTTCCAGGCCAATGACAAGAAACGTTGAAAGAAGCAATCCAGCAGCTGAAGGAGAACTCACCTTGTGGTTGTAGCATGTAAACAGCTGTATCTCTGAACTTCAATGGCTAAAATCCGGACTGAAATCAAAATTAAGGGCCTTGATCTATAAGAGCCTAACTCCACCCATTTGTAATTATTTTGTCCAATTAAAATAAAAGACTGTCTGGAAGCTGCAACCTGTTTAGCTCCAGTATCTAGGAGAAAATGGGATGTAGATACCGGAGATCAGAGTCAAAAAGTGCCCTGCGGGAAACGTTGAGCCAATCTGGCAGCAGCGGAAGGGGCAGCAGAATTGTCGCTTCTCGCATAAGCCTTCATCAGGAACAAATTATGAAGAGCTTATGCTCGACGATTCTACTTCTCTCTGACCAGTTGTGCTTTTCTCGTGGCACACTTTCCACTTACGGTATCTAATGAACATTGTGCATTTGAAACAAATAGCACAGGGGACGATATTTTCAAGTGATTGAGTCTATTAAATTGTTTGCTATAAAAAAAACGTTGTGGTGACCAACAATAACAGAGAAGTACTTTAAGCGAGAAACAGTGAATATTGGAGCCAAGCTCTGTACAACCAGAAACAGTACGAACTTTTAGAATTCAGTACAACTCCAATTCTGACGTATGTACTGAATATGCCGAAATGATAAGTCAAGGATTTGCGTACATTCATAGACAAAACAAAAGTAAAATCATATTACAGTAAGAAAGAAACACATTCATTGGCATTCACTTGTCATCCGCCAGTTAAGGTATTTTATTTTCTCTTCAAGCTTTCAGACAATTTGTTTTTAGCAATTCTTGCTGATTTGGTGGATGCCAGTCATCTTAATGGTTAAAATGATAATTAAGCGGTTTTCCTACTATTCTGCAGGGAATAAAATTTAACATATATCTACATAAATTTGATGTCAATTGGCATTGTCAGTAATACTGGCGAACTTTGTTTTGGGTATTCCATTTTCCTGTTTGTTACCAGTCCACGATGTTACAATATTTGCCTTCACATGGATTTCCTGTAATTTATTTTTTAATCGAAGTATTGAAATGTGACTGTGAAAACACCCTGGGTCACAAGTCCAGAAACCTATGGGTGTTTAGTTAATCATGAGGAGCATTGTATGTAAAGAGGCAATGTCTTTTACCTGTTTTGAGGGTGTTTAGACAAAGGGGCAAGCTTTAAGGTGAGAGGGGATATCATTGAAAGTCACCTGATGACAGCTTTTTCATGCAAAGTGTGGCCCTAGTATGGAATGAGATGCCTGAAGAAGTGTTGGAGGTTAGTAAAATGCCAATATTTAAAAGGCATCTGGGTGTGTTTATGGATTGGAGGGATTTAGAGGGATTTGTGCAATTTGTTAGCAAAGGGGAGCAAATTAATTTAAGATACCTGATTAATATGGACAAGTTGGACCAAAAGGTCTGTTTCCCTGCTGCATATTTCTATGACTCTATCAACTAATGCTACCACCCGTGATTTCCACCATGGCACATTGGGTAACTTGAATTAAATCTAAATATGTAATGGATACGACATGAATGACCAACCTGGTTCATTAATTCCCTTTAAAGAAGGCGTGATGTCACAGTTAGCTGACGTCTTGATTCATTACCGAATTAAATGGTCTTGATTCATTACCGAATTAAGCCCGGGAATAAACTTAACTAGAGGGTAACTCAACGACTGGTACTATATTATAGTTGGCTGACGAATGGCTACGCAATTTAAAGTTGCATAAAAAAAAAGCTATGTTCCAATTTGTGGCAGATTATTCCCTTCTTCCCAAAAGGTCTGAGAGAAGAACATGAGGGTAAGAATAAAAAAGAAGCTTTCATCGCATTTTTATGAGACATGGCGATACTTTAGTGAAACTGATGATAAGACGAAAGATTCGCAGCAAACGTTCATAAAGACTAACTAAAAACACGTACTCTGGGATGGAGGGAAAAAAGTTGGAGAGATGCATTTCTAAATTAATTATTTGATGCATGATAATAGATGCAGTTCGTTGATTTTGCATTAGTTATACATTGTGATTAATGCAATCATATTGCCAAATTAACCGTGTTCTAAATATTTTCATATTGACATTAAGAAGAGGAGAAAAAAAGAGGAAAAACCATTTCGAGTGCGAGCCCACGAAGACCAATATCAAAATCAAGAAGTATTACTGAGTTTTTTACTTAGACACAGATCTAGATTTTATTCTCTGAACTGTGTGTGGTCAGACACACGACTTCCCTGGAATTTTAACAGGAAAGAATGTATTGTATTTTAACTCCATGTCGGCAATATAGTTTTCTCGGACTTTGTGACAAACAAATGCTTACACAATGCCTTTGTCTTGCTCCATTTATAACTGCTTCCCAACTGAAAACGATATTTGCATTGAAAGTTTAAGAGATTATTTCCTAAATTTTTCGTATGTTTCAGAATCGTATAATGATTCAAAAAATAATCTTGTTTTCACTGCAAATGGTAATGCTAAACGTAACGAAAGGAAATCTAAATACTTCGAGCTTTATTGCCGCAGGATTGTTTCCCGGGAGACACAAAACAAATCAATTCCTATAATGTCAAATGTCACACAACAGCAGATTAGAGAACATCATGCTTATTTGAAGTGCTTCCAAATTAGCCTGTGATACTATAATCTGCTGTTGAGTGATCTTTAACTTCATACACACCAGTACAACGCCAGAACCTCCATAATCAATTCCTACCATGCGACTTTGTTACCTAACTAATTCCAGCAAGATTGTTTCTCCAAACCCTATGAAAAAAAACTTCAAAAGGATAAGTAGGCAAAGTCTTATCCTTGGGTATGGGGAGTCCAGTCCCGACGGCATGGGTTTAGAACGGGTGGGAAAAGACTTAAAAGGCAACAATGTGGTAACGTTTACATTCAAAGGCTATGTGTGCATAGAATGATCTTCTGGTGGAAGTGGTGGAGATTGGTAAAGCTATGATATTTAAAAGTCATCTGCCATGTTTATAATGATGCCCATTATTGATACTTTCAATTTCCAGAAATTCACTTTAGGAGGCCAATTGATGTCAACATTTCGATAAAAAAAAACTGTACAGAAACAATGTGGTTAGTTTATTTTGAAATAGACTCTAATGTTGCTCACCAGGACCAGAAGTAAAGTGAAAGAGCATGTTCAAGTCTAAAAGGCCCTGAAAACTTTTTTTTTCTGACTTTCGCCAATGACTAATAACATGTCACATCTTGTCACCACTGTAAGATATAACATGAAGATAGCA
Organism: Chiloscyllium plagiosum; assembly: GCF_037043375.1. Taxonomy (NCBI): domain Eukaryota; kingdom Metazoa; phylum Chordata; class Chondrichthyes; order Orectolobiformes; family Hemiscylliidae; genus Chiloscyllium; species Chiloscyllium plagiosum. The sequence continues at coordinate 14,418,581 of NW_028270176.1, forward strand.
ATGCAATGTGTGACGATGCTGCTATTTGCAAAGGTTTGTTGTCCTGTTCTTGTTTTTTTTGTAGACAAATTGTAAAGGCAGAAATAACTACTGAAAACGGCTTAAGTAAATAAAATTCGCGGCCTTTAGGTTAAAAAAATACAATTTGACAAATGAAAGCAGAGTGGCCATCAATCACAGACCAGACGTTCTACCTTTATTTTTATTTGTAGCAATCTGAAGCTGTTTGCCGTCCCAGAAGAGGTGAAAGCTTCAGTAAACAATTCCTAGCTTTCTCTGCAATCTCTCTTCATGTTGTTACCTCCTAGATTGGAGAAATACATGCAAGAATATATGGTGCAAAGGAGTGTATTTCTTAAATTTTAGTCGATTGGAACATTTAATTAGCAATAGATACTACATCTCATAAACAGTAAAGTTTTGCAAATGTTAAGCTATTCGAAATTCCTCTTTCGATTTTTCGTATTTGACCATTTTGCTGAAAAAAAAAATTGCGTTCTTCAGAAAGTCGAGATGTTTGTCAGACACATCGGATCTGGAATGTAAACTTCACATCTCCATTTAAAATAAGAAAACGATAGGGTCTACGCAGCATTCGTAAGATGTTTTGAAGTTGTTTGTTCTCGTTCATAACAAATTCAATAATGACATGTTTCTCCCCGCTTCTTGGACACGTCGTTCCTTGAATCTAATCTACAAGAAGGAAGCTGGAAGCGCACAGCAAGACAGGTCGCATCAGTAGCCGGAGAAGTTAAAACTTCAGGTGTCACCGCTGTCCAAATTTTTTGAATCTGTTCACTGACTTGAAAGTTTTGCGTTTGCTCTGAATTCTGACTGAATTGGAAATCGATCTTTTCTGTCTTAGTTTGTAATCTATGTACATTCTAAAAAAAGGTGTTTTAATTGTTTCCATTCTGATCCTTCAGATTTGAAGAATTGCAAAGAAGGTAATGATGTCAAAACTATTACGTTTTTCTACGTGAAGGTCAGCTACTTTGTGCGAGGGTGCAGAAGAAAGGGATTTAATTATCCTTCAATACTGGAAACCAAAATCTATTTTATTGTGTGTGTCACAATTGGCAACAAAAGTTTCACCTCATTTTCTGATTACTAAATGCACGCTAGTTTGGCAATGGCAGTGTGTTCACAGTATTTCTCAGCGAAATGGTTTCGAAGTGATTGGGTCACAAAACATAATGGCTCAACATATTTGAGCCCAGAACAAATTCACTTATAGAATCATATTGTATCTGTCAGCGAGACTGTAAACTGACTAAAATGTGGAGAGAGTGTCACTAATTTTGGTATTGTTTCTACGATTAGCAGTAACGAATGAAGAGAGGCAGAGGCAAAGTTAAAGAAAAATAGATTTGATTAGACAGTGTTGATGTGTTATACAGTTAAGAATGAGGTGAAGGAGGTTGTGAGGTAGAGGCAGGAAATGAAGAAGACTTGGGAAGATGGAAAGAGACAGAGAGATAATGGATGGTGTGAGACCTTTCATATTCTAATGAACAAACAAAACAAGAATAGTGAGTGTCACGTCAGTCCCATGACTCAAGAGTTCACTCTTCTATGATGTATATTTGGTAATTTTACTTGGCAATAAATATAAGAGAAACCTCGTTAATTTCTCTTTGCATAATGAACAAACATTTTAAATGGATATCGTAACACAGCGATCAAATGTAAATTGCTGAAGGCACAATTGTTATGTTGTTTGCATGTCTTTTTGCCTCTCTAAACTTGCCTTGGACTTTCATTGTTTTAAAAGTTTGCTTACGTTAGACAACTTACCACTTTGTGAGTGATCCTTTTGATATGCTATAAGATTTATCTAATATACGAAACGAACATAGCCTATATGAGTTCGCAAACACTGTAACCTCCCTTGAAGGCTTGAGCCATGAGATGAGCCAGTCATTGGAAATAGTCTTGTCATATTTCACTTCCTCCGGGGTGACAGTTTAACTTCCATACCGAAAATAATAGAGATTTTTGTCACATAATTTCTACTTCTACTTTGCAATCACGATGAACCACAGGCAGTGAGGTTTATCTACAGAAATGACCCATGAACTATGAAACTGCGAAAGATAATATGTGATCTCAATTTTGTCAGCACTGAAGCATTTTTAGGAAAAATGAGGAAATGATGAGTATTGGCGGTATCATTTCACTTCAACTTTGAAAGAAATACCAGAATTTGCAAATAACCAATTGATACAGAGTCGACCAAGTTCGCGGTGCTGCTCCAATGGCCACAGAATAATGGCAGAAGTGCAACTACGTTGATGAATGTGTATAAAAGAAGATAAATTAACAGATGGATCAACCTATTGAGCTGAAAGTTTGCTGTTCCAAGGAAACAGTGAACAAAATGAGAAATTAAATGCCAAATAAAATCACATTTACCTATACTGGTTGAACGATTCATTGCAGTAATCAACAAATTCTCAAATTCACTTTTGCAAAATGTAAGACACAAAAATTGTTTAGCAGTGATGATCTTTTGTACTGTGAAAATGCGATACACTACTTGTTTTTGATACCACATCACGAATGATCAGATATTCCTGTACATACTCCCATACGTGAAGAAATAGGTAAATAAACAAGATAAACGCGTAATGCTCCCAAGGGGTGTTCCACCAAGGTTTCAGTTTGGTCAGTTTTGTGAGTAAGCAATACTAAAATCTTGGAATCCTCACTCAGTACTCTCACAAAAAAAGGAATCCAAAGTGTACGGTTAATTAGTTATATTTTGAGTAAATAACAAATTGCATTTCTATTTTGAAATAACAAGGATGAGCTAATATAATGGCTGCTGCAGGCAGTTTACTTGTCCTGAAATAAATAGCCGTCGTCTGGAATTGGAATCAAATAAGTAATCTATTATTGCAATGAGTTGGAATTTTGCCAAAGTTGAATATTGTAAGATCCCAATATACCATCCAACAAAACCCACTGCAATTTTCAGTTTTTGCTCTTAAACACTGGTGATTTCTGGCAATCAATGCGATTTGTTATATCTGAAGAATTGATGCACTGCTCAGCCATTGATACTTACAGTTAGTTTAGCCTTTCAAGGTGATTAAACAAATACACAGGCTGTGTGATTGTGCAAGAGATCAAGTAAATGAACAATTTTTATTCACATCTAATTGAAAAATCTGTATATTCCAGAACAAAACTTGACGTTTGAAGAAATTATGAGCACAAAGGTCCTTTTTTCATTTTAATGAACAGGAATCCACAATGCTCTTGGCAAACCTGACAACGCTCAGCAGAATTGTAAGGAGCCAGGATTTCTTGGTGTAAAGCCAAGTGTTCAGTGTAATTTAAAATGTACTGAGCGCTGATCAATTTGGAAATCGAAAATTGAACTTATGATAGACAATTATGATTTATGAGTAATCTTCTAATCAGCAAGATAATAATGCAAAAAATTGCCACATTGGCAGTCTTCTTTTAAAAAAAAAACATTTTAATGCAAGTCAACCTGCAGAAGTGTTAAATAATCCTCTGGATTAACTATTTTATAAATGTATGTTAGTCTTTCCCTCCATCTTCGGAGAGGAAAATAAATGTTCTTCGGTTAAATCATTGTTTGCCTTCGATGAATGTACAAATGTGTCTGCATATTTCTTTATTTACTTGTTGCATTTATTCATGCACAAAACATATTTCCTCTTTAAGAAGGCACAAATTTAGCCAAATCCAGTCTTTCAGCACCTCACTTGTGGTTATGTCGGTTATGAAAGTTTATTAAATGCCAGATATCCGAATAATTGCGAACAGTCTCCACAATATCTTTTGGAGATTCCTGTCTAAAACATCAAAAATTGTCTTGCCTCAGTTTAGAATGTTAACATGTAGAAAAGAATTATCGTTTCCTATAGTTTTATTTACAACTGTTAACATTATACCCATTATTCCCAAAGTGATCCACTACTACCACCACTGCCACCTGCCTGCCTTATTTCCAAGAAGCGGGCTGAAATTTGCCACTGAACTGCTAAGGCAATGTTAACATTGATTTAAAATGTTTTATGGAACACAATAAACAAATTCCTTCACGTACAGGCCCTTAGAAAGGTGCAGTCCAATGTTACGTTTTGAGATGTATAAACCCATACTATTACAAACCCGACACTCCTTTTACAGTATCCGTGCTCCCCCAACGTATTTCCTCCTGTATTTCCCGCTGGTAATTAGAATAATCGAATACCTGCAAGTGTCTTATTAATAGATATTACTTTTTATTTTTTAAAATCAAGTGTTTCACTCAGATTAATGCAAAAAAAACTTTAGAATCCGGTGTGTGCAGTTGCCGGCAGAAAGTAATTTTGATCATAACACATAAACCTTAAATCAGGTTCAGATGTGATTGATAAAAGAAAAACAAAGGCCTACAAAGAACATAGAACATATAAACGTACAACACAAAACAGGTCCTTTGGCCCACGATGTTGTGCCGAGGTTTACATAGAAAATATAATAACGTAACCTACTCACCCTCAACTCACTGCTATCCATGTGCCTGTTCAGCAGTCGCTTCAATGTCCCTAATGACTCTGCTACCACCACTACCGCTGACAACGCATTCCGTGCATTCACAACTCTCTGCAGAAAGAACCTGCCTCTGACGTCTCCTCGACACCTTTCCCCGAATATCTTAAAACTGTGACCCCTCGTATCCATCAATCCGTGCCCCGTGGAAAAGTCTGTGACTATTGACTCTATCTATTCCTCTCATTATCTTGTCGACCTCATACAGGTCACCTCTTTTCCTCCTTCACTCCAGAGAAAAATAAGGGTGAGCTTTTTAAAACTTTCTTCCTAATGCAAGCCCTCCAGTCCAGGAAGCATCCTGGTAAACCTTCTTTGCACCCTCTCCAAAGCCTCTGTATCCTGTCTATAATAGGACGATCAGAACTGGACGCAATCTTCCAAGTGTGGTCTCACCAGGACTGCTAGAGACGTAGCAAACCTCACGGCTTTTAAGCTCTAATCCCCATGTTAAAGAAAGTCAAAACACCGTATGCGTTCTTAACAACCCTATCCACCTGGGCGGTAACATTCAGGGATCTATGTACTTGCACACCCAGATTCCTCTGTTCCTCCAGACTCTCAAGAATCGCGTCTTTAATTCTATATTCAGCATTCGAATTCGAACTTCCAAAATGCATCACTTCGCATTTATCCACGTTGAACACCATTTGCAATTTCGCAGCCCAGCTCTGCATCATGTCTATGTCGCACTGCAGACTGCAATAGCCCTCGATACTATCGACAACATTTGCAAACTTTGTGTCATCTGCAAATGTACAAACCCACCCCTCCACCTCCTCCTCCATGTCTTTTATAAAAAAACTACAAAGAGCAGAGGCCCAAGAACAGAGACCTGCGGACCACACTCAACACTGACCTTCAGGCAGAATACTTTCCATTTACAACCATTCTCTACCTTCTGTCATTCAACCAATTCTGAATTCAGGTAGCCAAATCTCCCTGTATCCCATACATCCTGACGCTATAAAAGAGCCTGTCTTGGGGAACATTATCAAATGCCTGGCTCAAGTCTATATGCACCACATCCACTGCTCGACCTTCATCAACCTGTCTTGTCACCGCCTGAAAGATCACAACAAGATTCGTGAAGAATGATCTACTCCTCACAAAGCCATGCTGACTGTCTTTAATCACGCTATGTTTTGCCAAATAGTCAAAGAGCCTATCCCTCAGAATTCTTTCCAAAGATTTGCTAACCACAGACGTAAGACTGACTGATCTGTCATTACCTGGGATTTGCCGATTAGTCTTCTTGAAAAGAGAAGCATCATTTTCCTCCTTCATATCCTCCGGTATGGCACCCGTGGAGAGTGAGGAGGCAAAGATCTTCGACAGCGGCTTAACAACCTCCTTTCCCGCTTCCTAGAGAAGCCTAGGATAAATCTGGTCTGAACCTGAGGACTTATCAATCTTAATGTTTTCCAAAGTGTTTGGGACATAAACTTCATCAATCTTGATCATGTAAAGCCTACATCCCAGATCCTCAAAGCTCCTCAATGGTCCCTTTCCTTCGAGAAAACTGAAGCAATATACTAATTTAGGACTTCACCTATCTGCTCAGACTCCACGCACAAGTTCCCTACGCTATCCTCATCGACCCTACCTTCTCCCTTATCATTGTCTTATTCCTCACATATGAGTAAAATGGCTTTGCGTTCTGCTTAATCCTATTTGTCGACCCTTTTTCGTGCCCCCTTCTGGCTCTCCTCTGTCCATTTCTGAGCTCCTTTCTAGCAAGCCTGTAATCCTCTAAAGCTATGCTAAATCCTTGATTCCGTCACTAAACGTAGGCTGCCTTCTTCCTTTTGACGAGAAGCTCCTCTTTTCTCGTCATCCAAGGTTCCCTTTCTTACTTGTCTCAGAGGAATAAATGCGTGCAACACCAGCAAAAACTACTCCTTAAACAGTCTCCACATGTCTGCTGTGCCCTTTCTATGGAACAATTGCTCCAAGTCTGTACTTCCCAACTCTTATCTGACAGCGATAACTCCCTTTTCCACAATTAAATATCCTCCGTCTGTAACTGCTCCTTTCCCTCTCTCAGGCTGTTAAATTTTAGGTAGTTGTGATCACTGTCCCAGCACGAGATCTGAAATCTGCCCTGGCTCATTTCTGAGCACCAATCCTAAATGACCTCTTCCTCGTCGGTCTGTTCACATATTAAGTTAGGAAACCCTCCCGAACACACTTGCCAAACAACGGCTCCATCCAAACCATCTGCACTTCGGAGGTTCCAGTCGATATTGGGAAAGTTGAAATCACTCATAACTACAACCATGCTCCCTCTGCATTTTGCAGAATCTGCCCACCTCTGCTTTCTTCAATCACTCTACTGCTATTAGGTGGTCTGTAGAAACCCCCCAATGCGGTGGCTGCTTCCTTGCTGTTCCTGACTTCCACCCAGCAGACAGACCTTCCTCAAAAACCTTCGTTGCTGTATCTATGATGCACACTCTGATTAGCAATGTTACACCCCCCCTGCTCGTTTTCCATCCTCTCTGTTCTTTTTAAACGTTATATACCCTGGAACATCAAGCAACCATTTTCCTGCTCCTGTGAAACCCATCTCTCCGTTATGACCACAATATCGTATCCCCAAGTATTGATCCATGGTCTAAGTCCTTCACTCAAGTTTCCGACATGTCTTACATTGGAGGAGACACAGTTTAACCTATTACTTTTGTTTCATCACATGAGAAACGTTCCCGATAGATTCACTACATTCTGTCACTGCCTGTGGCTCTGATTCCCACCCCTTGCTCATGTAGTTTAAAGACTCTCGAATTACAAAAGGAACTCTCCCAGTCAGGACATTTGTGCTCCTCGAGTTCAGGTGCAACCCGTCCTTCATGTACAGGCCCCACCTTCCTCAGAAGGTATCCAAATGGTCTAGGTATCTGAAGCCCTTCCTCCTGCACCAGCCTGGCAGCCACGTGTTAAGCTGCATGAGCTGACTGTTCCTATCCTCACTATCTCGTGGCACTGGTAACAAACCTGAGATCATTGTTCTACTCGTCCTGCTCTTCAGCTTCCTACTTAACTCTCTGTAGTAACTTCTCAGATTTTCAATCGCTTTCCTGTCTATATCATTGATGCCAATATGTACCACGATTTCTGGTTTCTCTCCCTCCCCCTCCAGAATCCTGTAAATGCGATTGACAACGTCCTGGACCGTGTCACCAGGGAGGCAACATACCTTCCGGGAATCCTATTATTGAACATTAAGTCTCCTGTCAATCCGTCTAACCATTAAGGGACCTACCACTTGCGTTTTTCTATTCTCCCCCGTCCCTTCTAAGCCACAGTGCCAGGCTCAGTGCCAGAGAGCAGAAAACCATGGCTTTCCCCGGTAGGCCGTACACACCATCAGTATCCAAAATGTTATACTTATTGTCGAGGGGAACGACCACAGGGGATCCCTGCTCTGACCGTCGGTTCCCTTTCCTGCTTCTGTCTGTAACTCTGTCTGTCCTTATCCTGTATCTGGGGTGTGCCCACCTCCCTGTACATCCTATCAATTTCTACCACGTCCTCCAGGATGATCATAAATTTAACTCTCGATAGAAGAAATGACACTAAGCCATATCCCTATCTGATAGTTATGTGCAATATATAGAACCAATCAATGTAAAACTTTCCTATTCTAAAACAGAACGTTGGTACTGCAAAAAAAAACACGTTTTCTTTTCATACTTCACTCCATAGGGCATTTCTCGATCATAACAATCCATGAGATGAAGAAACACAATTTGTGTACGATAACACTCATTTGATTAGCAAGTAGAAATAGTAACCTGGCAATCGGTCGATTTTGAACGTATTCACTAGCTTGAATTCTTTTCCCATTTGGCATTGACTTTATTACCACTGTATCGTCAAGATATAGCTTCTCTATCCATCGCACTGACCTCCACCCCGGCACAAAAAAGAAAACAAGCAGTGATTTTAATGATGCAATGAATTTTCAATGCGTGCAAGCAGAAATAGATGAATAAAATGTAATAGTTAGCTTATATATAACTTCAGTGCACAACATTCCAATGGCAAGTAACAATCGTAAATGGTTGGTCGATGCAATCGTTTGCCATATTTGCATTTAGCCCCCCTTGTTTCCCAATACACAGTTACATCAATTGGCAGAAACTCTTTGCAAGCTTTACCAGTGTGGACTTTGTTGTGTAGTATTAGGAAATGAAGCACAAATTGCTGCGAACACCTGAAAAATAATTAAAAATGATCTATATATTTTGGGGAAACACAGCAGCAATGCCAACATTTGTGTAGAGAGAAAGAAGCAGTTCTGTTCACCCACGATCTCTGTGCATGTGTTCTGATGATGATAACGTAAGAAGACTCATTCCAGATTTAAACCTTGAGCAGTGTTTCTGTTTACACAACTGTTGCCAGACAAGCTGCCTTTCTCAATAACTTCATTTTCTTTTATGTGATTGATCAGCAGCATGCTCACTTCCAACTGCCAATTTGACGTACTTTGCGAGTCGAATTGATAATTGCTGTGATCTTAAAGTCGAAATAACTGGCAATGCATTGAAACTTAAAAGATTTACCACAATGCTCATTTTTTCCCGTCGTCAGAACATGTTTCGATGTCGAATGCACTTTTCCTTAAATAAGAGCAATGAACCCAACTGTTGAAATACAGTAGCAAAATAACCCGTTTTAACTTTTTACCGAAAGGTGAAAGGACTTCAGCTTTCAATGATCATCTGGTATTTATAAACAAAGAGTCAAAGATAAATCATGATATGGCAATTACAAGTATTAACTTCCCTTTTCAACTAATCTGCACATTCGCTTGACGCAGTACATATTTTGCTTTTGACCAGAAAGTATATATTTGTAATGACATTGACAGATATGAGTGAACAACTTGCATAAAAAGAGATTTATTTCAGTTTAACTGAAGGGTAATTACGTCCACAAAAGTTTGTAATGCAACCGATGACAAAGTCAACTTCACACTCGAAGAATTATGAATTGTCACAAATGAGCAAACTTTAACATTTAAAGAACAAATCATTTTCAGAAGTGTGTTGGTCACTTCTAATATCTCTTATTTGCGAGGAAAGTAGTGCATTCTGTACAACTAAGACAAAGTGAGGACCGCAGATGTTGGAGATCAGAGTCGAGAGTGTGTGCTGCTGAAAAAGCACTGCAGGTCATGCAACATGCAAGGAGCAGGAGAATCGATGCTTGGGGCAGGAGCCCTTCATCCGGAGCATATGCTGAAAACTTCACTTCTCGTCCTACTCGGATGCCTCATGACTTGCTATGCTTTCTCAGCATCATACACTCTCGCATTTTGTACACCTACGATTTTCGAAGTTGTATGCAAAACAAAATGGCATGAATGAGCTTTTAAGGCAGGGATTATCCCTCATGAAAACGTGTACATTCGAGGGCAGTGTTTGTTTGGACCCCTTCATAAGAGTGGACCACAAATTGATAAGTTATAATCATCACGACAGACACAAATTACAAATGTTAATTAAGAAATTAAATAATGTTAATAATCAATACATAAACAGAGTTGACTGGCAAAGATGAAACTGAAGAAATAATTCGTCAAAATAATATCAAATAGCAACATTTGCTCATGCAACTAATTCATTTAGATCTTGAGTTGTAGTTGGAGTTTTGTTTTGAAATAAACCATACCTTCTCAAAACGTGTCGAACAGAATGCTGAGACATTATTTTTTATCTATATTTCAGAGACAAATGTAACGTAATGCGTTGCAGATGTGGCTGCTTTCTTCATGTGACTGAGTTTAAAACAAAACAAAATCGACCACCATAATGAACATTATAAAAAAGCAATAAAACAATAATTTGCATAACTTTAATAATCTCTAAGTACTTCAAAAATATTAAATTCTCTGACCACTACGCATCAATTGATCTAATAAAGCAGCATTCCAAAAACACGTCTTGACAAAGGCAAATTCAGGGAATCCGATTTCCCTGACATGCTTTCTCCTCTGTTGAGGAGATGGAACACTGTCAAAAGGAATCTGGAATCAGAGTGAGCTGGATGTTGCAGTTTCAACTCAAAAAGATTCTGCATGAACCTGATTGTAACCAGACATGCTTCTATTGTTTTTTTTTAATTAGTCTTTTTCATACGGCATTCAGCTCACCCTCAGACTTACAACAGCCTTCTGCAAAAAAAAAGATAAAAGAACTCCTTCTTGCAGTTACAACTGATGCAATGAATCACAAACATTCAAAGCTACATATTATCAATGTATGGCAGTGTTCATTAAATATAAGGGTTTTTAACAAAATCTCTGTCTCTGGTTTTACAGATGAGCCAACGAAGAATACTCTTGTGATGAGACAGAAACCTGCAAAAAATCAACACTGCATTCCACCTCAGTACACGTCATTTGTCACAAAATACTTTTGCCATCCTTCATCAAAGTCGTGAGAACGTGCCACCGTTTCGATTTGTCATTCTGTCACATGTGAAATTTTCAACTTAAACGTTCTTACAAAATAAGCTTCGTCGAAAGAATCACGTACTTCAATCCTAAAATTCCAAAAACAGTGAATGTTTGTGATCAGAGTATGCAATTTTCTCGGATACATTAGCAGAACCTCCAAAGATGGAATGTTGCAAACGTCGAATCAAGGGTTTTCAATTCTTTATTACTACAACACAGTTAAAGCGCACAGAAAAGAGGAAATTTACATAAGCTAACTCTGTTTGAAAGATCAAGCAAGATAACACATCATTTGGCAAAAATACAAAATACTTCCAAAAATTTATTATTGTTACTTTCTGTGTCTCAGCAACAACCTACTTAGTGATGCGCAATCTCGATTCCTCCAAGGACATTGTGCTCATGGCGTCATTATAACCTAGATCTATACATGGAGAATAAGATGATACCAGTTGTGAGGCGACAGTGGCAGCTATAACATTCAGGCCGCATTTGATTGGGGGGGACATCTCGGAGTCTGGGCAAAACCATAATCAAATTGTGTCTGCGGCAGACTTTTCGCTGTTTGGAGACAAATCCATCACAAAGGAAGATGGTTAGGACTCTTGATGGTCAGCTACCTCAACTGCAGGGCATCCCTGCTGGAGTTCCACAGGGCAATGTCGTCAGGCCAACATCTTCAACTGTTTCGTAAATGATGTTGTCCTTCATAGAAACGAAAGAGAGGATATTCGCTCATGTTTGCACAATGTTTGGTTCGAGTTACGAATCCTCAGACGTTGAAACAGTCCATATTCAAATCTAACAATGTTCGAGATACTAACAACTGTTGGGCTCAGAAGTGGCAAATAACATTTGTGTAACATTCATGCCCCACAGTGACCATCTCCAATAGGGCATACTTTTATCAGTGACACTTGTTGGCGCTGGCCATATTGGCACATACTCAGTGTTAATTCAGAGCATCAAGGAATTCATCATTCACGATTTAGATCGGCTTCCATTTCACTAACTTTGATTGGCAGTTTATCAATTATTTTTGACATTAGAAATTTGACAGGGTGTGAGAGTGATTGCTTGACTGATGCGGCCATCTGTCCAAAACCATTATTTCAAGAAGTCACATTATGTTTTAGCACAATGCTTCAAATTCCATGTTGATAAATATTAGAATTACAACTCAGTAAAGAAAGAAAATTGGTATTATCATATAATTATGTCGTGAACAAAAAAACCCGATTTACTTTGTAAAAAAAAAGACTTTACTATTGCCCTTCAGAGAAGAAAGTAAGCTTTCTAACTTTAGCGGGTGTTTAATTCAAGATAAAGAACAGTGTAGTTGACTTTTAATTGGCGCTTTACTGGGCAAAATATTTATGTATCACTGGATGAAAAAAATAAATAAACTGAAAAATCAAACACTCTGTACAGAAATCCTGGAAACAGGTATTGTGTCAGAAAGGAGAATGGGGGACATATATCTGGTTGATCCTGCAAAGTCCTCCTTTCAACTTCCAACGACTAATACCAAAATGACCTGAGCTATCTCACAGAGTTGGCAGAAAACTGTCCTACACAGTCACACTCACTGAAGCAAACATAACATGTGCCAAAATGCACCATAATAATTCAAAGTTTGGGAGAAGATTTGTAGCTCGGATGCTCATTGTTGTGGTTCTGTTCGCCGAGGTGGGAATTTGTGTTGCAGACATTTCGTCTCCTGTCTAGGTGACATCCTCAGTGCTTGGGAGCCTCCTGTGAAGCGCTTCTGTGATGTTTCCTCCGGCATTTATAGTGACTTGTACCTACCACTTCCGGTTGTCGTTCACAGCTGTCCGCTTCAGTGGCCGGCATATTGGGTCCAGGTCGATATGCTTGTTGATTGAATCAATGGATGAGTGCCATACCTCTAGGAATTCCCTGGCTGTTCTCTGTGTGGCTTGTCCTATATTAGTAGTGTTGTCCCGGTCGAACTCATGTTGCTTATCATCTGAGTGTGTGGCTACTAAGGATAGCTGGTCATGTCGCTTCGTGGCTTGTTGGTGTGCATGGATGCAGATCGATAGCTGTCTTCATGTTTGTCCTATGTAGTGTTTTGTGCAGGTTTTTGTACACTACATTGGTTTTGCTCATGCTGGGTATCGGGTCCTTCGTCCTGGTGAGTTGTTGTCTGAGAGTGACTATTGGTTTGTATACTGTGATTAGTCCGAGTGGTCGCGGTAGTCTGGCTGTCAGTTCGGAAAAGTTTTTGATGTATGGTAGTGTGGCTAGTCCTTTGGGTTGTGGCATGTCCTCATTTTGTTATCTCTACCTTGGGCATCTGTTGATGAAATTGCAGGGGTATCCGTTTTTGGCGAATACATTGTATTGGTGTTCTTCTTGATGCAACTTCTTTTGTGTGTGTTGGAGTGGTAGCTTTCGTAGTTTAGGACTCGGTCTCTGTGTATGTGGCTTTCCTGTATACATTTGTGGCGAATTCTCCGTTCGGTGTTCTCTGTACCATCTCGTGTAGGAATGGGACTTGGTTGTCCTTTTCTTCCTCTCTTCACCACAAATTCAACACAGAGGTACACAGGAAAGCCTCACACAAAGACCAAGTCCTAAACTACGAAAGCTACCACCCCAACACACACAAAAGAAGTTGCATCAAGACTCTGTTCAAAAGAGCCACAACACAGCAGTACACCAGAACTGCAAAAAGAGGAAGAAGAACACCTATACAATGTATTCCCCCAAAACGGATACCCTCGCAATTTCATCAACAGATACCTAAGAGAGAGACAACGGAAAGACAGAAGCACAAAGCAGAAATGAAATCAGAAAAGAGATTAGGTGGATAATGAATTAACTCTATAAAGTTATATAGTTGTAAAATTGATAACTGAGATGAAAGCTTGTAAATCAATACAAAGGGAGACCAGCAGATATAGTCGATGGAAACAGTGAAATGCAAGTGCACCGCAGCTTGAGAAGAATAACTAATCAACGGTATGGAAAAGGCGGGCAACAGACATGTAAGACTTGCTAGATAAAAGTAGATACAGGTCATGAAACACGACTGGTCATCGCATATAATTTGACAGTGAAATTTATATGGCATGATGAAATGAATACACCTAATACACCGGTGAATTACGCTGCACATTTTAATGTCAATAAGGAGCCATGAGAAATCGGATAGAACCGAGTGACCTAAAGGTAATTTAAAATACATCTGTTGAATGAATTATTGGACTAACTTTTCAGAATTCTTATAGCTAAAATGAGATGCAAGTTTTCTTTCCAAGCAGTCGGTTTGAAAGTCAATTGTTACCTGAAGTTGATATAGTTGCAAAAGTCGAATATTTGTTCAGGCATAGCATACGAAACGTACTCAGGAGAATGACTTGTTTGAGACAAACGTTTGTTCTATAAATCGAAAGAAATCAGGTGAAATTGATGCAATCACGAGGCAAAACAGAAAAATGAAAAGCAGACAGAAACAAGGTATCTAATAAGACAAAAAGATCTGAGAAGTAGTTTGTCCATCTATATTTCCTCAATTGCAAACAGATGTGCAACATATTATTAATTTCAGTCCGAAATGAGAAATAAGAAAAAAATAGAGTTTTTTCAGTTTGCTTTTGGAAAATTGATTTTTATTTGCAATTTATGAGTGAAGATTCTACTTTTCACCATGTTGAGAACTTTATTGTCCATCCAGAATTCGAAAGCTTCTGGCTGGGAGACGTATGTGGAATGATGGATGTTTGAAGCCTCATGTTTTGCCTAATTACTCCAAAAATTAGTGCACATCGAGCAGAGGTTCACTCAGATGTGGCTTCGATGTGGTACACTGTACACTTGCACTTTCATCAGTTTATGTGCTTGCCGATCTCACTTGGATCCTGCATGTGTCAGGACAAAGGAGTTCTCGTTGGCACATTGTATGCATGTAAACTGCTCTGATGCCTTCTCAGCAAGGCAAGGGAGAAATGGAACTTCAATGAAATCCAATAGAACTTCACTGCTCATAAATTAATCATACACATTCAACTGCCTGACGAGATGTCGATCTCTAAATTAATATTTAATATTTTCTTTACATGTGCTGTCTTAAATGTTTTTTCAAGTCACTTCCTCACTGAAGTGGAGAACACTTTTTTCCTCCATTTTATTCGCTAAAGTAAGGCAATTACTTTTTTAAAAACGTGTATTGTCAGTTTGTGCTTGCACTTCAGATGCTGTTGATCACCCAACTGTCTTGTCAGTACCCGATATGGAGTAACCCCAACCGAATTAAATAAATTCCGTAACAGCCGAGATTACCATGAAGATCCCATAATCCCAATCTAGCCATTGGCCTGAGACGTACTCACTTTCATTTAAAGAATCACCATTCTATTGCAGCAGAGCTAAAATATGGTGCTGTGAAACTATATAGCAAGCTGAACTGAAGCATGAAGGTGTAGCTAAATAAATGATGATTTAACACATTTTATTTTCAAACACTTATTCTAAACGAAAGCCACTCATTGCGGGAATTAAGCACCAATTCCATTCCATTTCTTATAATTGGTATCCTTATCAATAAGTACGATTCATAGGTCACATATTTAGGAGACAATGAGGATGTAATTCTTCCCTCAAAAGTTAGTGCATCTGTTTAATTGTCTACCACAGCGTACAATTGAAGCAGTGTTTTATACATCTTATGCTATTATAGTAGACCAGGATATCTCACTCTACCTCAATGAAACGATTCACCTCCGAGAAGCTCCCTGCTGGAGTGGAGCGAAGTTGTAGAAATCGCAGGAATATTTTCAATCTCCTCTGACGTCAAGCCAAAGCGACACACCCCAAACAGTGTCATCGAGCTGCAGGACACAGATGATGTTTGAGTGCTTGCAATTGTAGAAGATGCACACCGGACCATTGTTGACAACTTAACAGGCATATGGCAGCTTGGGTCTCGTTCCAAAAATTAAAAGGACGAACATACTCCACCAACACTGTCTAGCATTATGGAGTGAACCCTGGTCGGGAATCTCCACAGGAGATCTTCGACAACTGCGTCAACTTCCAATCCCTGGTCTATTTGGAACGTGTGATTATTAGCGAAACATTAGAAGTGAAATGACATGAATGCAAAAGTACAAACAGTTGTTTACAGATTCCATTTGTGTGTGAGAGAGAAAGATAGTGACAGAATACAACAAAGAAGAATGAAACAGTGTCAAGATTTTACGCATTGAAAGACTTTTTTATTTATCTGTGTCATTTACGTAGAAATTTCTGTGCTTTGAGAAATAGGAATATGGCAACTCGACTGGAACGTCGGCACTGGAGTAACAGGACACTCAAGAGATAAGAAAAATTGCTGACACTCAGTCATATAATACCCACTATACGTAAGCAACAATATGTGTATGCCAGTTAACAGATGCCATTTATGGAGATAAATGTTAAGAACTTTTTTTTATAATTTACAAATTTTATAGAAGAAATGCTTGCTCATCCATCTACATGAAGTGCTTCGTAGTTATGAGAACATTGTATTCTTGAATATTCTTTAAAAATAGACCAAATAAAAGTTAATGTTTTTTTTCTATGTGAAGGTTAGCAAATTTGCAGTCATCTGTATGGGATATGATTATTTCTCTTGACTGATTTCTCACCTACCGATCAGGTGTGAAATTTGGATAACCATGCATGTAGAACAGATCAATGATTTCGTCAGATTACCGACATTGCACGGGCATTCATTTACTGAATACTTCAAATACCATTTGTTTGCATGGAAATCGTCACGACTGCAAAGAAACTCTCTGTGCTAATCGGTAAGAGTGAGTAGGCAGTATCTACAATCTGCATATACTTGCAAAACACGCATTTGATGCGATTTTCTTTTCATTATTATTGTGACATTTCCCTAGATATGCTGCAAAAGCATTGTTTTGCATAATATAGATGATCATAACTTACATAAGTGCATCATTGTAATTGAACAGAATGCAAAATATCATGTTACAACTACAGACAAAATGCAAAAATAAGTCCCCTCTAGTGGATAAGAAGTGCATTTATTTGTCTGATACCTCTCCAAGATGGTAGCAGTGTAGACTTCACGAACCAGGACCATATCTGCTCACGCAGCTCCTTTTTTCCCATTTCGACTCGAATATTTTCACTATTCTTGTTCTGCTTTCTTGTATACTAATTTCCTGGAAAGAGCTTCGCAACAAAGATTACATTTATGTTGGAGACAGAGCCCGGTGTGGATATTAGCATGCCCAATTCAAGAGGGTTTAACATGGGCTCGACTGAGCCAGCATGGATGTGAGTGTGGTCAACGTGGACCAGATTCAGACAAATGTGGGTGCAAGTGGGCACTGCACAGAAAGGTCACATAAGATTCTGGTCGGATGGCGACAGAGGGGACAGAGCACAGGAAACGCAATAGGCATGAATGGCTTTTACATCGGAGGAGGCAACTTCGGTGAGGAAAGCCTTGTGTTAAGAGGTGGTGCTTCACTGTGGTTGAGATGGCGATGTAAGCAGAGAAAACAACGTCTGTGTTCTTTCTCGGACTCGGATTCGGAGGTGTTGGGCGTCAGGTGCAACGATGCAGTATATGCAAATTGATGTTACAGGAATCGAATGTGATGCAGACACATTTGTAGACTGGGAGCTCATTGTGGAAGTCGCTGAGTCTGATGCCAAGAACAACGCACGAATGGGGGAAGATTAGCGTTGATTTTCTTTATATTTAAGTCCTATATTTTAATTTTATTCCTGTGTATGAATATCTTCTGTCTGTCAGAATGGCGAGAATTATGGCAAAATATTGCACTTTGCAATGTATTAATTTCTTAAATACTTGTTAAAGCAAATAATTTAATGCACAACAATTCAACAACGGGCAGGAAACTGTTATTAAACCTGTTGATAAGTGTTTTCAAACTTTTATATCTTCTGCTTTATGGAAGAAAGTGAAATAGTGTATATCCGGTGTGAGAAGTGTGGTTGATTACTTTGCCTGCATTCCTGAGTCAATGAAGTAAATAGGCAGAGTCAAGAGAAGGAAGGCAGATTTTTGTGATGGACTTGACTGTTGTCATAACTCTCTGCATTTTCTTCTGGTCTTGGGCAGAACAGTTTCCATTTGAAGCTGCGATTCAAATGGCTAATATGTTTCTATGCTCCATCAATAAAAAATGGCAAAAGTCGTTGTGGATAGGTGAATTTCCGTGACCGTTTGAGGAAGTAGCGCCATTGTTCAACTTTCTTGAATCATGTATTCCAGTACTTGTGTATAAATCTAATTGCAAATTATAAATTCTAATCATGCGTTTCATCCATAGTTTCAGATTGGGAAACAAGGACTTACTTCCTTCACACGCAGTCCACTGCAAGCATATTGATGAAGTCTGTGAGGACAGTGATACATTCATTTAATTTCCCCTGTATTATTGAATAAGGATCAGTCCACTGATTTCAAGCAGTCAGCTAGAAGCTCATCTGTTTTCTCAAGCCAGCGCTGTACAAATGTCTGTGCCAGAGTCTCACGCTTCAAGTTGAAGCTTGAAGAAGAAGCACCAACTTATGGCCTGATTTAACAAAGCGCTTTCAGGAAATGAAATAACAGGCATCATTGATTGTTATGCTGCAATGGTAATAACGTTTAGGCATGTGACGACAATGAGATATATCGATGGTATCTGAGGAACACGCTCATGAGATTGGACTGGTTCAACTTATCAGCTATGATGAACAAAGCCGCTGGGTATTCCATCTCAAGGTATTTACAGTGGTTAATAATTCATAAAGTTGTTTTTTCACTTCCTCACGAGGCAGAATGTAAAGTGCTGTCAGGATAACAGAAGTAAACGTATGGTCTTGAACATAAGAAACAACACTTTGCTTTTAGATATTCTAGGTTCGGAGAGAATTTACTTGCAGTGGCGTACAATCAAGAGTACCACGCCGTTTTGATCAGGAGGCAGATGACTCAACATTTTTCTTTGCCAGAGGGCACCATGAGGTCCAGCTGATAAAGAGAGAAACGTTCAGGTTGTATGCCAAAGTCAGATGATGCAAGGATGAGACAGGTATCTGTAAAGCATACCCCAGCACCATCACTCAATTACTCCTTCTATTTCTACAACTTGTGATTATACCGACTCTCCAGTCAAGATGGATCGTGAACAAAATGCAATGGAGTAATAGACGAGATTAGAAAAACGCTGTAGAAAAAGCACACTACTGTCACAAAAGGTTGAACATCTAAATGTAGATGGAATTCGTTTTCTTTCAGGAATTATGTGACAGAGGCATTTTATATTTCGAGCAATATAACAATACAGCTGCATTCCGACTCGCAATTGCGAGAAATAGAATGTCACAGTATAGCATAATTTTTAAAAAAAGAAAAGTAATTCTCTCCCAAAGCAAAAAAAAAAAATTCTCAATTTACTTCCACCTTCGTTAAAAAAAGATATTGGTATATAATATGCTAGTTGTATCCACTTTCATATCTCATAACTTTGAGGTGGAGATTGATCGGTATAGTAAAGCAAGGTATCGGTCAGTGTCTATGTTTAAATGTGCCAAGTTACTTCTTGCTTTTCACTGTTAGATCCAGCACAGATATGTTGTGTAAGAGGGTGCTTTGCTGTTATCAGTGTGTAATTGTTGCTCTTCGCCTCTGATTTTTTTTTTTACCTGATTGAGATTAGAAATATATGATTATTCATCTGTTTGTGAAGTTTTATGCCTTCAGTAAGGAATTGATGTTGCAAAGAAAGTATATTTTAACAGGCTATGAATATGTGGAGATAACACTTATTTATCTGACTATGTACTTTGTATATATTTATTTGTTTGTTTATGTTTTGGTGGCCTGAAGATCTGAAGAAATGCAAAGAAGGTGAGGATTGGTACAATCACAGAATTTATACTTCAATATGGTAATAGTTTTGAGTAAAAATTAAAGCAAAAACGTACGTTTGGCATGCAGGTGATGTCTGATTAATATGTTTTTGTTCACCATTCGGACTACTTGAAGTGCTGAAAATTGAGCAAAGCAGATTTTTAAAAAAGCAAAAACATGATCAATACTTTCAATGTTGCTTATAATACTTTTCGTCTACAATGAGACAAACTTCGACAGTGCATATATCAATCGAATTGATTTCAGATTACACCTTTTTAAAAAATATATAAATATTATCTGAGATTGTGTCTGTCATTGCATGGATGTGGGAGTGCATAATCACTGTCTTTTCTTTACTATTTCTGCAGATCTTGCAAAGGAGCAAGCAGGCATGTATTAGACACGTTACTTTCAACCATGTTGATATGAGTGCATAAAGCTTTTTCGAACATAATGAATTAAATTTGCTCAACTCTAATCAGAAAGTTTCCACTATGTTGTTACGATGTCTATAGAGTATATGTTCAGTTTAAATTACAGATTGTTTCTGAATAGTGAAGTAAAATTTAGGTGCTGTCTCCGCACCCGAATGGCAAGACTGAGAGACTGGATGTTCCAGAATTGATAACTGGCTGTTAAACTGATACGTGCGTTTTCATTGCAGTTTAACAGCAATTTCAAATTGAATCAATCACTTTATATTATGCTCAGGATACGAAAACCAAATCGAGTCTGAATATTGACAATATCCGACTAAAGACAGGGCATAATGTTGGAGTGCATGAAATCAGGGCGTTTAGAAATGTATTCAAAAGAACAATTGTTACTAAACAGCAAAGCAACCGCTGGTAGAGTTGGACAGCTAACTGCCTATTTAATATCTTGCTCTCAACGAAATTAGAAGGCACTCTCGATCAAAGGTACATTTCCTGCAAAATATACGCGCACTAAAAAAGAAGATCGAGGAATACCAACAGATAGAAGGTTGGAGACACCGGAGAAGACAAAACAAATTGCTATCTTGGGATCAAAGTAATGTAACAAGAGAATGTCCGCAATACTAAGTCAAGATAAACTTCTACATTTCCTTCAAACGTAACATTGAAAGACCTATGCAAACATTATAAAAAATAAAGTGGAAACATTTGGATGTTGTGGACATACAATTTGAGATGTAAGTTCATACGGAGAGAAAAAGATACAGCAACCAAAATAAGTCAGCAATTCCAAATCGCGACTTCGGTCATAATAGAAGGAACAAGGATAAAAATTGACATTTGTGAAGTCAGTTCCTTCTATAGGTTATGATTGGAACACAGCCACACATTTACATCGATCATGAAATCCACAATAGCGGAACGGTTTTGTCAGGAATGGTGTGGAGCCTATAGGAAATGCATGGGTGAATTTTAGTTTGAAAAACTATCAAAAAAAGCATACAAGTATCGGATGTTCAGCTCACTTAAACGTAGTAAAACTATGATGGGGCAAGTGTTGATGTTGTGGAAAGCGATGAAGACTATATATTTATCTCTGTGGAGAAGTTTTATATGTAAGTTTCATTCACCCCATCCCTTCCCCGGCACCCACCGCAATGAAAGTTACCATGGCAAGTACAGAGTGAAGAAAGAAAACACTTCTTCATAAAATCATTGCAGTGAATGAGCGGTTGTGTGGATCGAATTAACAATAGTAGTGTTTAGGAAGATAATGTAACATGTCCTGTTGCAGTGCATTCAATATTAATGACACAACTTGAATTTTTCATATACATTTTTAAATTAGCAAAAATAGTGTAAAATTCTGCTACTTGTGAATCTTGACATTGTAATTCTGTGTTGCCATCACTGACATAAATTAATTAGCCAGACTAATAATAACTTGCAAAGAATGACAGACAATCTTTGCTGTACCGTTACTCATAGGGCTGAAGATTTTCAAACAAGGTGAGTATTTGACCAAGGCCTATGGACGAGTAAAAATATTACTGAAGTGCTGTCATTGCTGCTTTGTCGTCAAACACAAGGCATCCACGATATATTGTTAATGATGGAGACAATTATTTTCTCAATAGACGTTCCTACCTCATAAAACATCATACCTGATCGATTTAGTGTTTCACATTTGGTCAGTGGCCAGAGCCAGCAGCGTGTGACATGAACGGTGACAGGTAGATGGATCCTGCAATCAGTATCAGAGGAGCTTCAGCTCTTGACCTTTTATAGTAGCTACGAAACAATTGCCACATGTGTGATGAAGAAAAGGGCTATATTGAGAATGAGGCAACTGAGTTTTTCACCATGGATAAAGAGGCCATTCAATAGTGGCGAGCAAAATGAAACGCTTTAGTTGTCGTGGATTCTATATTTTAAAGGCGTTATAATGTCCTTTTTAAAAAGGATGAAGGGTCATGCTTAGTGTAGTGCCTATCTTGTGCCAGGCTAAGGAATAGACAATAGACAACAGTTGCAGGAGTAGGCCATTCTGCCCTTCGAGCCTGCACCACCATTCAATATGATCATGGCAGATCTTCCGTAATCAATATCCTATTCCTGCCTTATCTCCATAACCCTTTATTCCACTATTAATTGAGAGTTCTATCCAACTCTTTCTTAAATGAATCCAGAGACTGGGCTTCCACTGCCCTCTGGGGCAGAGCATTCCACACAGCCACCACTCTCTGGGTGAAGAAGCTTCTCCTCATCTCTGTCCTAATTGGTCTACCCCGTATTTTTAAGCTGTGCCCTTTGGTTCGGCACTCACCTATCAGCGGAAACATGTCTCCTGCCTCCAGAGTGTTTAATCCTTTAATAATCTTATATATCTCAATCTGACAATAATCTTATATGTCTCAATCACTGACTGGCTTGAAACGACATGAGAAAGGGAGGGTGAGGATCCCATTGTTGTGGTCCACGTTGTGGTCAATATAGTTAAAACCAGGCAATAGCTGATATTCGCGGATTTTCAGAAGCCAGGAGCCAAATTAAAGGACAGATCCTCAAGGATTATCATTTTCGGATTACTGCCCGATCCACGAGCAAGGTGGCATGGGGATACAAGAATAAGGCAAGTAAACAAATGGTTTAAAGTCTAGTGTGGGAAAGAGTTGTTTATTTTTATGGATCACTGACAGCTGCGCTGGAACATGAGTGATCTGACTGTTGGAATGCTCTCTACCTAAACAGAGCTGGAGCCAATCTTTCAGTTCAAAGTGGAAATAGTTTGGTCAACAGGACTTTAAACTTGGAGGTAGGAGTGAAGTGAAGTGTAAAATATCCCTTCGTGAAAACAGAGCAACAGGATACATCCTGTTGGATGCATTTAACTGCGTTTTCAAATATGAAAGAAATGATAGGAAAGCAGAACTCAGCAGTGATTGTTAAAGTCTCCTGCACAGACCAAAGTGATATATAGTGTTTGGAAAGGGTTAACAATCAAACTTAAAGCACACTGGACAAATGAATGACAATGAGAAGAGGGACGATTATTACAGGACTGAAGGTGATGTGTCTGAAAGAATGTAATATAAGCAATAAGACATTAGAGCTTATCGTGCAGAACAAATTGGTACTTATGATGTGTTGTGCATCATAGAGATACAGCTGCAAGATGATTAGGATTGGGATTTGAATATGCAGGGATATACATCGAATCGAAAAGATACACAGGTGGCCAAAGATGGTGGAATTGGTTCATTAGTAAGAAAATTAGTTTAAAATAAAATTAAATTAAGTTAAAATTAAAATAAGTTAATACTAAATTTTAGAAAAAACGCACTAGCATGCAATGAAGTTCGATCAGATGGTATAGAGTACATATGGGTAGAATTGAAGAACCACAAAAGTTAAACAAAAAACATAGTTGAAGTTACGTACTGGCCTCCAAAATGGTAGTCAGGAGTTGGGGTGCAAGTTATACCAGGATACAAAAAGGTCATGGGGAATATCAGTATCTAGGTGGACTGCGTATATCAGTTTTAGAGTAGATTACAAGGAAACGAAATTCTGGAATGTCTTTAAGATGGCTTTCAGAGCACGGCCAAGGAAGCGGGAGTACTGGATTTAGTGTTGTGCATTGAGGCAGAGGTGATACGGGACGTTAACGTTAAGGAAACTTTCGGAGGCTGTGCTCATAATTTACGCACGCAATTTGAGAGGGAAAAGATAGAATCAGAACAAATGGTATTGCATCTGATTAAAGGCAACTACAGAGGCATGAGGAAGGATGCGGGGCAAATTGATGCGAAGAGGAGTGAGGAAAGACAACGAAACAGCAATGACAGCAGTTTCTGTGAGTGATTCAAGATACAGAGAAAACTTCATCGCGAAGAAATATGCCATGGCATAAGAAGGATTAGCCAACCATTAATGTCCAGGGAAGTCAGAGGTCGAATAAAAGCAAAAGAGATGTTACATAATGTGGCGACAGTTTGTGGGAAACCAGTGGATTGGGTAGTCTACGTAGACCAACAGAGGGCAACAAAAATGAAATAAGTATGGAGAAAGTTAAATTTGAAACTAAGCTAGCCAGTAACACAAATGACGACTGTAATAGTTTCATGTGATATAAATATGGTTAAAAAAAGAGGGAAGTTTGGACATTAGACTGCTGGAAAATGACGCTGGAGAGATAGAAGTGGGGAACAGGTAAATGGTTGAGGATTTGAATAATTGCTTCACATCATTCTGCACGATGGAATGCCCGTGTAACATGCCAAATATTCAAGAAAGTCGGGGGCAGCACCAAGGAGAAAGTGCTAGAAAACTTGAACGGCCTGAAGGTGGATCAGTCACTGGGACAGATGGACTATACCCCCAGAGTCTAAGGGAAACAACTGAAGAGATATTTGAGGCGTTACTTGTGATCTTTCAGGAATCTTTAGAGTCAAGGATGGTCTCAGACGATTGTAAAATTGCTAACATTACACCCCAAATTGCAAAGGGAATAAGGCAAAAGAATGAATATTGCAAGTTAGTCAAACTAACCTCCGTCGTGGGTAGGATTTTAGAGTATATTTTGAAGCTGGAAATTTCTGAATATTTGAAAGTATCTGTTAAAATAGGGGGAAAACAGCATGGTGTCATGAAGGGGAGGTCAGGCCTGACAAATTTGCTACAATTCTTTGATGAAGTAATGAACAATTGAGACCAAGCAGAGCCAAGGACTGGTAGTGACCAGGACATCAAGAAAGCCTTTGAGAATGGGTCACATGGAAGTTGCCGAACAAAGACACATGGTTTTAGATGGAGTTTACTAGCATGCATAGAAGATTTGTTGACTGGCAGAAACTTTAGGGTGTTGGATAAAACAGTTTTTGGCAGCTGGCAGTTGTTGACAAATGATGTTCCGCAAGGGTCAGTGTTGACAGCAACTTTTCAGTTTATACATTAGTGATCTAAATTAAGGAACTGAGTGTATCCTGGCTAGGGTTTCAGACGATACAAAGATAGTTGAAGCTTGGGGTAGTATTGAGTAGGGTGGGAGGCTGCAGAAGAAATTGGACAGGTGAGGCGATTGGGTAATAAAGTGGCAGATGGAAGACAACGTGAGAAATTTGCGGTCATACACCTTGGTAATAAGATTGGAAGGGTGGACTATTTTCTAAACGAGGAGTAAATTCAGAAGAAGGAGTTGAAATGAGATTTAGGAGTTCGAATCAAGCATTCACTCAAGCTAATTTTCAGATTGAAACAGTAGTTAGGAAGGAAACTGCAAAGGTGGCATTTATTTTGCGAGGACTTGAATATAAAAGCTGGG
Organism: Chiloscyllium plagiosum; assembly: GCF_037043375.1. Classification (NCBI taxonomy): domain Eukaryota; kingdom Metazoa; phylum Chordata; class Chondrichthyes; order Orectolobiformes; family Hemiscylliidae; genus Chiloscyllium; species Chiloscyllium plagiosum. Next base: position 14,444,296 of record NW_028270176.1, read on the forward strand.
AAGTACTTCCGAGTCTGTATAAGGCTCTGTTCAGACTACGTTTAGAGTATTCTGCGCACTTTTGTTCCTCATATTTCAGGAAGGATGAATTGGCCCTGGAACGTGTTCAAAGGAGGTTCAATAGTATGGTGTCAGAAATAAAAGGTTTAACATATGAAGAACTTGAAGACCCCTTAATTGTACTCGATGTATTTCAGAAGGATGAGTTGAGATCTAACTAAAATTTCGAGAACAGATAATTGATTGTTAGGCAAAGTAGATGTTGTGCAGATGTTTGTACTGGGAGGAGGGATAAGAGCATGGCCTCAGAGTAAAGAGAATACTTTTTTTTAACTGACATACGGAGAAACGACTTGAAGCAGGGAGTTGTGAATCTATGGAATTCCCTGCCACAGAAAGCTGTAGAGGCCAGGTCATTGATTATAATCAAGACGGAGATAAATTAGTTCCTGAATAATAATGAATCGAGGATCACGGGGAAAAAAACGGTAGAGCGCGTTTGGGAAACTATTCAGAATGAGTAAATAACAGAGTAGATTGGATGGGCTGAATTGCCTAATTTCTGCTGCTATATCCTATGATCTTAGTCTCTAAAACAGGCAATGTAATGTATTCAGAGGGAAAGTCTCCATTGATCAGACTCAAATATACTAAGGAAGAATTGTGTTGCACAATAAAATTAAAACTAGTAGTAATAATTCCTAGAATAATAAAAAAAGAGAAAATCGTGATTTATTCATTCTTAAATTTGGAACTCACAATAATAAAAAAAACATAATTGCATGGATTAGTTTACTTTTTCAAAGGAACTAACAGGTACGGAAGACATAATACTAACAATCTGACTATGATGAGGCTCATTTTCACAAATAGACCAGAATTCCGAAAGCTTTTATCAGAAAAGTAATATTTTGTCTGTGGAAAGACAGTTTGTATTCGGAGATCCAGAAACAGCCAAAACAAATTACTTGTAAAAGCGTATGTCACATTTTTATCAATAAAGATTATCTTAAATTCAAGTGTTCATAAAAAAAATGTCAGTGCGCTTTAGACACCATCGGTATCAAACGATCTGATCAAAAATATTTTGAATAAATTCAGTAGCAGCAAACGAGTACATTTAAACAATAAATACACATTTGTAATTGACGCATATTATTTTGCATGGAAATAGAAATACAGATCTTCCAAATGAATAACTTGCTAGAAATTGTGATCTTGAGAATTATGATTGCACAGAATGATACCAGTGATTCGGTACAATTGAGAGCTAGTCTGAATACAGCAGAAACGCTCAACAATTGAAAGATAACTGCAGTCATCGGGAAAATGAAATGCAAAGGATTTTAACTTGCAATTCAATCGTTTGTATTGTGACTTCTGCAACTTGTGAAGAATAACTCGATTGGTGTTGAGCACTATTGCATCGGACAGTGGAGAAGCTGTATTTGTCTCATAGACATTTGTTATGTACTCTGTGTATAGGTGGGTTTTTCAATCTTGTTCCTTTCTGGCCAGAGTCAGTTGTTGAATCCTGTGTATGGAGTTAGTGTATAGTGTCGGATAAGCCAGAAACTCAGCGTAATGTTTTGATGGATTTACGTTATTGGGTTCGAGCACTTCTTAGCAGTTGTCATTGAGATATTTTACAGCCGACATGCTAAGGAATATCTCTGTATTTCTGTTCGGTAGAACACTCCACATGCTCCAATTTAAGTAGAATGATTTTCGAAGATATGTGACCTTCAAATTTTGCTTCCTGAATCTTCATCTGCGAAGAAAATGGAGATATTTGTGGTAATAGTGCAACATTTTCAGTGTCATTGCAATATTTGAAAAATGCTAAAAATGCGATTGGAAACGAAACAACTGTAATTATAGGCAAAGGAAGGGACGGAATAAACCTAGCAGAGGAAAGAAGGGAAAAAAAAACCAACGCTCAAAAGTAGATGAAAAGGAGAAAGAGAGAGATGAAAAATAGGAAGAGAGAAGAAACTGACAAATTGTGAGAACTTGATCTTCAGAACTTGGCAATTACAGTGCAAATTCAAAAATCAGCTGGAATCATTTTACGTATTTTGAACCGTTAACTTCGTGCAATGAGAAGAATGTAGAAGACCTTCTTTACATTTTGAAGAAATGGCTGAACAATTAAAACAGTTGATGACAATGTGGATATTATTGATGCAAAGAAAATAATAGGCAGATCACTGTGAGGAATTTACATCACTGGGTGGCTCAGTGGTTAACACTGTTGCCTCGCAGTGCGAGAGACCTGACTTCAATTCCAGGCGAGGCCGACAGTCTGTGCAGCATTTGAATACTCTCCACGTGCCTGCATGTGTTGCCTCAGGGTGATCAGGTTTCCTCGCACAATCCGAAGATGTGCTGGTTATGTGAATTGACCACGCTAAATTGCACATAAGCTTCAGTTCTGTGTATTAATCAGAGAATAGGGGAATTGGTCTGAGTGGGTTTCTCATTGGAGGTTATATGTGGACTTTCTGGTCATAATGGCTAGTGTCCACAGAGTAAAAATTGTATTAAGCTATCAAACGAAATGTCTGGGGAGAACTTGGATGTGAAATATGATATCCAAAGTGCATATGAGCTAGTATCAGACGCCTCTAACCAGCGATTCAGCAATCTAAAGGGGATCCAGATCAAACTTGCATAGAGTTTGAATGGATCAATAAATGTAATTTTTGTAAGTGGAGATGGACTTGGAAAACAGATCAAACAAGGAAATTGTGAGGTAAATCGTTCCAAAAGAACGCAATCGTTCTTGATTTTAAGAGGCAAGGTGTGACGATGCTGTGACGTTAAGAGGTGAATGTTGCCCCGGGATCCTTTTGAGAGTAATTGGGAGACACGTGAGAGCAGACTATGAGAAGATAAACAACTTGTGAGGCCTTGTGCTTCATTTTTTTCTCGTGGAAAAGTATAAGTAACCTCAGTGAGTTTGGAGTTGCTCACGCAGATTCAGTATTTTAAGTTAGCTTTCAGTAATTGTTGCTGGCCAAGTGCAGACAAGAGTGAATCTCTTCCAGTAGCTATATTCTCCCTACAGAATCGCCTTTTACTTTTCTCTTCTATAAGATTGGAAAGCTGCATGCAATAAAACGTTTTTTTAACTTCCGTTTTGCCAAGAAATTGCAAAGGTAATTTTGTTATGCGGAGTACTTTACGCATTATGTTTGTTGTATCTGCCTTTCTATCAAGTTTTCAAACCGAGTTAAGGTATTCAAGTACTTCTTTCTTTTTTTTGTCTTCACTGCAGTATATGAATGCATCGCAGTTTGCTTAACGTCAGATAGTTTGACGAGTCGAATTACATTGGTGATAGTGCCCCTGACATTTAGCTTTAAAATGAGCAAAGGTCACGGTATTGCCCATCTTTTTAACATACTTTTAGGGGACAGATCAGGTCCATAACAAACACAATTAATGAAAGGATCGCATTCAACATACTTTGATTCAATGGCACAATTGCAACTTGTGGAAGACGAAATGAAATGTTCATCTTAAGAAACAGCGTCAAGATTATAAAGCATGAATCTTATAACCAGTCAAATATTTTGTTTCATTCTGTCTTTATGCATTGGTCAGAGTTAACAATTTTTGTATGCATCAAAAGAGAGGAAGTTATGGAGAGAGAGCGAAAGAACAGCAAGCGAGATGGAGGAAGAGAAAGATTATCTTGTAATACATATTTGCTTCAAAAGTAGGAAAATGCAAACTTTTGATTGAAACGTTCCAGCATTGCAAGAACAAGAAAGAAGTTTTTTTTGTATTGTAGGATATTTTTTAATTTTACATATCATTATGATTGATTTCCATATTACAGCAAGCTGAGTATTGATGTCTCAGCATGCCTGTGCTAAAGGATGAAGTTCTGAATTACTTACGTTGAAATGTCAGCATAATCAGGATCAGTATTATGAAATTTTCAAACTATTGTCGTTGAATGTTCAATGAAGTCATGATGAATACGTGAAATAAATTGTTCACAGATTTTGTTGTGCCGTTTATGAACTGTGTATGTTCTTTCAACACATTTGTGGCTGAAGTAACCTGAACTTAGATTTTTGTTTGATAATGTATCATGCTGCGCTGTGATACACAAACGACATTTCGATCAGGATCTCTGAAGTTAGACAGATGCTCAGTGTCCCCATAAGATATTCTTTTTCACCTTATGGCCATTCCAGTACTTGAGTTGAAGTGGCAACTCTGGAAAATGAGGTTCAGATCCCTGCCAAAGTTTGCACTAAAGTGTATAGAACTCTAACAGTATAATTCACTCTTTGTCTGTCAAGTGAATTGCCATTAAGAAAGGTGAAGTTGCACTTTAAGCAGGTGTAATGTACTTGTAAATCAGGATGCATTTGTTCGTGTTTTTAAAAGTATAATTACTTTCTAAACTACATGCTTCTCATTGCAAATCTATTCAAATATGTATTTTGTTAAATTCTGCATTGGATGAAATAATTGTTAATTTGCCACATTATAAACAAGAAAATATACATGACGATTAATGTACTTCTTTTATGCTGAATGGATGAGAAGAAATACAGGGAAGTTGAGCTGGACGTAATTAACTCTGATGACACCACCAAAATACCATCAATCAGTATCAGTGTCTTTCAGAACTTCCTACAAGGGAAATCGGACTGAATGTGTCATTTTCTGCAAGCGTCAATGGCGATAGTGAAACCTTTGAACTTAAAACTGACAGAGGCATAAATGCTCATTCCTTGATGCAGATAGCAATCGGGAAAAAGAATGTGATACAGAATGCGAAAATGACAGGGTATGTAAAGCAATGCTTGAAAAAAATGGAAGACATGATGATGTGAGAGCAAGTTGAAGCAAAGGACAACAACGAAGCCGAAGCAGACAAATACGCAATGGCTCTATAGGAAAATGAGAAAATGAGTTGGGAGAGGCCCGGGATCGTTCGGAAAAGTTGAAGACAGGTCGTTAGACAATCCAAACGCTGGTGGCATGCATGGGTAAATTGTGAAATATCGTTACATTTCTACTTCTCGATTATACCGTTGGAAAATTCACGTTAATGGTTCAACATTTTCTACTCTGTCGTATGTTTAGGCAAAGACAGTTATTAATACATTGACACAGTTCTGCAGTCGGTTACAATTTTGTAAAGTTGACTATGCGTCATTTTTGTGCTACACAAACTGATGAAACAATGACACTTGAAGGTGTCCATTTTTAAGTTCATGATGACCCCTCCTTGCTGATTTCCAGTGCCACACAGCAGTCATGGGTTCTTTAGAGATCCAAGTTCATAACGTTAATCTGAATGAAGGAAATATCATAGATGTCGCAGTTGAATGCAGTTACAGTCGTATTGTTATCGATTTCTGATGTTCTCCTGGTAGTGAAGGCAAACATTTCACACAGAAATTATTGAAGGATCTGAGAAGAGAATTCAATATTTTCTGTTGGATAATTATTTATGGAACCCGTCAATCGATCTACTGTCAATATTCAATGCCTTCTGGAGTAATATTATACTCTGCCATCATTTTGTTATCCATCCTCTTACTAACTTACATTCTGTTAGGCATAGTAATCTTTACGTCAGAGCAGTCTGTCCTTCATCACCGGAGTCTTCAATGATCAGAGGCCGATTTTTCGTTTGGGTAGGAATTCTTTGAAGTGTTTTCTCAACCATATTCTAATTTATCGCTTCAGTATCCACGCATTGTGTTCGGGAATTTAAGTTTTCCTTATCAGTTCAAACAGTTTCTGAACACTTACACGACAACACTCGAATTATATGCTTTGCTGTGGATAGCATCGAATTTCACTCTTTAAAATTCCCGAAAATGTGATTCAATATTGTCAAAATTCAGAAAATATACACACAACACAAGTAATGTGGTCTTTAGAAATGAAAGTAATCACGTGACAATTTTGGATTATTCATTCAAAATTGCCAGAACACAAATGTGAATTAAATGTTATTCATCTTCTGCATTGTTTGGTTTAATACGACCAACTTCATTGCTGAACTTGCAGAAATACGCTCAATCACTTTGAAAATAGAAACTTTCAATCTTCAATTATTTCAAAAGTCATTATTGTGATTGTTAAGCACTGCACATTCTTCTGAAGTATAGGTACCTGTCGTCATATTTCCATTCTTGTACTCTTCTTTTATGTTTCCCATAGATTAACTTAACAGTCAACATTGTTCTCTTAAAAAAACACAGCAAAGCGATTTCTCCTTACTTCACTAAATTCACGAAGGCACATTATAAATGACGAGCCTTAAATACTGACCTTGTGACATTACACAGATGAGTGATATCAATTTGGTCGGGAGTGGGTGGGTGGTTACTGAGCACCTTTCCAAAACTTAAAAAGCTTTTTTCCTCACAAGATGTTATTTTCAACATCCTCTCCTACTGAAGCGTTTATTTTGTTCTTTAATCATTGTAATTCAGTGGCAGCAGTGCACGTTTCGTAGCTAATAATTTTAGTGAGGTCGTAACACCTAAGTGCAGGCAGAGAGCAGCTGGATAACTACCGGGAAAGACAAAGGTAGTAGGCCGAGAGAGTGGGAATCCTTTACGGAAATTGCCCTCTGGAACAAGGATACCGTTAGAATGCAGTTGGGGGATGACCGTTCAAGGAAAAGCAGTAGTATCAAAGTTGGTCGCATTAAGAATGGCTCTGGAGCTAAGCAGGAATGTGCAACTAAATAGGTTCTTATGGATGGGAGATTTGATAGTTAACGAGACAGACCGGAGGTTCTGTGGTCGCAAACGTGACTCCAGGGTGGTGTGTCGCCTTCCAGGCACCAGGATCTCGACTGTCTCAAAGAGGCTGCAGAACGTTCACAAGGGAGAGGGCGAACAGCCAGAAGTCATTGTGCACGTTGACACAAATGGCATAGTTAGAAATAGGAATGAGGTCCTGCAGAATTAATATACAGAGGTAGGGAATAAAACGATTAAAGCCAGAACGTCGTTGGGGATGATCTCTGTATTAATTCCACTACCTCGTGATAGTCAGTTTCGGAATAGAAATGCATGGAAGAATGTACCGCTAATGAACCAATGGAGGACATATCTGAATTCAGATTTGCAGATTGTTGCGGTCTTTTCAGGGGCAGAGGTGAGCTGCTCAAGAGGAACAGTTTGCACCTGAACTGGCGGTGTACCAATTTCTTTGGCGCCAGTTTTAGCCCCACTACAAGCGAAGGTTTCAATTAGATTGGCAGAGCGTGGGATCCTCAACAGCAGGGAGGCAAATGTCAGTATTGAACAAGACAGTAATCAGAAATAATAATTTGACGAGATAGGTCAGACTGGAAAACGACAGGGAGCAATAAATTCCTGTTGGAGTAATTTATATCTATTTTAAAGCAGGAGGGCTGACAGGTAAGAATTATGAACTTAGGGCAAGGATTGTTAATTAGGACGGGGATATTGAAGCCATTATGGTAACGTGGATAAGCGTGGGACATTACTGGCAGCCTAATGTACCAGGGCAATGTTCTTCAGGCGGAATAGAGGCGTAGAAGGAGACGAGGAGGAGTTGAAATATTATTTAAGTCAAGTACTACTGCAGTAGACAAAGATGAAATAACTTAAAGATTATCTCGTGAAGCTTTCTGTGTGCAGCAAAATTATAACATTATTGGGCTTGCACTATATCTCCGCAAATACTCAAAGACAATGAGAGGAACAAATATACAGGGTTAATGAGAGAATTGCAAGAAAAATAAGGTTGCCAGAGTAGTGGATTTCAATTTTCCTAACATAGATTGGGATTGTCAGAGCTTTAACTTATTAAAAGGTTTGGAATTAGTTAGTATTTTCAGTAATGTTTTCTCCGTGGACTTGTTAGCATGAAGAGGCTATTTGCACGCTGATGAATTCAATGATTAATTCAAGCAGTAAACAGAGGGTCCTATTCGGGTAGGGGCAAAACACAAACTACTCTAAGGAAATAGGGCTGAATAGATGGCGGAGCTGATGGTGGGGGAGCACTTTTAGATCAGTGACCAAAGAGCTAATAATTTTTTTAAAAAGCTATGGAGACGGACAAAATCGGTTCACAGGTTCAAGTTCTGAATTGGGGTAAGGTGATTTTTGATGGAATTAGAAAGATGCTGGTGGGTGTTGATTAAAATTGCTTGTTTGCAGACCAAGGGACCTCTGAGGAGTAGAAGTCCTTTAATACTGAGACAGCTTACTTTCAAACTATATGTTTCTGTGATGGCGAACGGCAAGGTTTGCAGGAACAGTGAAGCTTGGACGACAATAGATATTGAGGCTTTGACCAGAAGATGGAGTAGGTGTGGGTCACGTTCAGACAGATAGGATGGAGGTGATTCTTAGATGCATACAAGGAATACAGAAAATTACTAAAGAAGGGAATCAGGAGGGTGAAAATGGAGAATGAGATAGCCTTGGCTGCGGACATTGGAGTGAATTCAAATAGATACTTTAATTACATTAAAGGCAAAAGAATATCTGCAGAGAGAATATGCCCCCTCAAGGATCAAATTGGACATGTATTTATAGAACCGTAGGAGATGAGAGAGGCTCTCAATCAATATTTCTCCTCTGTGCTTACCATTGAGAAAGACAAGAAGACTTGGGAACTTGGGAAGATACCTTGTGTTCATCCATATTACAGTAGAGAAAGAGTAGAATGTATGTGAAGGTGGATAAATCTCCTGGTCTTGACCAGATATTTCCATGAGCATTGCAAGAGGGTAAAATGAAACTCTGGGGTGTCTGGCTGATATTTTTGCATCATCATTAACCACGTGTGAGGTCCTTGAAGACTGAAGTGGAGCGAATTCTGTTCCATTATTCAAGAAAGACTGCCATGAATATCCTTGGAACAATAGACCAGCAAGCTCAACAAGTGTTATGGGTAACCTGAGAAGGTCCTGAGGGGTAACCATGTGGAAAAACAGAGTTTGATTATGATTAGTCAGCATGGATTTGTGAATGAGAGGTAATGCATCGCAAATTTGTCAACGTTTTTTGATGAAGTGACCAGAAAGGATGATTGGGGCACGACGGTTAAAGCAAACTTAGTGGATTGCACTAAGGCCTTTTATAAGTTTCCACATGTTAGGCTGCTCTGGATGTTTAGATTGCATAGAATCCTCGCGGAATTAGCAAATTGGATACATAATTGACTTGATGGTAGGAAACAGAGTGTTATCATAGAAGAATGCTTGTCGGACTGGAGGCCTGTGACTGATGGTGTGTCCCAGGTGTCGGTGGTGGAACTATCATTGTTCGTTATCTATATAAATAATTTGAACAAGGTAACACAATACGTCATTGGCATATTTGCAGTTGTTCCTATATAACGTGGTATCGTGGATGTAAGGAAAATTGTCAGAAATTACAACAGAACCTTGATCAACTGGGGAGGTGGGCTGAGAAATGGCAAATGGAGTTTAACACAGATAAGTTTGAGGTCTTGAACTTTGGGTATTGAAACCAAAGTAGCTGTTTCATGGTGAATGGCAGGGCCTTAAAGATTATAATGGAAATGAGGGATCTAAGAGTTTAGGTTTAGAGTTCTCTGTAACTGAAGTCACTGGTAGACAGGGCAGTGAAAAATGCTTTTGGCATACAGATATTCATCAGCCAGTGCATTTAGTATCAAAGTTGGGAAGTTATATTACAGTGGTACACGATGTTGATGATGCTGCACTTGGAATATCGTATTCAGTTTTGATCAGAATGTTATGGGAAGGATGTTATTAAACTGGAAATAATTCAAGTGAAAGTGTATAAGATGTTTCAAAGATTCAATGGTGTGAGTTATAGAAAGATGTTGGACAAGCTAGGACTTACATCTTAGGAGACTGGGTGGGGTGCACGGGGGGACTTATGGATGTGCAGAAGATTATGAAATGCATGAATCGGGTTATCATGCTGTTTTTTTTTAAAGGGTTGTGGAATCGAGATCAACAAAGCATCACTTTAAGGTTCGATGCAAAAGAATAAAAGGGAACCTGAGGAACAACTCTTACACCGAGAGTGGTATGCATGTGGATTGAGCTGGAGTGAAAGTGGTTGTGGCAGTTACAAGAGCAAATTTTAATATGCTTTTGGATGAATATATGAATAGTAAAGTTTAGAATGCTATGGGCTACGTGCAAAGAAATGGGTTTAGCATGGAAGGACATTTTGATCTGCAAGGGGTTTGTGCCAAATGGCCTTTCTCCATGTTGTAGGACTCTATGTCTATAATGCAAACGTCTGCTGATTCGCAATACAACTGCAACACGTTACTTTTTGAAACTTAATTCTAAAGAATTTCTTAAGCATCCCACTATTTTTGAAAAAAGAAGACGGATACTGTTTAATTTTAACTTATTCATGTGTCAGCACCTTGTCAATTAGTCCGGGGTAATTAATTGCACCACATTCCCAACAATGGACAATTGGACCATGGCTCTGTTGCTCCCAGCTTTCCTTTGTCCTGATATCTTCAAAATCAATGTGACGTGTACAAATTTCCGACCAAGCTGGAGTGTACATGAGCAATGGAATACATTAATTCATAGCTAACACACTTATTATCTCTGCGGTATCCTATTTTAGAACTAGAGAGGAAAGGTGGGCGGTTTAAAGGGACTTGTTGGCTTTTGTCCCATAAAATGTGGCAATACTTTCGGTTTAATGACTAATAAATTAGACGTCCCTCAACTGATGAATCAACGCTCTTCCATCTTGAACAATGCATAATGAAAATGGGGGCGGCAACATCACAAAATGAACTTTGGGAGATGGGTTTGATTACCCAACACCAAGAGGGACTGGGCAACAGTATGGAAGATCAAGCCAATGGGATCCTCGAAGACAGAGTAGCAAGACTCTGGCTGCAACAGGTGTTGGCATGCAAGAACTAAAAATTACTAAGCTGCCAGGTACTGATGAAAGCCTCCAAGACCGCTTTAGTAACAGTGACCACTGCAGGGTCCTTGTGAAGACGAAGTCCCGCCTTCACATTGAGATTATTTCCATCGTTTTGTGTGACAATATCGACATTCTACATGTGATAGTCTTTGAACAGACCTAGCAACTCAAGACTGGACATCCATGAGGCACTGCAGATTATCAATAGTTGCAGAACTGTACTCCAGCACAATCTGCAACCTCATGACCCGGCACATATACGCCACTCAACCATTAGCATCAAGCTGGGTGTTCAACCCAGGTTCAGTGGAGAATACAGGAGGAACGGCTACAAGGGTAAATGAAGATGATGTGATAGTTCAATGAAGCAAATTAACATGTCAACATAGATGCCAAAACAGTGTTAATAGCAAGTGAAAAGCAAGCAATCCCACAACCAATGGATTAGATTTAAGCTCCGGCGTCCTGGCAAATCCAGTTAAGAATGATGGTGGCCAAGAAAATAACTCACTGGAGGGTCCACCAATATTCCTGTCCTCAATGATAGGACAGCCCAGAACATCAGTGCAGAGGATAATTCCGAAACATTCACAGCAATATTCTGCCCGAATTGCCGATTGGATGATTCATCTCGGCCTCCTCCTGTGTTCCCACCAATACAGAGACCGGTCTTCAGTCAATTCGAATAATTTCAAATTATATCAAAAAAGGACTGGAGACACTGGATCCTGTACAGACTTTTGGCACTGACAACACTCTGGCAATAATGCTGAAGACATGTGTTTTGGAACGTTGTGCTCCTCGATCCAAAATGAATCGGTTCAATCACAACACTGACATTTTCCTGACATTGTGGAAAACTGCACAAGTATGCCCTTTACAGATAAAACAGAGCATATCTACCCCGGTTAATTACTGAACCCATACATCTAATATTGATCATCAGTAATTTCCTTGAAGGTGTCATCAACATATAAGGTGCCCAGAAGCAGAACCTACTCAGCAATGCCCTGTTCAGAAAATGTGAGCTTTGGTTCCACCATGGCCACTCAGCACCTGACCTCATTACAAGTTTTGTTCAAGCGTAGACAAAAAAAAGCTGACTTCCATAAATGAGGTGAGACCGACAACCCTTGTCATCAAGGCTGTATTCGAACAAGTGTGACATCAAGGAGTCATGATGCAAACTTGAATAAATCCATTCCAAGATCAAAGTCCCCATCTAACAGAGTTATATTTGACAACTAGGAGATTATTGGAGATCAGTTTCTCAGCTCCATGACACAAGTGCGTGAGATCATCAGACTAGTGTCCTAGGTGCAACTATCTTTAGCTTCTTCATCAATGACCTTCCTTCCACCATAAGGACAAAAGTGGGAATGTTCGCCTATGAATGCACAAACTTTAGCAGCAGTGTGTACTAGGAATGCAATGGAGAAATTAATCAAAGGTCCTCAGACAGCAAATTCGAAGAACGACGACGACTTCCATCGAGAAGGATAAGAGCAGCAGCTATATGGAAACTCCTGCACAAGGATTCAAATTCCTGTCCAAGCTACTCACAATTCTTACATAGAACTGTTCCTTTACTTTAGTTGGCACAAAATCCTGGAATTCCCTTCCGAACATCATTGTGAGTCAACACACAGCAGGTGGACGGCAGAGGTTTTAGGAGGCAGCTCCCCATCACTTTCTGAGTGACAACAGGAAATGGGTAATAAACGATGGTCGATCAGCAAAGCACAAATTACAGAAATGAGGAATTTTACTTGCCAAAATTAACAGTCATGCCCTTTGGGAGGTGGCATGGTGGCTCAGTGGTTAGCACTGCTGCCTCACAGTACCAGAGACTTGAGTTTAATTACTGCCTCGCTCGACGTTTCAGTGGAATTCGTGCATTCCCTCCATGTCGGCATGGGTTTCCTCTGGGTGCTCTGGTTTCCACCCACAGTCCAAAAATGTGCAGAACAGGTGAATTGGCCATGCTAAATTGCCCATGATATTATGTGCATTAGTCAGGGGGCAATGGGTGTGGGAGGGTTACTCTACCGAGGGTCCGTGTGGACTTGCTGTCCGGAAAAACCTGTTTCTACACTGTCTGGAACCTAATCTAATCTTTGACAATGTGTTTTCGCCAGTTTGTGCATAGCTCAAACTGGAATGATATATGTGTCTTCTGGAACAATCGCAGACAGACGGTTTCTCTTGCTCTGTTAAAGTAAGTTCTCATTTCATATAATGAAGGATAATTTTCACTGTCTCCAAAGCCTTACTCACTTTGACTCATATCTTCCTGTTTGTATAGTGATACGAGATCATGAATACGCTTTTAATCTTTTGGCCGTTTGAAGTATTGCTGTTAATTTTCAATTCAGTTTTATAGCACATTACTGGACTGTAAAACGCATCCAACTATCTAACATTTCAACATTTCATCGCAAGAATATGAAATTTTCATTTTATTTTGTTATTCCACAATGATCACTTACAATCTTACCATGGCATCTCAGCCTAATCTACATCAAAGAAACTTTGACTTGTGTATCTGAAGGATTGTACGTCAAAAGGTTTCAATTTGTCCTTTCAGGAAAGAAATGATTCTCAATTCACGACTCAAACCTTCAAAGCTGCGTTTTCTAAACGTTTTGTATGGTAGATTGTTCTGATAAAATGACATAAAACTGAAAATATCAATTCAATGTCATTGAGAGTCACATATTACTGCAGGATCCTTAACTACAAAATCTTTTACTCCTATTTCATTTCATGGTATGTCATTTTATATAACTTATAACTGATTGCCCAACAAATTTCCCAAAGTCAATTCCTTAAAACAAGGACTATAAAGTAAACATCTCAGAGCTCATTGGACAGTTTAACTCTCCTGACCTCATCGAAGGTTAAGTATGCAATAGATATCACACTGCTTCTTGTCACAAGTTCCATTATAGTCTTCTCAAGAAATTATTCGGTGCTTCATTTTATTTCTGACGAATCACATAAAGTATTCTCATCTGAGTTTAGCAACTCTTCATTTTGCTGATGTAAATTGATAATTGCCATTCATGATAAGTTGAATTTAGATCCATACTTAATAATGTTTTGCATCGAATGTATTCTAAGATCTACACTTAGGTTATGCCGGCCTCCACAAAATACTTGCAATCTTCCGTTATTTATTAACGACCACTCAACACCTGTTATTTATTGCATTTCGCAAAGAACAGATTTAAATAAATCATCACACTTATTGCTCACATTTTATCACATTTGTTTCCAATGCTTTGCTCACAAACGAAATTACACTTTTCATCTGTCTGTTACCTTTATTCTTGTTAAGACATGCCTAACTGAAACACATTTTTCATCTTTCTGTCCTGCTGTGCTCCAGATTAACGATATTGTAATACTCCTTTGATTAATGATTAATTAATATCAGTTCACCAGAGCAAATTGAACTTCCAGTAGACCCCAGTTTACCCAATTATTTAAAAGCAAAACCAAACCCTGAATTTAAGAATTGGCCAGAAACTTGTTTCCATTTTTAACTAAACTACAAAAATTCAAATGAAGGGCGCATTTGAAGTTCTCGCTTATATCCGTCGTTCCTGCAGGTGTTTGCTGTGTAGAGATAACATCGTCATCATAGGAAAAAAACTACTCTTGCTGGAAAGAATGATTTTAAAATTAAATTTAAACGTTGAAATGTCATATATTGAAAGAAACTTTTTTTTGCGGCTGAGCTTGATGTTTCAGAAGTCAATTTTCTTTGAGCTTCTGCAAGATTTTCTTCTGGCTAAATTATTCAATAATCAATAGACAATAGGTGCAGGAGTAGGCCATTCTGCCCTTCGAGCTTGCACCACCATTCATTAAGATCATGGCTGATCATCCTCAATCAGTAATCAAGGGAAATGTTGTACTGATTTCACTAATAACATTTATTTCCCCGTGATATGCATGTCTGAATTTCCTCTGTCAAATTTGAAGTCTCCCTCCATGCACGATGAATGCCCTCAGTCAAATAGCAAGTGCTGAATAAAAGTGAGTTGACTGGCAGCACTTCTGCAGCAAGAACCACAGTTACCATTTCTAGACTGATGACAGGACTTTACAACTAGAAATGTCCAATAGGTTGCACTGGGAAGGTAAACCGAATTCTGCTGTTCTGTGACCTGTCTTCAGAAAACTTGTCATATACTTTGAAAATACACGATTTGTCGACATTTACTTTTTCTTCTCTTCCCTTTATAACTGACGTCTTTCAACATGACATAATTGCTAGGCAGCTTTTATGTTTTTATCCTAATGGTAGTTCATTTTTTGTTACTGTCAAACGTTAATGTGCATCACCATTGAACATACACATATACAAAATACAAATGTAATGACCTGATGATAAACTGTTTGCTGACCGCTCTTCCATTGCTGGCGAGGGGAGAACAATCCATTGACATAAAGCTGAGTAAACGTGAGTCAAATTTGGCCAGCCTGAAGATTTTAACCGCAGATGTGCATGTGGAGTATGATCGAAATGCCACATATTTCATCGTTTAACTGCAGTCAGGACAACCATTTTATAGAGTATTGATCTTCAGGCAAAATTATAGCAAATTTCAAATCTGATCGCGTGAAAACAGCTTTGTTTAAAAAATTCAACAAAGCTGCTTCTTCTACTCTTTTCAGCAAATATTTTGAAAATGACTTATCAATCATCAGAAGCTGTTAAAAAAAATACAAGCTTCAGGGACAGGTCAGATATGTCGACATCAGCACTGATATTCGTGTAAAACACAGATGTTTTCTCAATCCGCCTTCACCAATTACAACGTCACCTCTGAAATGAGTGCCTTTAAATTATCAAGCTTTTTGAAATTATATCTCGACCATGCTGTTTGAATGAGCCGTTAAATTGTCTAACCTGCAGAAAAGAATTAAGAGGAATTGTAGAAGCCACATTTAATGGTTGTTATTGATAGTTGCCTGAACCAGGACCATTCACTTTTGTTGGAAACGTGATAGTTTGCTGTCTCATTCCATCCACATCACTGTCATTATAACTTAGAATTTGGAATCGAAATGTGTTGCATGGAAAAGCACAGTAGACCAGGCAATATCAGAGGAGCAGGAGAGTGAACACATCGGGCACAAGCTCCTCAATTGGAATGTGGGTGGGCAGGAAGGGGTCTGAGAGATTAATAGGAAGGTATGGGTTGTGTTGACCAGAAGGTGGCTGGGAGTGTTAGTTAGACTCAGTTCAGGGGCTGTTTGTGATCAGTTGGTAGTGAGGCTGATGCAGATTCGAAGGGAAGCAAGATCAGCAGTTGGGATAGATGAAGTGGATACTAAAGAGTTTGAAAGCTGAATCTGGGATGATCTTCTGGGAGGGCAGTATTGTAATCTCGTGAAAGGGGTTAATGCTGTGTGGTTGAAGAGTCCCAACAGAGAACCTGAGATATTCTTCCTCTAAATAGTGGGGGGCTTGGATTTGGCAGTGGAGGAGGTCTAGAACAGCAGACATAAAAGGACATTTGGGGCCTTGCTTGGGTGTGGCAGGGAGGAATGGGCGCAGGTTTTACACCTGTTATGACAGCAGCAGAAGGTGTTGGGTGTGGATAATAGGTTGTTGTGGTCTTGGACCTAACCAATGTAGTGAATGGTCTCCCTGGAATGCATATAGCGGTGGGAGGGAAATATGTCTCTAGTGGTGGAATCTGATTGTAGGTGATGGAAATGGTGGAGGATAATGTGTTTAAACTTCATACTACTGGGGTGGAAATTGAAGACCGTGAGGTTCTATCCTTGTTGCGGTTGGAAAGACGACGTTCACATGCATGGGGGCAGAAAGCCGAGGAGATGCGCTGGAGGGCATTGTTGATCCAGATGAATGGGGTATTGCTGTCCTGGAAATAGGAGGCCATCTGCGATGTCCCAGAGTGGCACTATTCCTCCAGTGACGAGTTACTACGTAGGCAGAGGAATTGGGAGTAAGCTTTTGTGTTTTTAATGGCGGGGATCGGAGGAGGTATAGTTTGGATCCAAGGCCTCCCCATTTTAACTCCTCTACCCTGAAGTCCCCTGGCTGATCCAGTCTGTCCTAATCACCACGGCAACAAAGTCTACTTCTCTAGTTTCTAAATCACCCCATCCTCACCTGATCCCAAAGCCAACCTTCCAACTTAGCAAGCATCTCTTGAACTGTCTCAACTCTCCAATGTTCTTTGTACCTCTCCACTCTACTCTTCCCACCGACCTATCATAATCAGTCCCACATCATGCAAGTATGACTTTCCCAGCAGCGGTTCCAAAGCCTCACCCTCCTATTAATCTCTCATCCCCTTCCCCACAACGCCCTATACTCCACATGAAGAGTTTATACATCTCGAAACATCGACTTGTTGTGCCTTCCCAGTGACAGACTTTTCAACTCTGACTCAACAGCATCTACAGTCTGCACGTTCTCTCAGTCGATTTAGAATTCGATTTTCGTTTAATTTAGCCAACATCATCGCTGCTCATTTTATAATCCAGTAATTGATCCTATTGCTTCATTCCAGCATCTGCCATGCATTCGTGAATGAATACTTCCTTATCCTCTATCAAGTGCATGTAAGAGATCAAGCTTGATGATTTCCGTTATTTTCAATCATAAAATGGTTCCAGCAAGATTGCAAGCATAGCCCACAATTATTATTTACTTGTAACTCAGTTATTCCTGATGGTCAGAATTCTTTGGTCAGAAAGAAAAGGACTGCTAGCAAGTCTCAGAATATGCCTTCTGGAGTTTCATGTTCAGGTTTGAGAAAGGTCACTGGACCTTTATTTACAATTGCTGGATTTTTTACCAATCCTGCAATTTCTATTTTTTGAAACAAAACCTAATCAAAATAGTTAATTAACTTTATTTTTGGTTTAATATCCGTACGTACTGCCCAGTTGCACACCAATTGCATTTAATGCAAAACTGCTTGGACTTTCTCTGATAAATGGCAGTCAATAGATTGCAGAGAGTCTATTGAATTCTTATGTTCATTCTTGTGTTGAAGACACTGCTAAATTAACACTTGATTTCCATCCTTTGTTGCCCGTAAGTTGTACACAATTGATACGGCATCGTTAATTTTCCTGAAGAATCCGATGGATAAACGTGGACTGGTGTGTAGTACAGATTTGCCTACACAAAAGTAACAGGTAATGATGTCAAGGTACAACAGTTTAAAAAAAAACATTCAATGCATTTTGAATGGTTTGTGTCAGTGGCTTTGTCTTTTTTTGTTTATTCTTAACAGGAATGTCTTAAGCTATCACAAGTGGAATTGCACCCGTGTATTTGTGACAGGAGTCGTTGCCAGTAGATTACTTATATATTAAGATTATGGCACCAAAATTGTGACAATTAAAAGATGAATTTCATTTTATGTTTTAAATAGAAATATCCTGTTCCTTATTAACTATACGACACAGTATAAACATGATAACACTCAAATATTTGTACTTTTGGATTCATTATTTCAAAGCACGTGAGAATAACCATGAAATAGCATCGCAGTCACGGATTTTGGCGTTATCGTTTTCTCATGAAGACTGTCGTTGGTTTTATCTAGAATGTATCGTGCATTGTGCAATCCTCTTATTTTGTGTCAGTTGTAGTATTACTACAGAAGGTAACATCAACAACAAAAACGCCTGATCATAGTATTGGAAAAAATACCGATTTGGAATTATTGCAGAACAAATAGAAGGCTGAAAGCAGTTTACAGTGAACTATATAAATAAAGTTTCGGGATAAGCTTTGCTGCAAGTGACATATATCATCTTAAAGTGCTAATTGCTGCTCATTGTTTCTGCAGTCTTTGAGTTACAGATAATAGAAAACAAAAGGGTATCGCTCATGTAATGAGATAAGCATAACATATTGAGCATGTGTCCAGTTTATAAGATGATTCTGTACTGCACCAAAAACATAAAGATGCACTATTTCGAGAGTGGAACGAAATAGTTGCATTAGAATGTTAACAGTTCAGGTAACTTCTCCACAGACCACAACAAAAGGAACTTAAGCCAGAGACATGTTCTTTAAAACATCATGTTGTTCAAGAAACTTATTTGGCTTTTAAATTAAGGTGTCATCCACAAAATGTGTATCATCTGAATTCATTATTTTTATTTGCTATGAACAAACACTAAATAAGTTGGAGGAGATGTCAAGTTAGGAAACGTGGTCATCTTTTAGTGCCTTAAATGAAGGAATAATTTAATTAGAATCATTTCAGGAAGATAAGAGGAAGGGCAGTATTTTCAGACGAAATCAAATTGTGTGCTGCATTTGTTCCTTTTTCTAATCTAAGTTTTTAGCAGATAAAATGCATACCATGCAATGACTCCAGCAGTAACTAAATTGTCTACTTAAACTTCTGACTTGCACATGTTCAACAAAGATATGTGGCCATGAGATCAATAACTGGAACTCACTGATTTCCGGTTGTGCCCCAGAGATCATATTAAATTAATTGAATATGGGGAATTTCACGCAACAAACTGTGACGATATGAAATTAAATTAAGCTATTCTCAACTTCAACGAAATAAATCTAATCATAAAAATCCATTCATTGTGATTTATTAATAGAAAACATTTTATTGCACAAACTCACACGTGGGTAACAGCACGTCAGTAGGAATTAGAAATATAATTTCCTGGAATGAAAGACATGAATATGTGTATTTTGATTTTAAAAAGGCATAAGTATGGTGATGTTTTGTCATAAACTGTCTGCAAACAATACAGAATAATGGATAAAGGGAGATATATTGGTTAAGCAAAATGACTTTTGCCCACCAACAGTTTTTTTTTATGTTAAACGTCAGAATTGAATGTAAATTTGTTTAATTATGTTTTGGATTTTTTCGTCCTCCTGGTCTTACTTTGAACATCTTACAAAGAAAAAACAAGATAGATGGGCAGAGTTAGCACGTGTTCTTATGTAAACCTCGCAAAAAATGTGCGTAACTGATTGCTGGTAAAAACTCAAAATGTTGCAGGGAAAGTATTGTCGCCAAATATTCGCCTTTTAATCATCAATGTGCCACATTACTTTCCCCTTTAATGCAATATCATGATGTATGCGATCTCTATTTTACTGCAGGGATAGAACCGTGACTTTTGAGACTGACACAGATGTGCACACTGATAAGGGGTGAAGGGAACATGAATAACACTTAGATCTACGAAAGAAGATCACTTTGTTGTGAGCGATGATGAAACTTTTGTACATCCCCGAATCAGAAGCATATATAAATCCCAGAAAGAGAAATATACAGTCGGTGTTTCCCAAAAAAAACAAAGGAGTTTAATAAATGTCAAACGGTACAACAGTTTTCTTGATCAGTTGCGGGGTGCGAGTGACTTAGAAATAATAAAACTCAGCGTAAAATCATATAGGTGAGCTCGGAAGGAAGAATATCAAATTGAACATGTGATTGAGTCCAACAATGATGGACAGCACAGAAATGCTGAAGAGCAAATTATTTCTAAACGTAGATAGAATGGAACTAATGGAAACCAAAAGATACAAATTGTTGGATGAGGCATTCACACGGACTCAAAAACCGCGTCATAGATAATCTTGAAGCAGTGTCACATGTATACTAATATGAAGATAATTACAGGTGTATGTGCTGAATACAAGTGCGCTATTGGGAGATCCAAATTAATCCCTGAACTGTGAAAAATATGAATGATAAGCATATTCGAAGAGATAAGTTTGTGAACGTTGATATCAAGATAAAACATTGTTCACAGAAAAGTACAGCACAGAACAGCCCTTTTGCCCACGATGTTGTGCCGTGGTTTAATACAATGTAAAATATTATAACGTAACCTACACACCACTCAACTCACTGCTTTCTATGTATATGTCCAACAGTTGCTTCAATATGCCTAATGACCCTGCTTTCACCATCTCCGCTGGCAATGCATTCACAGCTATCTGTGTAAAGAACCTACCTCTGACTTCTCCTCTATATCTTTCCCCGAATATCTTAAAAATATGACTCCTCGTACCCGCCAATACTACCCTGGGGAAAAGTCTCTGGGTATTGAATTTATCTATTCCTCTCATTATCTTTTATATCTCGATCAGGTCTCGTCTCTTCCTCTTTCTCACGAGAGAGAAAAGTCCGAGCTTTATTAACGATTCTTCATCAGGCAAGAGTTTCAGTCCAGGCAGCATCCTGGTAGACATTACTTGCACCCCACCCCCCACGGAGTCCATGTGAACGCCTCATCCAACCGTTTGTATCTTTTGATTTAAATTAATTCCATTCTATCTTCGTTTAGAAACAATTTGCTCTTCAGCATTTCTGTGCCGTCCACCATTGTTGGACTAAATCACATGTTCAATTTGATATTCTTCCTTCCGAGCTCACCTGTATGCTTTTATGCTGAGTTTTATTATTTCTAAGTGACTCGCACCCTGCAACTGATCAAGAAAATTATTGTACCGTTTGACATTTATTAAACTCGTTTGTTTTTTTGGAAAACAACGACACTATATTTCTCTTTCTGGGATTAATATGTGATTCTGATTCGGGATGTACAAAAGTTTCATCATCACTCACAACAAAATGATCCTCTTTAGTAGTTCTGTTATTCATGCTCCTTTTGCCCCTTATCAGTGTGCACATCTGTGTCAGTCTCAAAAGTCACAGTTCTATCGCTAAAGCCTCTGTATCAGTCCTATAGTAGGTCGACCAGAACCAGACACAATCTTCCAAATGTGGTCTCACCAGGGACTTGCAGAACTGTGGCAAAACTTCACAGCTCTTAAACGCGATCACCCTGTTAATGAAAGCTTTCTTAATAACCCTATCCACCTGTGTGGCAACATTGATCTATGTACTTGCACAACCAGATCCCTCTGTTCCTTCACAGTATCAAAAAATCTGTCTTCAATCCTATATTCAGCATTCGAGTTCGACCTTCCAAAATGCATCACTTGGCATTTATCCAGTTTGAACTCCATCCGTCAATTCTCAGCCCAGCTCTGCCTCCTGTCTATGTCACGCTGCAGGCTGCAATATACCTCGACACATGCAATCTCTGTGTCATCTGCAAATTTACTATCCCACCGCTCAACCTTCTCGTTCATGTCATTTGTAAAAACTGTAAAGAGCAGAGGCCCAAGAACAGAGCCATGTGGGACCCTACTCAATACTGACCTCGAGGCAGCGTATTTTCTATCTACAACAACTCTCTGCCTTCTGTCAGCTCACGAAGTCTGAATCCAGATAGACAAGTACCGCTGTATTGCATACTTCCAGATTTTATGAATGATCCTACCATGGGGAACCTTATCAAATGCCTTCGTGAAGTCCATATACACCATATCCACTGCTCGACCTTCGTCGACCTGCCTTGTTACCTCCTCGAAGAACACAATAAGATTTGTAAGGCATGACCTGTCACTCACAAAGCCATGCCGACTGCCTTTAATCACATTCTGCTTTGCCAAAGTCATAGATCCTGGCCCTCATACTTTTTTCCAAAATTTTGCTGACTATAGACATCAGACTGACTGGTCTGCAATTGCCAGAGATTTCCTTATTACCTTTCTTGAAAAGTGAAATGACATTCGGCTCCTTCCAATACTCCGGTACATCTCCTGTGGATAGTGAGGAGCCAAAGATCTTTGCCAGTGGCTTAGCAATCTCTTTTATCACTTTCCGGAGAAGACTAGGATAAATCTGCCCTGGGGACTTATCAATCTTAGGAAAGTAGGAAAAAACGTGCAATAAATCAAACTTTTGAGTAAAATCGGATTTCACAAAGTTTTATAAATGTGGAAATCTGATGAAACACTAATAAAAAGGAATGCGTAAAATAAAACATATTAAATAGGATGTAACAGAAAATCAAAACAG
Source organism: Chiloscyllium plagiosum (assembly GCF_037043375.1). Lineage (NCBI taxonomy): Eukaryota > Metazoa > Chordata > Chondrichthyes > Orectolobiformes > Hemiscylliidae > Chiloscyllium > Chiloscyllium plagiosum. The sequence goes on from NW_028270176.1 coordinate 14,467,148, forward strand.
TATTAGTTTATTTAAGTACTGAAAATAAAGAGACCGCCAAACTGAGAATAATTGAGAAATAACAGAAATGACAAAAATGCTACAGAAATAATGTAAAAGAATCACGACATCACTCAGAAGTTGAACAAATGATTTGCATCAAACGTTTTCAGACTGCCCTGTGTTGTCTATTTGCATTCAGCACCAAAAGTGCAAAGAGTGTCCAGAAAATATATTGAATACCATAATTGTTGATCCAAGAAGAGACATAGGGTCTCCCATCCCTAATGGACTTCATTCTTTCGGGTGTAGGTTTGCTTGCTGAGCTGTAGGTTCGATATCCAGACGTTTTATTACCTGGCTAAGTAACAGCAGCAGTGGCGACCTCCAAGTGAAGCGAAGCTGTTGTCTCCTGCTTTCTATTGATATGTTTGTCCAGGATGGTGTTCCTGGGGTTTGTGGTGATGCCATTTCCTGTTCGTTTTCTGAGGGGTTGATAGATGGTATCTAGATCTATGTGTTTGTTAATGGCGTTGTGGTTTGAGTGCCAGGCCTCTAGGAATTCTCTGGCATGTCTTTGCTTAGCCTGTCCCAGTAGCTCCCATGGACAAAGCCAACGTCATCTACAAAGATCCACGTAAGAACTGCTACAAACACTACGTAGCACAAACAGGAAGAAAGCTCGCCACCAGGATACACGAACACCAGCTAACCACAAAAAGATACGACCCTCTCTCCCTAGTAACCCTACACACGGATGAAAAAAAACACCATTTCGACTGGGACAAAACATCTATCCTGGGACAGGCTCAGCAAAGACATGCCAAGAGAATTCTTAGAGGCCTGGCACTCCAACCACAACGCCATAAACCAACACATAGATCGAGTCACCATCTATCAACACCTCAGAAAACGAGCAGGAAATGACATCACTACAAACCCCAGGAACCCCATCCAGGACAAACAAAGAAATAGAAAGCAGAAGACAACAGCTTCGCTTCACTTGGAGGTCGCCACTGATGATGTTACCGAGCCAGGTAATGAAACGTCTGGATATGAAACCTACAGCTCAGCGAGCAAACCTACACCCGAAATCTATACCTGAGCTCAAACCTTCACAAACCTTTCACTTCATTCTTTGTTCGTGATCGAATTGTAACCAAATGTCCAGAAGACACTATGAGTAATCTTAGACGATTTAATTTCTAGAAATGATTTAATGTCCGAAAAAATGTTAGTCCCTTAATTCAAAACAAAGAGGAGAGCGAAAGCTAACCAGGAATTGTCGACCATTAACGGCTACAGTTGAAAAAATAGTAACCATTTTAAAAAATATAAAGTGCAGAATACTTAGAAATCCCAACTGAATGAAACAGAGCCAGCCTGATTTTATGTTGTGTGAATCTTTGTTTGCGAGGTTTCTGGATTTTGTTTTCAGGAGACCACAAAGTGCATTGAATGAAAAGGCATGAAAATGATATGTTTGGATCACAAAGGAAAGCAAACGCCCAATTGATTGTTCCAGCATTTTCCGACACATGATAGGTAACAAACACTCAGTTTTAAGCATGGTAGAAACAAGATAAAGAATATTGTTTGTCCTCCTGTACCCCAGATTTGTAATACATTTGGCTTTTCGTTTTACAAATATCAACTTTACGTCTTTCATTGCTGCAGGGATATATCTCTTGTTATTCATGCAATGTTCCTGTGTGTGATTTGATTTCTTAGGGAAATATTGGCAAAGGAAAACGATGGGAGGAAATGTCAGGTCTTGCACTTTGACCGAAATACTAGAGGCATTTAACAATGTATGTATTGGGAGACAAAGCTTGCAAAAAACTCAAAGAGAGATTTAGAGGTTGTCATGTAAGAAACGCAAACATCAGATATGCAGTTCATTATGCGATGGAATATTGAAATTGATCTCAAAGTAAAAGGTATCAAAGGGATAATAGTAGAAAAAGCTATGGAAAGTTTCATTCAGGCTGCACGTAGAATGCTGTGGCAGGTTTTGATCCCGTTATCTAAGGAAGGAAATCTTGATATTAGCTGTAATCTATGGAACTTTCAACGAATAATATTTGGATTGTGAAATTTAACAGCAGTTTGAGTATGTTGTGCGTGCGCCCAATGGAGTCCATAAAAACATGTGCCATCCTTATTCGGACATAGACGATTTCTGGGATGCTTCATCAGGACTATGCAAATGGATTTTTGCCCAGGTGAGGGATTTTTGTCTTAACTGAAATAATCTGACATTCGGACGACGTCAGTGGGTTATATATACATTCTTACTTTCAGGATAGTGAGTCTACAGAATTCACAACTATGGAATGTAGTTGAAGTATGGTTGAAACGGATATTTAATGGTTTCGCACATCTTCAACTCATTAAGATTTCAAAATATGAGAGGAGAAGATTGGAGGATTGATAGATCAATAGTGTTTTCATTGAATGTCAGATGCTCAATCAAATGACTACATTTTCCTGTTCTGTTTCTACTTGTTATCGTCTTAATGTGTCGTTAATGTTACATAATGTAAAAACGCAAGATCACTGGTTGAAAAAAAAATCATTGAAGGCAAAAATAGACGCGAACCACTGACGTTAGTTCTTTATTCCCAGCCGTAGACAATCTGATTTATAAACCTTGTCTATTTATTTTTAGGTAAACATGTTCACAAATGTCATGACATAGCTCTGGAGCAGATGAGGCATTAATTTGGGCAAAATGGTCCAAAAGTAGGAAAATAACCACTTATCATTTTGTTGTTGTTCTTTTTAAATTTTAATCTACTTTTCTAATCACCCTGTTCATAGTACCATAGTAATAGTAGAAGGAGTAAGCCATTTGGCCCCTCGATCAGACTCTTCCATTTATTAATATCACGGCTGAATTATCCAACATCTTAGCTCCTCCCACGTGCCTTATCACCATAATCCTTAATTCCCCTGCCATTCAAGACCCATCAAACGGTGTATTGTACATATGTAATGAAGCTGCTTCTATTACCTTCTTGGACAGTGGATTCCAGAGCTTCATTACTTCTTAGGGAAAATAGTTCCTCCGCATCACTGACCTACATTTATGCCCCATAATCTTCAGGCTATTACGCTACTACTGATCACATCAACCAGTGGAAAAATAAACACTTGCCCGCCTCTATCGTATTTATCCTTTTCATAATTTTGTTGGTTTCTACAAGATCCCCTTCCATTCTTCTAAATTCTAGCAAGCTCAGTATCTCACTGTCATCCAGCTCCTTTCCTACTCTAACCTAAGTGCTACTATCTTCCTGCAACTCCTCTCTATCACGCTCCAACTCCCAAATGATCCTATGTCACCCTGCTCTAATTCCGCAATGCAGTTTGTATGGAGCTGCATCTATGCGCTCTTGTCGCAGGAAAAGTCAGTCGGGACACTAGTAGCGACTTTGACCTCCAACATTCGGCAAAGGAACATGAAACAGCTCTATCCTTCATTGTGACTACTCAAAAAAAGAGAAAATAAAAACCTGAATGAGCCTTGCTGCAGCTCCTTCTCACACAAGTCTCTCAACTCAATGCCTCATCAATTCTCCTGACATGGCACAATCGATTTGCCCGGTTGCACGGAGAAGAAAATTCTTTCCTAGCCAACCCGAAATGTCCTTTTTTTGGTTCGAGGCGGAGTGGGGGAGGAAGTCTTTACCACCACCTGACAGTAGCCCCTTTGCGATGCTCAGACCAGTCGTGGTGACTACAGTGCTGTCTGCCATAATGCCGTTCAGCAACATCTTTGCAATGCTCTTATTCGATTCGATGAGGCAGGGGATCCTGCAGAGTTTCCATGTCGAGTGATTATGACTCTGTTCCTCTCACCCAGAGCTCTACTGTGATGGATCTCATCCGCTATCTGATTCGAACCAGAGATAGATCTGAAATGTAATTACACAGTCTGGAGCAATTGGACGGTGTCTGGGCCTCCATATCCTGGGATCGAGTCACTGGCACTGTCCCATAATTGGGAACTTTTGATCTGTTTTATTTGTTTCTCAATTTAAAATCTTTTTACAATCAACTGTGTGAGAATGTAAGGACGTATTACTAAAAATAGTTGAATAACAGCCATTACATGAAGATTTGCCAAATCATGTATAAGAAAATTGAATTTGTATATGGAGGGAAAATAGACATCAAATTCTTCCAGAATGTCAAGCTATGTAAAATGTTGTAAAACAGAAATAAAAATGGTCTCACTTAAAAGGAAATTACGTTATTGACAACCCAGAAAATATATAATGGATTGCAAGATAATAACTAACATGTAGACGATCACGAAATGTACTTTGTGCTGAGGAAGTGGAACTATTTATCTGAACAAACCCATTCCGCTTCTGCTGTATACAAGATAATTAGACCAAAAATAGCGTGTCTTTAAGATCGCTTCAAACAATTATCGTTGATTTTTTTTGTGATTGTAGAAACAGAATAGTAAAAAAGTGAAAAAACTGAATTAATTATCAAAGAAGTAACACGTGAAAAGAAAACGAATGAGTGAATGAGCATAGAATTTCCATTGATATGTGTTAACTCCAGTGACAATGATCTGAAAATATTTAGATGGTGTCTATTGAAAAATTAGAGCATTGGCTGTCATCCTATGTAATCCTACGTATGTCCTATCCAAAGCAGTACTAACTGCAAACATGCTTTTTTAAATAGGTTGTTGACAGAAAACAGAAAATGAGCATCTTCTTATTTTGAAATCAATGCTTTGCAAAAGTTTTATTATTAGAATGCCAGATAACTAAAATAATGCTTTAGATGGAAGTCAATATAGAAGGCATTCTAGTCCAAAGGAATAAAAGCAGTGTTGAAGATGGTTAATGCTACGTTGCATATTTATAAATGAGTGAAAAATCTACAAATAAATAAATTACATTTTCAGAATGCATTCGTTGATATGCGAATCAGAAGGTCAATAAACAATAAGCCCCTACAACCAATTACATAAAATGTACTACACAGATTGTTAGTTTGCAAGCAGAAAGCATAAATAAACGTGTCATTGTAAAATGGAACATCATTTGTATTCGAAAACAAAAATAAACCATTATCAGAGGGCATCTGTTCACAATGAAAGTACATTCTTTGCGAGTGAGAAACATACGTTGTAATGGCAAATTTGCTGGATGATTCTTTTTAAAAAAACATATCATGGTTTGAAATGTGCGTTGATAGGATGCAAGGAAGGCTGCTGCATTCACCAAATAGGTGCGCCATTTTAAACTTGATTTAATAATCCATAAATTTCGAACTTCTGAACAGTTGACTAAAAATGTTGTTATCGAAAACCAAATGCATTTCCATGATTATGTCTGACTCAAATATAATTGAAACAATGGAAAATATGATTCGGGATCACACGTTTAGTTTCTATAAAAATGGAAATACCTCATCCCAATTTTGCATGGCTTTTGTCACATTCTCACGTGAATTATTTTGCAAAACCTATTATTTTTTGTGAAAGAAGGTTTACTTAGGAATATTTAAATAATGTTGATGAAGAGAATGCTTGTTCAGAAGTTGTTGATTCAAAAGTCGACATCATTGTGTTGGACTCCACTTACTGAAGTTGTGAAAAACGAATGTTGATCTCCCATAAACGTGCATGGTTGATACCAATCTGATCAGTATGCGTGCATCGACAAGTGCTGCAATGTTTGATTGAAGGTCCAGTGGATTGCCTTGGAATGAAAGGGACATAGGATTTCATGGTAATGTCTTACCACGTTGCACACGAGTTAAAAAAAAAACGAATGTTTTGTTTTTCAATCAGAATTTGAATAATCTATTTATTCTTTTTTTCCTAGAGCTGAACTTGTGGATTTTATTTCGTTAGCATGCTTAATAGATAAATTATCATATGAATTAATATGAAAAACAAAAGTAAAAATATGGGAATGACGACGAATGCTGCAGAGGCACATAGTTAATCTTGTACAGTTTCAATGGTGGAGGGAAAAAGTAGAATTCTGAAGTTATATAAATATTTCTAATTTTCTGCATTTAATATCACCGAACCATGAACACGCAGTCGACTTCCCTTTCAACATTGTGCATATGAAAGTTAGTTCAGAGTCTGATGATGCTATTTGAAGGTTTCAGGATAATTCTTAGACTCATAAATTTAACATATTGTAATCGTACCGCGTTTCATCTTGGTTTAGTGCTGATCCGCTGTGTCAATAAACTAATCTTGTTGAGCCTGAAGTGAGGAAATACACAGTTTACAAAGGATTTTTTTTATACATTCACTGCTGTGTCAGGATTTAAACCAGTCACAAAAACTCACAATGTTGTGCAAAAAAAAAACAGAGGAAAATGTCTCATTAACAACTGCATTTTTCTTAGGAAGCTAATATTAAAATTTTAACCGAAAATCTAATCTCCCCACGTGGGAAAAAAAATGAGAACAAAAAATAAAGTTTTTGTAAGTCTGGAAGCTAGCAGCTCTACAACATGAAAATTCCAATCATTACAAATACACCATGCGTAATATTCTCAAAAATGAATGTCACCATCATATACAACCATCGCCGCTGAGAGGCGTGGGGGTGGGGGGAGGCTATTGTCTGTGTCTACAATAATATTACTAAATAATCTCATCATATTCAACATATCTCAGACACATCATCACAGGTGCCATTTAAAGATTTCAAGTATATTCTGATTCAAATGACCCATACAGTATATGATTACGTCAGCATAGCTTTGATGAAGATACAAACTGCAGATATTAGGATCGGTTCAATTGATTGAATGGTGTGAAAAGCACAAGTCATTGGTAATATTTTATCGCCGAATTGGAAGGCCAATGATTCGTGCAGTCTAAAAAGTTAATCGTGTGCTCAAATAATGGAAAATACTGTGAATAGAAGAGCACGTAGCAGAATTCAAACACACGTAATTTGCAGACTGAAGAGTATGGTTACAATATATTTTTTAAAATACTTTACCACAACTGGAAAATCTCACTAATTTGAAAAGAATGGTGTGTGTGTGTGTGTCTGTCTGTCTCTCTGTGCTCGTATTTTTTTTTTGTTCATGTGTGTGCATACGTGCGTGTCTTTTATTTGCAACACATTCATTCAAAACTATTTGCAAAAGAGTATTTGAGTTTAAAGGATCATATTGGAGTCACAGTTACATATAAGTTTGGATATGTTCAGACTAACAACATAACTGCAGAAAGCAGAAGTGGAATAATTAAAAATTGATTTTCGTCAGTGATGTTCAAAGTAATAGTCTTTCGTATTTTGATTGAAAAACACAATGTATTTAAATATAATTAAAGTTGAAGACGGGCTGTCAGCATCACAAAGACGGGCCAACTCTTGAACTTTGCATTTGGCTGTGTGCTACATACTGGAGAAGACATGAAGACAGTAGGAACATTGTTCGTTTACGTTGTGGTAAACTGGACTTCACATTCAATACGTTTGAAATAGCTGAAGAAATGTTGTGTGCATGAACTTGAGAAGAAAACAAAGATTATACTGTTTATAAATTGTGCTCGAGGAGAACCAGAATTAAGTAAGAGTTTCAATAGGTTAAAAGTGGACATTCTTGATTCAACTATTTGAATATTTGAGAACTATAAATGAATAATTTTAAACGTAGAGCAGACAGTTTACTTTGATTGTCATGTGGAAGTGGCATTTAACTTTTCTCCTTTTGAAAATTGTTACACTGCAAAACCAGAGTAAGGACTTTTGACAAGGTTACACATGGTAAACTGCTCTGGAATTTCAAAACCCATGAAATTCCAGGTTAATTAGCTGAAAAATTGGAGAAGACGTTTCATGGTGATCGTTTCCTTCTGCAGTTGAAATTTGTGACCAGGTCTCCATCAGGGCTGTTGCTCTAATTACTTAGATTAATGTTTGATGTCGATGATGAAAGTATATTGAGTAAGATCGTATGTGACATAAAATAAGTGGTTTTGCATGTATGGAAAATGTCCGAGCACATTCTGATTTCTGTCCACTGGCAAACTGGGCAATGGCAGACGAGGGTTAATTCCAATAACTGTAATGTGATGCATCATGCGAGATCTTGATGAGGGAATGACGTACTCAATGAATGCCAGTTTTATTTGGAAGACTGAGAAATAAAATGGATATGGTGTGTAAGTGCATATACCACAGAAGCTGTGAGAACAGGTATGCAGGTAACAAAGAAGTCACGCAGGATGCTTGCACTTGTGAAGTTGGGTGCATAATATTGAAGCTCGGAAGATTTGTTGCAATTTTATAAATAACGCGGCAGGACTCAGTCGGAATTAAGTGTGCTATTCAATTGTCATTGTATGTGAATGATTGCACTGGAGAGGGCGAAAAGGAAAGGTAACTGGTGTTCCTTGCGGGGAAATGCCTACGTTTTGAGAAGAGATTGCATTGGGCTGTGTTTCTCCCTTTTTCCTTGGCAAAAGACGAGGGTGAACTGGGGATTAGAATGTGGCATTCGAAATTATGAGATGCATAGAGAGAGGAGGTACTGCGAATTTATTTCTCACAGCAGAGAGGCCCAACACCATACAGCATCAATTTTGTGTAAGGAGAAATTAAGGAGATATTAGAAGAGAATTTTCACCTGATCGTGGTAGCTATGAAGATAGTGCCGACTGAATGTGTAGTGTAGAATCGCTTGTAACACGAAAGAAAATAGTTTAGATTTATCCTGAAAAAGTCAAGACATTGCATGCTTGCTCCAAGGGCATGTAACTGGGATTAATGCACTTTGCGATCGTTGTTTGGCATATACATGGCAAGCAAAAGTGCATGTTTCTACTCTTTAGGACTCTGTGACTGTTGATGATTCTGCACATTATGCCGGAATGGCATGATGTATGTCATTACTAGACATTTTTGGAAATCAAGTTCTGAAGGCTTCGAAGTGACGATTATTCTGAAAGAGATCATTTTTATTGTTGAAAAGAAATAGTGGTAGCCAAACCATTGAACTAAAGGGAGTGCTCCAGTGAAGCACCACAAACTAAACCTGCATCATCCTCTTTATGGTTTTATTTGAGGTATAATGCAATATAACATGCATTCAAATTTAGTTACATTTCCAACATATCGTCACTGATTGGCTTAATAATATTATCAAAAATTAATATACTCTGACGGTTAATTTGGTTTGTGTCCTTCAGTTCTCAAGAACTGCAAGCAATGTAGGAGTTGTGAAAAAAAAGACTAACGTATGATCTCGTGGAAGATTATTCGGTGTGGTCTAACATTTCATCACTGTTCCCCTTTGGTATGATGCTGTTTAATGCATTTGATGTGGTCAATATTGTTTCTCAAATAAAAGAAACATCACTGATAACGGCAAAACGGCGCCTAATTCGAGGGATTATTAATTTGGGAAGAGTTGCTCAGTATTGGATAGTATCGTTAAGAAGCAGTGTGTTAGTGCATGCGACTTTCTAATCGGATAAGAAGTAAAAGAGGGAAAAAACACAAATGAGGTATAGGTAGAGCGACGTTTGTTTTTTGAAAACTGTCATTTTCAAATAAAGTCCTGTCCTTTAATTGATTTTAATATCATTTTTACCTAGGAGATGAATTTCATAATGCTTTGCGTTTTCCTGCAGAATTGGCAAAAGAACAAGCTGGCAAGTACATATACGATATCATATTTCAGATATTTACGTGCATGTTTGTGAAATTGTTACAGTTAGTGTGCAGCTTTATAACGTTGCCGTTGAGATGTTCACAGGACTTTCATTAATTTCTAATCAAAGTTATGGAAGACAACGTTGCCTTCAAATTCAAAATATGCAAATTCAGACAGTTACTCCCATATTAGTGAGACGTAAAATTTCATTATCATTCAGAATTTGACATGATGGTATGTCAAAAAGGAAGGGAAGTGAGAGTGAACATGATACAGCAAATACAAAGAAAAAGAGTAGTTATCCATAACAAATGCGAGTCCAGCGGGAGGAGAAAGTAAAGATAACTAATATATCAATAGAGGGATGTGCGAGCAGAATGCAAAGCTATTGCACCAGTCATGTTGTCTATCAGGCAAATACACGAAATTATCACATCCACATTGACATACCAGATCATATGGTCAGAGTAGAACAACAACGCCTCATGGAAATACCAATGATTATATCACAAAGCACAGTCTCGAAACATATATGACAAGCCAACAGCTCGGGCTGCAAAGCAACAACCAAAATATTAGTCTCTGTAAATAATCTTTCGATCAGAAGTGACACTTGTGCCCTCTGTAGCTGAATGACGAACCTGGTGCACTTAGTATTAATCTGATCCGTGCTTAAGAACGCAAAAGCCAGAATTCAGTAATTAGGAATGCTGGCAGTATACACTTTAATGTTTAAAGTCTCGCTGAATCAAATTGTGGATGACCCAAAGAAATCGTCCTGAGCGGTCAACCGGCAAAGGATGGTCAACAGATTAGATGTTGATAGAGAGCAGGAGTGAACTATAATGTGTCTATACTCATATAGCCTTCTGCACTGCAAAGTCATGGCGAATGGTATTGACCAGACCGACACATCAAAACACTTTTAAAAAGGCAGTCTTGAGCGTAACTTTGCTGTTTGTTTCAAGTAATTGTGTTGTGAATATTCCTGCAGTGAATCGGCTTGTGAGACTGCAGAGACTTAAACAAACTGACCTTATGTACATAATTATAGATTGAAGTGCAACGAAACAAAAATACATCACCCGAAAAATATATCCTATCAAAACCCAACTGGCCATTCCGACTTAATGATGCTTGTTTAAAATACTTCCAACAATCCTAATAAACAAACCACTTAGCACAACGAATAAAGATGACACAAAAAGGTTACGGGTGACGAAGTCAGAAGTGCAGAACGAGGGAGACAGCGTTCAATTTTAATCAGATCCTTGATTCAACTCACAACCGAACTGAACTGACCTGACCAGTGGCAGAGCTAGCCACATGCCTTTTATTGTACCAATATCTGTTTTAAACACTTGACAGCTTTCTGCCTGAAGCATTATCTGTCAGGTATAAACCAAAGAGCCCCAATGAACCATTGGAACTTCAGACATGATGAAACGCTGGGTCGTTTTTACCCAGCTAAAGTGAAACAAATGCAATACAATCTTGCAAAAGGACCCGATTTATAACATGTCGAATATATGGGCACTTTTTTCTAAGGTCACTATGAAATTGCATTAGATCATGCGAATTTGAATGAAGAAATCACCAATAGAGGTGAGAAATCGAGCAACCCGTGATTCTGGTAGGGCAATAACGGTGCCAGACCAGTTTGAAATTGGTAGTAACACACATGGAGACATGGCTGCATAGGAGAATGAATAGGGCATGAGATAATTTTGTGAGTAAGCAGAAGTAGGGTGTCCTTCCCATTAAAAGGTAAGGCAACATGTAGAGAAATAAAGGGCTTGCCCTAAGGAACTGCAAGACAGTGCAGGTCGGGAATGGTAGAGAAGGTGACAACACGTGACAGGCAGAGGACAAGATTCCGTATTTAAATGTGAAAATTGCAGTGAAGAGACATTGTGCACGAAACTGTCCCCACCCGGAGGGAAACTCTGAGGAAATGGGAAAACCGATCCTTAGAAGTCATGTAGGACGTATCACCCAACAACCACACGGGACGAATAGTCACCAATGAAAGTATATCCCCAGTTCCAGTGACGATCTTATGTATCCTTCGGAGAAAGTGCTAGAAAAGGCTAAAAGGTCTTAAAATTGATAAATCTCCTGGCCCCGATGGGCTACATACTAGAGTTCTGAAAGAGGTGGCTGAGGAAATAGCGGAGGCGTTGGTTGAGATCTTTCAAAAGTCATTGGAGTCAGGAAAATTCAGGGATGATTGGAAGATCGCTGTTGTAACCCCCTTGTTCAAGAAAGGATCAAGACAATAGATGGAAAATTATAGGCCAATTAGCCTAACCTCAGCTGTTGGTAAAATTCAAGAATCCATCGTTCAGGATGAGGTTTCTAAATTCTTGGAAGAGCATGGTCGGATTAGAACAAGTCAACATGGATTTAGTAAGGGGAGGTCGTGCCTGAAAAACCTGTTAGAATTCTTTGAAGAGGTGACAGGGAAACCCAGTGAATGTGGTCTATCTAGACTTCCAAAAGTCCTTTGATAAGGAGTCACACGGGAGGCTGCTGAGTAAAGCGAGTGCCCATGGTGTTCGAGGTGAGTTATTGGCATGGATTGAGGATTGGCTGTCTGACAGAAGGCAGAGAGTTGGGATAAAAGGTTCTTTTTCAGAATGGCAGCCAGTGACAAGCGATGTCCCGCAGCGTTCAGTGTTGGGGCCGCAACTTTAACGTTATATATTAATGATGTGGATGAAGTGACTGGGGACATTCGAGCGAAGTTTGCCGATGAGACGAAGTTAGGTCGACAGGCAGGTAGTACTGAGGAAGTGGGAAGGCTGCAGAAGGATCTAGGTAGTTTCAGAGAGTGATCCAGGAAATGGCTGATGAAATTCAATGTGAGAAAATGCGAGGTCTTGCACTTTGGAAAAAAGAATAAAAGCATGGACTACTTTCTAAACGGTGAGAAAATTCATAAAGCCAAAGTACAAAAGGATCTGGGAGTGCTAGTCGAGGATTCTCTAAACGTAAACATGCAGGTTGAGTCCGTGATTAAGAAAGCGAATGCAATGTTGTCATTTATCTCAAGAGGGTTGGAAAATAAAAGCAACAATGTGCGATTGAGACTTTATACAGCTCTGGTTAGGCACCATTTGGAGTACTGTGTCCATTTTTGTGCCCCACATCTCAGGAAGGACAAACTGGCACTGGAGCATGTCCAGCGGAGATTCATTTGGATGATCCCTGGAATGTTAGGTCTAACATACGAGGAATGGCTGAGGATCCTCGGATTGCATTCATTGGAATTTAGAAGGTTAAGGGGTGATCTAATAGAAACTTACAAGATAATACTTGGCTTGGAAAGATTAGACGCTAGGAAGTTGTTTCCATTAGGCGAGGAGACTAGGACCCGTGGGCACAGCCTTAGAATTAGAGGGGGTCAATTCAGAACAGAAATGCGGAGACATTTCTTCAGCTAGAGAGTGGTGGGCCTGTGGAATTCATTGCCGTGGAGTGCAATGGAGGTCGGGACGCTAAATGTCTTCAAGGCAGAGATTGATAAATTCTTGATGTCACAAGGAATTAAGGGCTACAGGGAGAATGCGGGTAAGTGGAGTTGAAATGCCCATCAGCCATGATTAAAAGGCGCAGTGGATTCGCTGGGCCGAATGGCCTTACTTCCACTCCTATGTCTTATGGTCTTATGGTCTTATCCAGGAAATGCATGTGGGACATTTCAAATGAGGTAGGCAGACCTTTTGTGTTCAGTGGCCTCCCTAAAATGTTTTCCTCTGACACGTGAAGATCCCAAATAACGTAAGGGATACTAAGCAAAAGAATCTATTCCCATTTGGAACAAAATGGTCTTATTAGTGAGAGGCGACACTGTTTTCTGCAGGGAAGGTCGTGCATAACCAACGTAATAGAATTATTGGAGGAAGTGACAAAGTTGTTTGATGAGGGTAGGGCTGTATACGTGGACTTCAATACGGCATTTGTTAAGTTTCCCCATGGAAGGCTAATACAGAAAACAAAGTCGCATGGGGTCCATGGTGTATTGGCTATATGGATAAAGCTCTGGCTAAGTAAAAGGAGACAGAAAGTAGTATTGCAAGCGAAAATCTCAAAGTGTTCTTCTTCAATGTTCTTCTTCAATGACCAATGTTCTTCTTCAGGAATCCGTGCTGGGACCACTGTTGTTTGTGATATACATGAATGGTTTGGTGAAAAGTGCAGGTGGCCCGATTAATAAGTTTGCAGTTGATTTAACATTGGTGAAGTATCAGGTAGTGAAGATGAATGTCAGAGAATAGAGCAGTATGTAGATCGATTTGAGAATTGGGCAGAGAACCGGCAGTTTGATCAATCCATGAAAATGCGAGTAGATGCCTTTTGGAAGATCCAATTCAACAACGTACCGTACAGTAAATTGAACGTCCTGGGGAAGATTGACATACAAAGAGATCTGGGTGTTCAGTTCCATTGTTCCCTGAAGTTGTCAACGCAATCAATAGAGTGGTCAAGAAGGCATGTGGCATGGTTTTGTTTCGTTGGACGTGGCATTGAGTGTAAGACTTGGCAGGCCGCGCAACTGTCGTACAAGTAATTGATTAGGTCACGTTTGGAATATTGTGTACAGTTCTGGTCGCCACAATACCCAAACAATGTGGATGCTTTGCAGAGGTTGCAAAGAATGTTCACCAGGATGTTGCTGAGCATTGAGGGTGCTAGCTATGAAGAGAGGTTTAACAGATTAGGATTACTTTCAAGAAAAATGATGAAAGTTGAGTGGAGACGTGATTCATGTCTACAAAATGCTGAGAGGTAGAGACAAAGTGGAAAGTAAGAATCTTTTCCCTTCCAGAGTAGGAGACTCAGTTATTGGGGTAACGAGATCAAAATTGGAGCAGAAGTGCTTAAGGGTGTCTGGAGGTGTTAGAGGCGGGCACAATAGCGTCTCTTAAGATGTATCCAGACAGAAACATAAACAAACAGTAAAGAGAGGGAGACAGACCCTTAGAAAATAAACGACAGGTATGGATAGACGATCTGGAATGGTGCAGGATCGGACGGCCAAACAGCCTAATCCTGTGCTGCCGTTTTATATTTCATCTGAAAAAGCTACGTCAGATGGACAATGCTTTGCTGGGAGCTAGTCTGGCGATGGCATTTGGCGCTCTATCTTCCTGACTTTGAAAATGTCTTCTTCTTCATACCTCTAGAATTGATGGTCTCAATGGTTTGTTGTTGTCTAAACATTAAATTTTATATCCTGGCACATAATTTATAACCCGATTGCTAGAAGTCGACGAGTTGTGAAGACGTTCCAAACAGAATTCAGGTATTTGTTTAACAACCAAATGTTATGCATTTTCAATTTTCTGGTATAATTTTCTGTTTCTAGTCAGCCACATGACTGGCCCCTGCAAACACTCAGTGCAGAACTGATTTCACTCTCTCTTAAAGGTGCCATACAAACCTTCAACTTCATAACAATGTTGCCAGTAATCGTTTTCATACAATCATGTATACTGATCATAATCCATTAAAGGTTTTGGTGGAATTTCAGGGATATAACTTCCAGATATTTTGGATGTGTTTATTATTGCCGCTATTCAATGTGTACACGTGGCAGCAAGAGAACATGTAATTGCCAACCGTGTTGAGTCTTTGTCAAACACGAAGGTATCTGGTGGCAAGAGTAAATAGACAGAAATAGCATGTAGCATTGCAGGCTTTCATTGGTATAGGAATTGTCAAGAATCTGTGTTGTAATGTACTAGCAAAGTAGGCCTACACAGTTTAAAATGAGGCCATATTGATATACTAATAATTAATAATGATACTAGAGGTGGAGGGGTGATGATGATTGAACCAGCGGCCTGTCACGGAAGATGAATCACTAAGTTAGATCTTCTAAAGCTTACCTCGAGGATCAGGGCCATCCATTTCTGTTTCAGCAGCAGGATGAGCGGGAACTTCGACCAGTCGCTGGTCAGGAAAGGTGAGTCTTTACGTTAAATTATTAAAAGCTTACCTCGAGCATCAGAGACCTCCATTTCTGTTTTCAGCAGTAGGAAGAGCAGAAGCATGAACCAGGTGTATGCCTGGAAAGGTGAGTGAATAATTTAAATTTCCAAAAAATTGCCTCGAGCGTTGAACCAGCGGCCTGTCACGGAAGATGAATCACTAAGTTAGATCTTCTAAAGCTTACCTCGAGGATCAGGGCCATCCATTTCTGTTTCAGCAGCAGGATGAGCGGGAACTTCGACCAGTCGCTGGTCAGGAAAGGTGAGTCTTTACGTTAAATTATTAAAAGCTTACCTCGAGCATCAGAGAACTCCATTTCTGTTTTCAGCAGTAGGAAGAGCAGAAGCATGAACCAGGTGTATGCCTGGAAAGGTGAGTGAATAATTTAAATTTCCAAAAAATTGCCTCGAGCGTTGGAACCCTTCATTAATGCTTTCAGAAACAGGAAGACCGGGAGCTTGGACCAGGCGCATTTCGGGAAAGATGAGCCACTAACTTAAATATTTAAAAGCTTACTTCGAGCATCAGAGCCTTCCATTTATGTTTTCAGTAGCAAGAAGAGTGGGAGCTTGGACGAGGGGCCTGTCGGGAAAGATGAGTCATCAACTTAAATAATTAAAATCTACCTCATAGTGTAGAAGTGTCTGGGAAAAGAGGGACGTCTTTCGCCCTCAGCCATGTAAGTGTGCATTTCTAGTGGAAGAAGGGAAAGGAGGAAAGTGTGAGTCATTAGCGACTCAATAGTTAGAGGGTCAGATAGAAAGAATATTGGGAACAAAAAAAAACTCACTGCTGGTGTGTTGCCTAACAAGTGCCAGGGTCCGTGATATTTAAGATTGCGTCTTTGGGAACCTGAATGGAAAGGATGACCAGCCCAAAGTCGTGGTCCACATGGGTACCAACTACATAGGTAGAAAGAGGGATAGGGGTATAAGGCAGGCTTTCAGAGAGCTAGAGTGGAAGTTAATAGCTGGAACAAGCAAAGTTTCAATCTCTGGTTGCTTACCCCTGCCACGTGTCTGCAAATCAAAGAGCAGGGTGATATATCAGCTGAACACGTAGCTGCACACATGGCGCAAGAGAAAGGGTTTCAGACATGTGGAAAATTGGGGCTTATTCTGGAGAAGGTGGGACGTCTACAAACAGGATGGTCTTCACTTGAAACAAAGGGGTAAAAATATCATGCATGGGAAATTTGCTCGTGCCATTCGGGTCGGTATCGACTAGATCAAAAGGGGGATGGGAACTTGTGGAGTCGTTCCAGGACATAGTAGAATGTGAGTAGGCAGGACACGAACAGGATTTCACGGTCACACGAGAGTGCTGGCAGATAGCAAGCTGGTTTGTAGTGTGTCTACTTCAACGGCAGTAGTATCCAGAATAAGTTCCGATGTTGTGGCCATTTCTGGAGACATGGATAGAACAGGGTCAGGAATGGATCTTTTCCAGGGTTTAGGTGTGTCATTAAGATGAGGAAAGGCGGTAAAGGAGAAGGAGGTGTGGCTTTGTTTGACAAGGATAGTATAACGGAACCAGAAACAACTTCTGACCAGGATTAGTTTTTGAGGTGGTATGGGGCGAAATGGAAACAGGAGAGCAGAGATTAAACTGCTGGGGGATTTTTATAGGCCTCTGCAAGTTCCAGGGATATGAAGGAGACCATTGTCAAAACGATTGTGGGCATGAATGAAAGGAGCAGGCTGGTTATTGTGAGCGACTTTAATTTTCCCAACATTGGCTCGAAATGCAGTAAATCTCATACGTCAGGTGTATGGGCTTCTGTCCAACGTGTGCAGGAGGGTTCCTGACACAACATGTAGAAGTGCCAACATCAGGAGACGCCATGCTGGATCTGATACTTTGTAATAATCAGGCCAGATGATTGATTTTGAGGTCGGTAACCATAATTCTGTTACATTTACTTTAGCGATGGAAAGGGATAGGTACATCCCACATGGCAAGAGTTATATTGGGAAAGAGCGATTATAATGCGATTAGATACGACGTAGGTGACACAGATTGGTGTAGCAAAACGTAGGGGATGGGACAATCGAAATGTGGAGCTGGTTTAAGGAAGAGATATTGCGTGTCCTTGATAGGTATGCCCTTGTCAGGCAGGAAGAAAGTGATAAGGTAAGGGTACTGTGGTTTACTAAATAAATTGTGTCTGTTCTAAAGTAGAAGAGGGAGGTTCATTTGATGTTAAGGTAGGATGGTTCAGATGAGGTGACGAACAGTTACAGATTAACTAGGAAGGATTTAAAGAGAGCGATAAGAGGAGCCAGGTGACACGATAGCTCAGTGGTCAGCGCTTCTGCCTCACAGGGAGCCCAGTTCAATTCAGTCTCGCTCGACTGTCGGTGTGAAGTTTCTGCATTCTCCCCGTGTCTGCGTGGGTTTCCGCTGGGTTGCCTTGTTTCACCCCAAAATCCAAATATATGGACGTTATGTAAATTGTAGATTTGGTGCATTAGTCAGAAGCAAATATCGGATTGGAGAATGGGTCTAGTTGGTTTACTCTTCGGAGGATCCGTGTGGACTTGTTGAGGTGAAGGGCCTGTTTCCATGCTGTAGGGATTCTAATGTTAATTCTAAAGAGAAGTGTGAATGAATTTTCTTGAGCCGATAGAATAGAGGAGAGCCCTCAAGCTTTCTATAAGTATGTTAGGAATAAAAGGATGACGGAGGTAGAAATAGGGTCAGTCAAAGACAGAAATGGGAAGTTGTCTGCGGACCCTGTAGATATCGGAGAGGTAGTCAACGAATATTTCTCATCTGTTTTAACTCAAGGAACGGAGAATATTTCAGAGGAGAAGACTGAGATACTGGCTATTAGACTATAAATGATTGAGGTAAGTAAGGAGGAGATGTTATCAATTCTAGAAGGTGTGAAAATCGATATGTCCCCTGGGCCGGATAGGAGGTATCCAAGGATTCTCTGGAACTTAGGGAAGCGATGTGGAGCCTTTGGTCTTTGCGTCATCACTTTCTTCAGGGCTAGTACCACAGGACTGGAGAATTGCAAATGTTGTGCCCTTGTTCAAAAAGGGCAGCAGAGATGACCTAGATAATTATAGATCAGTAAACCTTCCATCTGTTGGAGGAATAGTTTTGGAAATGATTCTACGAAAAAGGTTTTATAAGCATGTAACAAAGAACAATTTGATTGAAGATAGTCAGCATGGTTTCTTGAGAAAGTGACCAAGCATGTGGATGAGGTAAAGACAGTTGACGTCGTGTACATGGACTTCAGAAATGCCTTTGATACGTTTCCACATGGGAGGCTACTGGAGAAAATGCAGAGGCATGGGATTGATGATGATTTAGCAGTTTGGATTAAAAACATTCGGCAAGAAGTCAAGGAGTGTTGGCTAATGGAAAATATTCAGCCTGAAGTCCGGTTATTCGTGGTGTGCCACAGGACCTGCTTTGGGACCACTGTTGTTTGTCATTTTTATAAATAACTAGCATTCAGGCAAAGATGGAAGGATTATAAATATTGTAGATGACACTAAATTCATGGGAGTGGTGTACAGTGTTGAAGAATGTTGGAGGTTGCAGGGGGGCGTGGATACGCAGTAAAATTGGGTCTCAGAGGTTTAAAATGGAATTCAGTGCAGATAAACGTGAGGTGATTCGCTTTAGGAAGACTAACAGGAAGGCAGAATACTGGTGTTATAGAAAAGTCTTGGAATAGTAGTGTGGATGTGCAGAGGGATCTTGGTATCCATGTACATAGACTCCTGAAAGATGCTACCCAGGTTGATAGAGCTGTTAAGATTGCATACGATGTGTTAGGTTTCATTGGGATAAAGATTGCGTTTCGGAGACGTGATATCATGCTGCAACTGTATAAAACACAAGTGCAGCCTCACTTCGAATTTTATGTACAGTTCTGGTCGTTCATTACAGGAAGGATGTGGAAGCATTGGAAAATGTGCAGAGGAGATTTTCCAGGATGGTGCCTGGTCTGGAGTGAAAGCTTAATGAGTAAAGGCTGAGGTACTTTGGTCTGTTCCCATTGGAGAGAAGAAGGCTACGACGGGATTTAATATGGATATGCAAGATGATCAGAGGATTAGATATGATGGACAGTGAGACTTTTCCTAGGATGATTATTCTGGCTTTTAGGAGGGGGCATACCGGTAAACTGAGGGACGATAAATTTAAGATAAATGTCAGAGGCAGGCATTTTACTCAGACAGTTGTAAGGGCATGGAATGGCCTGTCTGCCACTTTAGTTAATTCAACCACATTACGTACAATTAAAAAGTAATTGGATAAGCATATGGATGATAATGGAATAGTGCCGGGGAATGGGCTTAGATTGGTTCACAAGTCGGTGGAGCATAAGTGGTTCAATTGCGGGTTCTGCGCTGTATTTTTCGATTTTCTATGTTCTATTAACATGGTTAATTAGCCGTTGTTCTTTTAAGAGTTCTTAATGGCAGAATTGCTCCAATTCCTTGGAGAACACTGGTTTTACAATGGCATGGGAGTGGTCAGTCCTCCCAGTTCAGGCATTTCTTTTTTCTTTTCGTTTTAGCAGAGAATGTCCTAGTAACGAACAACGAGAAGCAGCTGTATTCCAGAGAAAGCTTGCAAGTTTCTACTTGACTGACCTCTGTCTGTGTAATGGCCCCTGCCTCAAAGGAACTGTATTCGAATTTACCCTTTGCCAAGGGGCGTTTTTAGGACTGTTACGTGAATTGAAAAACTCCGCAGTTAAATTGTTATATCAAATAGGTTGGGTTATCAAATTCTTAATTTGTTTTTTTTTTCCTCTTTTTTTGGTGTTTCAACTGTGGTATTGAAATAAATGCTGCTTTGTTCAAAGCCGAGACGTTTGAACAGCTGTATCATTCCTGGACTATCCACTGTATATCTTTATTTAAAATAAAATAAAATAAACTTCGGGTCTCAGTTGACTTCTTAGAATGTTTTGAGGGGGTCTGGTGTGATGCATAAAAACAGAATGCAAAAAGCCGAATACAAACTTATTTGTCTGCACAAATGATACCAAAGAGAAATTAAGGTTAACGCAGTCACAGAAAAAGCCTCATTCTGCATTTACCGCAGACTGGGAAGAGGTAATTACACATTCAAGGTAACCATTCATAAATGGACGAAGGAAAATTAAAATGAATGCAATAGAGGCACTTGGAGACTTACAGGGTCTGGAGTTTCGAGGGAAAATATGTCATTTCGAAACTGTGTACTGCAATCCACCCATGGATCAGATTTATGCCTCAATTGGTTGTTGTACTGAAATTTGTTGTAGCTATTGTGGGCATGAGCTTATTCGGTTTATACACAAAATATGGCAAAATGATAAGAGGTAACTGCTGGTCTTGAATACTAATCGGTATCAAAGCGATAGATTGTGTGATGTTTTACTCAGTGCAATAATGATGAATGCACAACTTACTGCTCGCAATGCAACATTGCCTGTTCTGATCCTTGTCATCTGATGACTTATAAATTTTAAACTGATGTTCTTTTACTTATTGAAATGCGGAGAATAATTACAAATGTAGGTTTCCTCCATAGAATTGGAAATATGTTGCTGGAGCAGGAGAATCGACGTTTCGGGCAGGAGCCCTTC
Source organism: Chiloscyllium plagiosum (assembly GCF_037043375.1). Classification (NCBI taxonomy): domain Eukaryota; kingdom Metazoa; phylum Chordata; class Chondrichthyes; order Orectolobiformes; family Hemiscylliidae; genus Chiloscyllium; species Chiloscyllium plagiosum. The sequence goes on from NW_028270176.1 coordinate 14,488,398, forward strand.
TTCAGGAATCAAGAGAGTGTGCCAAGCAGGCTAAGATAAAGGGTAGGGAGGAGAGACTTGGGGGAGGGGCGTTGTAAATGTGATAGGTGGAAGGAAGTTAAGGTGAGGGTGATAGGCCGGAGTGGTGGTGGGAGTGGAGAGGTCAGGAAGAAGATTGCAGGTTAGGAAGGTGGTGCAGAGTTCAAGGGTTGTGCCCACCTTGTCTCAGTCCCAACCCTCGAACTCAGCACCACCTTCCTAACCTGCAATGTTCTTCCTGACCTCTCCGCCCCCACCCCGACTCTGGCCTATCACCCTCACCTTAACCTCCTTCCACTTATCGCATTTCCCACGCCCCTCCCCCAGGTCCCTCCTCCCTACCGTTTATCTTCGCCTGCTTTGCTCACTCTCTTCATTCATGACGAAGGGCTCATGCCCGAAACGTCGATTCTCCTGCTCCTTGGATGCTGCCTGACCTGCTGCGCTTTTCCAGCAACACATTTTCAGCTCTGATCCCCAGCATCTGCAGTCCTGACTTTCTCCTACATAGAATTGTCATGTAGGACGTATGATGTTTGATATATGTGTGTGTATGTGTGTACATCTTCACTTTTGCGGTATAAATTTATATTAATCGAACATTGACAGATTTGCTTTAGTATCATGGGGTAGGGGGCAATGGACGAGTCACGTAGTCTAACAATGAGCTTTTTGGATCGGAGAACAGAAGTGCTGACATGAGGTGAGGCAAAAACAGCACAAAGCCTGCCGACACAGCACTGTTGGTGCAGACAGAAGAGAAAGATTGAAACACGTGACTTTGATCATACATGCATAATAAAAATACGTAACGAATTGGAGTAAGTTCAACAGGTTAACGCCAGGTCACTATGGTAAAGTCCAGACAGTTGCAAACAGAGAATATTGCATGACATAGCCGGACATGCCAAAGGTCAGAAAGATATCAACGAAGATTTGAACTTTGCCCCTGCAATCTTTAGAGAACAGCCTATGTGACAAGAGGCATTCGCTTTAGCAGAGACGAAGTAATGGAAATAAGCAAGACACATCAATAAATCTGGCCAGCACAGTCCCTTCTCTGTAGTGGATTGCATATCAGTATGGAACACATGAGCAGTTTTGGGAAATGTTAAACGTAGGTCTAAACTCAAAGTCGAGGAGTGTTTCTGTTATTATCGATATGCACATGCCGCTGCAGGATGGGTCCATGGCACAGGCATGCAAATACAGGAGAAGCGTGATGTGCTGAAACATCAGCTGTGTTATTAAAAAAGCAATAATACAGGACTTTGGATGATACAGGTGGAGTCGAGATTAATAACCAATGAAATTATCTGACAGTTCGTGAAGAGAGAAAAAATATGTCATCTACATAACTTTTTTGGCATTGAGAGACAGCACAAAATTGAGAGGCGCTGACAACATTTCCAAAATTATCGGCATTTATCCACCGTCAAAGCATAGGAAAATCCAAGTTCTCATTCCACATACTGTTAATGTTGTTCCAAAGTATGGATATACTTACATATATTGCTTATTTACAGAATTGCCGATAATGCCTCGAGAAGTGCAGGCGGTGATGTGAGCCTCTGGGAGGAAGGACAAAATGGTTGATGGAGCTGCACAGAATGACTTCTGCATTGCTAAATAAGATTAGACAAAATGGCTCATTGTGTCGTCTCTAAAGCTATATGAATAACTAACCACCAGAACTACTAGCCTGCCGAAGTAGATCAATAAGACGAGGAAATACTACCCATACTCTGCAATCGGCGAATCTTTGTCAAGGGAAATACTAACCACAATGCGAGCTGCGAGTCTTTGTGGAGATGATTCAACCGTTATGACTTACTTTGTTACCAATCAAAATCATTAGTTCAAGTAAGGGTCAATGAAGTGACATCATGTATTGACTGGTTGTTACGATATGATCATGCTCCATGACGATCTACAATGCATATAAATGCTTTGCAAACTCTGTGATGTTGTTGGAAACCTTTGATTGCCGGGGCGTGTTCATACTTCTGGATGAATCAGAATTTACCAAACCAATACAGTATCATAGAATAAACGATTACCTGTGTGATTGACAAAGACTCATTTACAGGTGTGTGTATTGACCAATCGTGGAACCACCAGACATTTCCCCGGGGTTTCAGATCTGCCTTTGGTGCCGTAACTGGACTCGGTATGGATAGGCCATCAACAGCGGCGAAAATGCTTTGATTATGCGCTAAGAAATTGGCCACCCAGACGTGAGTATTTCCACCTCTGTTCCGTTTCCGTCTCACTTGTTTCCGGGCAGGGTCGACCATTTGCAGACTTTGATTTTGATCCAACCTGACAAATACTCTTTCACAGAAATCTACGTGTATAAGCGTTTTTGACACAGAATATCGGTTAACAGTTCAAAAGAAAAGGACAGTCTTAAATATTATAAGTTTGTACTTATGCACGTTGTCTAAATTCAGACTCGAAAAGGTGTTTCGGTTTCTGAATCGGAATTCCGATGGAACAGCAGTCGGTGGTTTAGTTTCCGAAATGGAATGCTGACGGGACAATGACTCCATGATAAATTCAGACAATAAAAAGGGTGGTTCTGGTTCCAAGACGGAAGTCCGATGGGATACTGGTCAGTGATTCAGATTCAGAAATGGAATCAGACGGGACACTGATTTTGTGATAAATTGATTTTATATTATTGTGTGAGAGGAGAGACGTTAATAAATATTGCGAAAAATTGTATCTATACGACAAACCGACAGATTTTAAAAAGGAAGTTTCGTTCTGAGATGGAAGTCCAACGGTACACCGGTTGTAGTTTAGCTTCTGCAATGGAATGCTGACGCGACCCTGACTCTATGATAAACTGAGAGATGATGCGAAAAGGTATTATACAAAAGGTGTTTCTGGTTCCGAAATGGAAGTCTGACAGGACACTGGTCAGTGGTTTAGGTTCCGAAATGGAATAATGACGGGACACTGACTCTGTGATTAATTGATCATAATGGAAATGACTGAGAATTTTGAATTTTTTTCACTAAAGGCTGATTGTCGTGAGAAAATTTTATAGTGACTGAGTTAGTTGGGCTAATAGGAATATAATGTAAAATTTGTACGTCCCAAAGATATACATACATAATTGAATAAAAATGTAAATTAATAAAATAAATTGGGAAGAAAATCTTGTGATGGGGATAGAGTTAAAACAAATTCCACTTGTATATTTTCCTGTGTCACAGACGATTGAAACGGCATTAAAAACTTTTCTTGAATTCTATTGTAAACGAAGAAAGTTAGAGAGCGTGTGCACGTCTGTTTATGTAAGAGAAAGCGAGAGAGAGAGCAGTTTGTTTCCTTTCAGCCTGCAGAAATTTAACTCATTGTTGTCTGGTTTTTATGCACATTTGTTTATTAGTGTCTGAACGTCTTGTTCTCTGGAACTCCAAACGTAAAATAACTGTCTTGATTAAATAAATCGCAATTTAGGCATTTAAATTGTATTTGAAAATTGTACTTTAAAGATTTAAATTCTCTTTAAAGTGTCTTTTAATATTGTGTTGGCTGATATGTTAAAATATTCATCTGTTTTAAAATGTTTTGAAAAGAAGAAATTATAGGAAATTCTAACACTGGGCTTATGTGACAAATATCCGGAAAAAGCCGAAAGCTTTAGGCAATGTTCTGGCGACCCAAAAAAACAATTGGGTCATGAACAATGGCCATTAGGAGGTCTGATGAATTCAGACACGGTAAATTCAGCCCAAGAGCAAAGCTGGCGAAAAATAATGGGCTCAAAACAACTAAAGAATTAATTGGAGTTTGATGTCAATATTGTCAGGAATTGAAACATAATTCTTTACTACCTTCTTGGGATGAAAATGCTCGAAATTGGTCATCAAAATTATCTAAGTGGGTATTCTTAAATCGGTTGTAGTTCTCAAAAAGAAATGTGCACATGAGAAAAGATTACAATCTGAGAGATCTCTATGTTAATGTAATGACAATATGAAAGAACTGCGCAGTTCAATTGTTCGCCATAAATTATCGTGGGAGACCTTCTTAATTATTCATTTCCCCCTTTCTTAATTCATAAAGGGGGTAATGAATCTGCGGGGAAAGTCCCGTCAAATTCAATTAAGTCAAAAGAAAATGTAGCTCAGTGGGATTATTGTTGGTAGTCAACTAGGACACACTGCTGAAGTGAGATTCTATCCGGAAAGCATCAAAACAGTCAAGTCTGCAAGTGACAGCGATATAATGTCCTGCAGCTTCAGTGACAAATTGCGGAGAAAGATGTAGATTTGCAAGTAAAAAATAAACTCTGATAGGAAGGGTATGAATCTGGGACGTCAGTTCAAAATACAACCAGTACCAAGAGAAGAATTACAGCCTGACAGTGGATGATAGCTTAAAATTTCCAAAGTTTGAATTGAAGAAATTCTGGGGCACTCAACAATAGATTTTGGAATAGTAGTCTTGCAGTATAGTAGTTATGAGACTTTCGAAGGAGCAAAGTAGAATGTTATAAAATAAAAAAGGGTACGTAAGACAGATCAAACGTTTCTCATTAACAAATTTTATAGCAGATAAAGGAAAGGAGCGAGTATAACTACTTACCCTTCGACGCCAGCGACCTTTTTGAGTGGGAGCAGCAGCGGAAGAGAAGCGGGAGCAGCGGCGGAAGTGACGCGACCAGAGGAACTGCCGGGAAGGAAATGAGTGCGTATAAGTACTTACCATTCGACGCCACAGACCTTTTTGAGTGGGAGCAGCAGCCGAGAAGGAGCGCGAGCAGCGGCGGAAGTGACGCGGACCAGAGGGGCTGCCGGGAAGGAAAGGATTGAGTTTCAGTACTTACCCTTCGATGCCAGCGACCTTTTTGAATGGGAGCAGCAGCGGCGGTATGGCGAACCAGGAAGGCTACAGCTAAAGTAAGGGACATTTTTTAAAAAAATTACTTGCCGGAAGTGTGCAGCGGTGTTTTTCCTCCACAGAAGGAGCGGGAGCAGTGGCGGAAGTGACGCGGACCAGAGGGGATGCCGGGAAGGAAAGTAAGTGACCGTATATATTAGCAAGGCGGCTAAACCCGAGGCACTACAACTGTAATGACACCCACCGCCCTGCTCCTCCAGTCAAGTTAATAAGGTAAGGTTCATTTCTAAACTTCCTTTATTGAATATAAGTTTATTGCTTGACTTTATAGCAATTGAATTAAGCTTTCTTGCTTAGTATTGTGTGGGCGTTTAGATAAGTAGGGTTTCGATGCTAGGGCAGTTGCTTTCTCCTCCTGCAGAATGTGGCAGGTGAGAGACATGACATATGTCTCTGCTGGCTACATCTGCGGGAAGTGCACCCAAATCCAGATCCTTGAAAACCATTTTAGGGAATTGGGGCTGGAGCTGAATGAACTGCAGATCATTCGGGAGCCTTAGGGGGTAATTGATAGGAGTTACCGGCAGCTGGTCACTCCTGAGCATCAGGATAATGATAGATGGGTTACAGTCAGAGGGAGGAAAGGGGACACTCAGTGATGACCTGTGTACATTCCACTCAGCAAGAAGAATATCGTTTTGGATATTGCTGGGGGGAATGACCTACCAGAGGAATGCCATAGTTGTCAGTTCCATAGCACTGAGCCTGACACACTGTGGCCCAGAATGGAAGGGGGTAGAATAGAAAAGCGCTAGTGGTAGGAAACTCGATTGTTAGCAGAATTAACAGGAGATTTTGTGGTCAGGATCGAGATTGCTGCAAGGTATGTTGCCTCCCTTGTGCCAGGGTCCAGGACGTCTCTGATCAGTTTTATAAGATTCTGAAAGGGGAGGGCTAACAGCCAGAAATCGTGTTACGTATTGGCACCAATTATATAGCCAGGAAAAGGAACGAGGATATAAAAAGTGATTTCAAAGAGTTAGGGTGGAAGCTGCAGAGCAGGACGAACAGAGTAGTGTTCTCCGGTTTACTACTGGTGCCACGAGATAGCGTGGCGAGGAACAGGGAGCGGGTGCAGCTTAACACGTGGCTGCGCAGCTGGTGTAGGGGGGAGGGCTTCAGATATGTAGATAATTAAGATGCCTTCTGGGGAAGGTGGGACCTGTACATGAAGGACGGGTTGCTCCTGAACTGGAAGGTGACAAATGCCCTGGGTGGAAGGTTTGGCCGAGTGGTTCAGGAGTGTGAAACTGGTCTGGCAGGGGGTAGGCAACCTGATCTATATACCGGTGATGAGAGTTGATGGAGATGAGGCAATAGCGAAAGGTAACGCAGCCAGTGGGAAGGAATTTCCAGGGAAACAATCAAGGGATCGGCTAAAGTGTGTTTGCTTTAATGCAAGGAATATCAGGAATTAAAGTGATGAGCTTAGAGCATGGATACCTGGTGCTATGCTGTTGTGGCCATATCAGAGTGGTGGGTTTCTCAGGAGCAGGAATGGTAGCTGGATGTTCCAGGGTTTAGAACATTTAAAAAGGATAGGGAGGGTGAAAGAGGAGGCTGTGTAGCACTGCTAACCAGAGAGGATTTTACAGCTACAGAAGTTACTATTGTCGAGGAGGGTCTGCCTACTGAGTCATTATAGGTGGAAATTAGGAACAATAAGGGAGCAGTCGTCTCATTACGGGTTCACTATAGGCTGCCAATAGCAGCAGGAATATTGAACAAAGCATATGTCGGCAGATTTTGGGAAAGTGTGAATGTAGTATGGTTGTTGGAATGAGTGACTTTAACTTTCCCAATATTGATTGGAACCTCCTTCGAGCAGATGTTTTGGAAGGAGCTCTTTTTGTAAGGTGTGTTCAGGGGGGTTTCCTAACTCAGTACGTTGACAGGCCATCGAGGGGAGAGGCCATTTTGGATTTGGTGCTCGGCAATGAGCCGGGTCAGGTGTCAGATCTTGCGAAGGAAGAGCATTTTGGTGATAGTGACCACAATTACCTCATATTCTAAATAGCCATGCAGAAGGAGAGAAGCAGGCACAATCGGAGGATATTTAATTGGGGAAAAGGAAACTATGATGCTATCAGACATGAGATGGGTAGCATGGACTGGGAGCTATTGTTCCATGGAACAGGCACTATAGACATGTGGAGACTGTTAAAGGAACAGTTGTTGCGAGTGATGCATAAATGTGTTCCTCTGAGACAGGCAAGAAGGGGTAAGATAAAGGAACCTCGAATGATGAGAGCAGAGGAGCTTCTCGTCAAAAGAACGAAGGCAGATTACGTAAGGTGGAGGAAGCAAGGGTCTTGCTCAGCTCTAGAGGATTACAGGCAGTCGAGGAAGGAGCTCAAAAATGGTCTCAGGAGAGCCAGGAGGGGACACAAAAAAGGCTTGGCAGGAAGGATTATGGAGAATCCAAAGGCATTTTACATGTATGAGAGGAATAAGAGAACGATCAAAGAAAGAGTAGGGCCGATAAGGGATAGCATGGGGAAATTGTATATAGAGTCTGAGGAGGTAGGGGGCGCAATAAGTGAAGTTTTTGCATCTGTCTTTACTAAAGAAAAGTACCTTGTCGTGAATGAAACCATTGAAGAGCAGGTAAGCATGCTGGAACGGATAGAGATTTAGGAAGCTGATGTGCTGAAAAGTTTGACAAACATTAAGATAGAGAAGTCGCCAGGGCCAGACCAGATTTGTCCTCGGCTGCTTTGGAAGCGAGAAGTGTGATTGCTTCGCCGCTTGCGAACATCTTTGCATTCTCGCTCTCCACCGGAGTCTTACCTGAGGACTGGAGGGAAGCAAGTGTAATTCCTCTCTTCAAGAAAGGAAATAGGGAAATTGCTGGCAATTACAGACCAGTCAGTCTCACGTCCGTTGTCTGCAAAGTGTTAAAAAGGATTCTTGGAGATAGGATTTATGACCATCTGGAAGAGCATGGCTTGATTAAATGCAGTCAGCGTGGCTTTGTGAGGGGCAGGACATGCCTCACAAATCTTATTGAATTCTTTGAGGATGTTACTAGACAAGTTGATGAGGGTTGAGCGGTGGATGAAGTGTATATGGTATTCAGCAAGGCATTTGATAAGGTTCCCTGGTTGGCTCGTTCAGAAGGTCAGGAGGAATGGGATACAGGGAAATTTAGCTGTCTGGATACAGAATTCTCTGGTCGACAGAAGACAGCGAATGGTAGTGGAAGAAAAGTATTCTGCCTGGAAGTCAGTGGTGAGTGGTGTTCCACAGGGCTCTGTTCATGGGCCTCTACTCTTTGTAATTTTTATTAATGACTTGGATGAGGAGATTGAAGGATGGGTTAGCAAGTTTGCAGACGATACAAAGGTTGGACGTGTCTTTGACATTATAGTGGACTGTTGTAGGCTGAAGCGTGACATTGACAGGATACAGAGATGGGCTGAGAGGTGGCAGATGGATTTCAACCTGGATAAATGCGAAGTGATGCATTTTGGAAGGTAGAACTTGAAATTTGAGTACAGGATTAAAAACAGGATCCTTGGCAGTGTGGAGGAACAGCTGGATCTTGGTGTGCAGGTACATAGATCCCTTAGAATTACCACAAAGTGGACAGAGTTGTTAAGAAAGCATGTGGTGTTTTGGCTTTCACTAACAGGCGGATTGAGTTTAAGAGTTGTGCGATCTTGTTGCAGCACGATAAACTTTGGTTAGACCGCACTTGGAATACTGTGTCCAGTTCGGGTCGCCCTATTATGGGAAAGATGTGGATGCTTTGGAGAGGGTACAGAGGAGGTTTACCAGGATGCTGCCTGGAATGGAGGGCTTATCATACGAAGACAGGTTGACTGAGCTCGGAATGTTTTAATTGGAAAAAAGAAGGAACAGAGGGGAACCAGCTGAGGTGTACAAGCTAATGAGAGGCATAGATAGAGTTGATAGCCAGACACTTTTTTTTTTTCCCGAGGGCAGAAATTGTTTAATCGAGGTGTCATAGTTTTAAGCTGTTTGGTGGAAAGTATAGAGGGGATGTCAGAGGTCGGTTCTTTATGCAGGGAGTTGTGAGAGCATGGAATGCGTTGCCAGCAGCAGTTGTGGAAGCGAGGTAATTGGGGATATTTAAGAGACTGCTGGGCATGCATATGGACACAATAAATTTGCGGGTTCGTACATTAGGTTTACCTTACTTGAGGATCAATGGTCGGCACAACATCGTGGGCTGAAGGGGTGTTCTGTGCTGTACTGTTCTATTTTCTATGTTCTATATATATTTTTAAATGTACTTCCCATAGTAATAGCGAAGGTTTAGTTGATATTGGCAACCATTTGGCAATTGCGGCAGCAAAAGCAGCTCCTGAAGTGGATCTTATGGTTGTGACCAGAATGATGAGATAACCTACAAATTCCAACAAAAAACAGTCTACTTCGGGTGAATTAGTGCCAACCATCCACTATATTGTTAAACTTCAGGGGGATGCCACTGATAATGATAAGCTGTTAAGGTCCGAGTTGTGCTTTTAGTATGACTCTGACGCTCAACTTTGGGCTTCTCCTCCAGGTCAAACTTGTATGTCTGATGATCTTGCTCTCTGGGTTATTGAATGAGCTCATTGCGCAGCTCATTCTCATGCCAGAGCAGTCAGTGTCTTACTTTTGAACACCATTTATTGGCTCAGAATTTCAGTGACCATTGCTTGATCTGCAAGGAGCATAACCCTGGGAAGGGCGTTCCTGGGTCCAGGGGAATATAACTGGACGATTGCCTGGCAGGACTTTTAACATACTCCAACTGGACAACATTGAATTGAGTAAATGCCTATGTTTTAAATATGTTTTGGTTATTGTTAATATATTTTCCTAGTGGATTGAAGCCTACCCTGGCATTAATGCTACTGCTGAGATTGTAGTGAAGATTTTGCTGATGGAAATTGTTTCCTGGCTTGGTATGCCTGTGTGCATTAGCTGACACAATGGGTTGCACTTTTTGCGTAATATTAAAGATGAGCTCAGTTCCCAGCTTTTTATTCATCATAAGCATTGTGTTTGTCGTCCTCAGGCTGTCGGACTTGTTGAAGCTTTAACCAGACTCTTAAACCTAAACTTGCAAAAATGATAGCAGATACTGTCCTCTCCTGGGTTATGCTGCTCCTTTGGTCTTATTCCAATACGATCAACGCCTGCGGAGAGGACGCGACCCTCCCCAGCTGAGATTCTCCACTGTCGCCCGTTCTGTACTCCTTGGGACGATTCGACTCCCTCTTCAGTCCACTACAACTACAAGATCGAAGAAATGGTTCGTTATGTTCTTGATCTATCTAACTATGTGCGTGCCTTTCACTCTCAGGTGCGTGCAACCTACAGTGGTGTTCCCTTTTCAGTCTCGTCACGGGTGGAGCCTGGTTCGTTTGTGTTGCCAAGATCTGAACTCACAAGGGTCTCCAACCACATTGGGAAGACTCTTTTCCAGGTCTTACTTAAAATTCCTCCGGCAGTCAATGTCGCTAGTCACTTGGCTTGTGTCCACTGCATTATTGTAAATTGATTGGACGCATCAAACATAAAGCGGGAGAGGAGGGCACAATACTGGAATCGGAGGAAACTGAAATCCTGTCCATTTATGTTTCTAATTTTTGCTGTTTTAATGCTATTCTTCTTAGAGATACTTGAACCAAGAGGACAAACAGTTGGGGTATCACGTACTTACTGACCTGTTTGATTACTTACGACACCCTGAAAGGAAAGCCACTAAACATTGACGTGAGCTTGAACAATCCGAGATTATCTACCACCTATGCCGGTGTGATGATGTCCCACACAACAAACCGAGGCTTTTAACGTGTGGAGCGTGAAAAATATTGATTATTGCAATGGACTTTTACATCAGAAAGACTGTATGGTTCATCTGAACAGTAGAAATCAGTGGAAATTACGATATCAGAGCCAAACCTGTATTTTTGATTTTGCCTGCAGACGTCAGCCAAGTGAAAATAGAAATTGTCAACTCGTCAATATTGTAAATGTTTTAACGAGACTCTTGACCCTTTTTGCACGACTGGCCTACTGGAGAAAATAGAAGCCTGAGAGGAAAACTCCTCAATCCGCATACAACTTTTTTTATACAGGCCCACAGGACATTCTTCACCCTCGAGGCAGTAGTATGTTACTCCTTTCTATTAGTAGATGACTTACTTTACTGTCCCCCTTCCCCGATCCCAATTTTTTTATCAGGATGCTCACTGCCTACGCTTCGAAGAGAAATATCACTTTCCCATACAGTCTTTACCCTCCTCCGCCCGACTGCTGACATTTTTTAACTCCATTGAAGTGTTGTTTGAGAATTAGTTTAATGGAACTGACTATACAGGCGCAATTTTTCACGTTCTACATAACATCTCCTGCCTATTTGAGACTTATCTCGGCTCACTCTTGTAAGACATCGAGTCCTTAAACCTCCTGCACATGTATACAAACAGCTTGCGTTCTTCTGGCTAGGGGACAACAGGCCTTATGCGGCATAAGTAATTGTCCCCATCTCCATGTTCGGTCTCAGAATGGAACTTTTCCTTTGCACATTTATAGGTCTGTTGTGGTTCTGTTCGCCGAGCTGAAGTTTTTGTTGCAAACGTTTCGTCCCCTGGCTAGGCGACATCATCAGTGCTTGGTAGCCTCCTGCGAAGCGCTTCTTTGATGTTTCCTCCGGTGTTTATAGTGGTCTGTCCCTGCCACTTCCGGTTGTCAGTTTCAGCTGTCCGCTGTAATGGTTGGTATATTGGGTCCAGGTCGATGCGAAGCGCTTCTTTGATGTTTCCTCCGGTGTTTATAGTGGTCTGCCCCTGCCACTATATACCATGCACCCAATATACCAACCACTACAGCGGACAGCTGAAACTGACAACCGGAAGCGGCAGGGACAGACCACTATAAACACCGGAGGAAACATCAAAGAAGCGCTTCGCAGGAGGCTCCCAAGCACTGATGATGTCGCCTAGCCAGGGGACGAAACATTTGCAACAAAAACTTCCAGCTCGGCGAACAGAACCACAACAACGAGCACCCGAGCTACAAATCTTCGCACAAACTTTGAACATTTATAGGTCTTTTCTCTGTTCAGAATCTGATATCATTGCCAAGACCATGAGCAATAGAGCTAAGGGCGAGCCCGATGGGAACAAAATTCTGAGGACCATTGTCCATCATACAGAGGAAACGGTCAACAGCATTTTGACAACTTCTTTCGTGCTCACGATGCCTCTTGCAAAATGTCGGCCCTTTACTCCTGTAGACCTGACCAGAAACCCTGCTGTAACATTTCAACAACATATTTTAACAAACTCTCTCTCATAAAGACCAAACCAGGCTATAATTTCTTCAGCCAAGGTAAAGCTACCAATTCCCTTCTCCTTGAAGGCAAATATATTTCCCATAAGATTGCTATAAGAACTCTTTTACCCACAACACTACCTTATCCTATCCAGTAGACAACTTAATGGAACCATCACCTGAAGAGAACGCAGTGGTCAGTCTCAGCTGAATTTTGCTCCAAGTCGAAGGTTTCTAAGGGACAATTTAGGATATTCGGTTCGTTGGAGAATACTGAGTTCCATGAGTTTGGTAGTCTCAGCAGAGGTAATAAGTCAAAAGAACCGCAATTACCACATCTGCGGTCTGATCATTCGAGGAAATAAGACAAAGACGCCCTGGAACAGATTAAGCTGGGACTATCAAATCTGCAACTTAACTCTGTGCAGAATCGATACACATTAGACTGTATCCTAACCCAAGAAGATGGAACCTGTAAAATTGTCCAAGGTTAATACATAATGGGCATTCCCAAGCACATTGGCAATGTCACTAAAATGCAAGCTGAGGTCCAGGTGTTTCCTGACGGAATGACTGAAGGAACCAGTTGGGGAAATCTGGCATTGGGCTACTGACACAATTGGCTTATCAATTTAGCTATCTGTATCGGAATCGTGCTCTTCTGTCTGTTCGACGGTGTTAGCATTGTTAAGTGTCTAATTACTAAGCTTGTAAGTTCCTTCAGTGATATAGAATCGCACCAGAAGATGCTCCTTTTGTGATCCGATGGCTCACTCACATGGGTTAATGGTGATGATAAATGTAACCAGGTGAGAGGTGAAGATTGTTACGCCACTCTGGATGATGTTGATGACTGGAACAGCTTGAACGGCATTCGAATGAATTAACCTTCCTTGTTAGTGATCGCAGAGCAGTCAGTTGGGGCAAGGAAGATGTGGGTCTCTGGGAGGAAGAACATAATGTCTGAAGGAGCTGCACAAAATGGCTTCTGCATTGCTAAATTAGATTATACAAAATAGTTCACTTTGTCATCTCTAAAGCTATATAAGTAACTAACCACTAGAACCACTCGCATGCAGACATAGACCAATAAGATGAGGAAATGCTAGCCACACTCAGCAAGGTGCGAATCTTTGTAGAGATGACACAATCGTTATGACTTAACATGTTATAAATCAAAATCATTCGTTTAAGCAATGATCAATGAAGTGATATCATGTATTAGTTGGCGATCGTCTTCATGTCTGACTATGAACAATGTATATACATCTTATTCAACTCTATTTAGATGATGGATTCCTTTGATTTCCAAGGAGTGTTCATACTTCTGGGCGAATCACCTTCTACCAACCCAGCGCTATATCATCGAATAAATGATTACTTTTGTGATTGACAAAGAATCGTTTACAGGTGTCTTCACTAACCAATCACGGAACCAATAGATGCTTCCCCGAGGGCTCAGATCTTCAACGGTTCATATTCATTTTAAATACTGCTTTCGTAGCTTGACCTCTCAGATTTGCAGCCAATTAACTGCAGATCACAAACAAATATTTCACACATTCTATTTTAAATGGCCACAAATATAAGCCAGGAAGAATCGAATCTCACAAGCAATGGAGAAAAGCATATTCTGATACCTATATTGGTGCCTGAAGTCTTTAATAATAAGCAGTCCAAATTAATGACGATACGTTGGCAGGTAATTTGAAATAGGCAGAAATGGAAATGCATTGGAACTGCCCTGGATGCTGCAGCAGATCATGTCTCCAACAAATGATGGAAAAATGTTGGGAAGTTGACTACATTAGTAAATCTTTTGAAATTGCAGAAAAAATGTAAATCGATTACGAGAAAAAAATGGCATATTTTATCACGTTTTCATCGTATTGATCCGACCTTTCTTAGTGTTGAAAAGTGTGCCACTGGCAAAGCACAATAGGTCAGGTTGCATCCGAGGAGAAGGAGAGTCGAAATTATTTGCAAAACCCCTTAACCAGGAATGTGGAGTGGGAAGAGGGCTGAGCGAGTCAGAGGAGATAGTCTTGGGACTGGGAGGAAAATGGCTGTGAAGACGATCGTTGAATGCAATTTGAGGGGTAATTGTGATAGGTCATTGAGGAGGGTGAAGCATATAGTTGGTAAGGAATATGGAAAGGTATGACGGGTCAAATGGACGGTGTCAAGTTGGAGGGTTGGATGTGAGATGAGTTGGGGAGGAGATACTACGAATCTAGTGATGTCGATGGTGATGCTCTGTGATCGAACGGTCCCAATGCGTTAGATAAAGTGTTGTTCCTCCAGTTTGCAGATGGATTTGATGTGGCTTTGGAGAATGCCCAGGACTTGCATGTCCTTGATGGAGTTAGAGGGGGAGTTGAAGTGCTCGGCTCCACATTGGTGGGGTTGTTACTGCATATGTCTGCATCCACCTGTTTCCTTCAAAGCCAACTTTCCCTAAGCCACTCCTCCATCCCCCAGCTTAATTCTGATCCCCTTGCACCGTCCACATTCCTGATGAAGGGTTATGATCTAATATTCGACTGTTCTGCTGCTCAGATGCTGACTGATCTGCTGTGCTTTTCCAGTGCCACACAACTTTTCTCTGACTTTCCAGCATCTGAAGTCATGACTTTCTCTGAGAAGCTCCTTAGTGAATGGCTGTTCATATTTGAAGTGGGTAAATTATCTCTTTCCAGAATTCTTTTTATTAGATGTTATGAACAATGACCATGATTTGAAATTGGCAACTCCACATGCTCAGCCAGAACAGTTCCATTGCCTGAAATTAAGTGGATTGAACTATTCCAGTATACTTTTCCAGGGTGCTGTTTCTGATGATGAGATGGTTTTACCATGTTTTTCTGAGAAAAAAAAATGTTGAATTGAATCAAATCATTCTCCTTTATTTTCCAAATGGTTTCAATGCTAATGATTCAAGGACAGATATATATCAGGCAAATGTGTTAAAATGATTTCCGAAATATTTGTTGTACCCTGCAGGTATGAAGAAATATAAGGAAGGTGAGGGCTGGAATACAATCCAGCTGCTGTTATGTGGAAGTAAAATACATGGCGATCGAATGTCGTGATAATTTTCAATTATGTTTTATTTCATGTTTCAGTTCATGCGAAAGAACAAGCAGGTCAGGAAAATTACATCTTCAACATTTTTCTGTGTGGACCAGACTCACAAAGAAGCAATGTGGCTTCTGTATCAACGAACAGAGGGAAGGAGAGAGAGCGAGAGAAATGAGATCAAGAGACAGACAAAAACAAAGTAAACAGTAGTAACTGAGAAAGACACAATGGGATACTGCCAGACACAGACAGACAGGAAGGCTACAAACAGACAGCGGGATACAGAAAACCAAGGAGAAACAGGGAAAGGTAAAAGGATGGAAAAAAAGTGAGAATCAGACGTCAGTCAGATAAAGACACAAAAAGAAAGAGATAGAGAGAAATGAAAGAGGGAAAGAGAGAGAGAGTATGCGAGTGCATGTGCGTGAGTGTGTACAAGTGAGACAGTGTGTGTTTGCGCATGTGCAAGCATGGCAAAGTGCATGTGTGATGGCGTATAAGCCTGTGAGATCCAGTAAGATAGCCAGACAGATACAGAGAGACAGGCAGAGTTTGAGACAGAGAGAGAGTAAGCCATTGAGACAGAGAGATAAGACTTTGGCAAGGTGAGTTCAAGACAGAGATACAGACCGAAGACAGAGGCAAGGACTTTGTACGTGTGTGAGTGAGACAGAAACAGACAGCCAAATAAGCAGGCAAATATAGAAAAAAGGGAGAAGTCGAATGAAGTGAGATTGAAAAGAAAAGATGAGACAGAAAGAGATGAACAACCAGAAGAGCAACAGATGAAGTCAGAGTTGGAGACAGAAACTGAAAGAAATGAAGAAGTTCTGAGATGATGAAAGAATGTGGGATGTTTCTGTTGTTGTTCAGTCATTCTCGTTTATATCAATTCATAAGGAATGAATTCTGTTTTTAGGGAATGGCCTTCTGCAATCCAAGCGAATTGAAAACATAGCTTCAGAGCTTCTAGGATTTGATTCCCGATTTATATCCTACTTTTTGGCTGATGAAGTCGTTATTAACTTGTGATCTGTCAGAAGTATCAGGTCGAAGTCTCTACTATTGTCCACTGGCAAAATGTTTCTCTGCACGTGTTTCAAAAGGATTGGTGGTGGGGAATGGGGGGAGGTAAAGGAAGTGTGGGAATGACGATACGAATCAGATATGGCATCACAGCTGCAGAAAGGGATGTCGTCGACTAGAGTTTTTTTCTAATGGGTGGAAGTCAAAAACAGGAAAATAGCAGCCACATTATTAGGGGTTATGGGAGACATGGGGGAGTAGATTGGATGGCAGATTGCGTGGCAGACCTTAGAAAGGTGCAGGCGGAACTGCTATTGTCATAGATGATTCCGATTTCCCAATATAGATTGGAACCTCCTTTCTGCAAAAGGTTTAGATGATCCAGATTTTGTCAGGCTTGTCCAGTTAGGATTCCTGACTCTATATGTAGATAGGACAACTGTTTGCGAGGTCATACTTGACTCGGTGCCTTGCAAAGAAGTAGGTCAGGTGTGGAATCTCTCAATGGGAGAACATTTCGTTGGTGGTGATCACAACTCCCTGACCTTTAGTGTTTTCATGGAGCAGAATACGAACATATTTTAGGGGAAAGCATTTAGTTGGGACAACTGACATTACACTGCAATTAGGCAGGAACTGAGGAGCATGAAATGGGAACAGACATTCTGAGCAAAATGCACACGACAGCAGTGCTGAGGTTTTTGGAGTGCAGTTGCTGCGAGCGCTGGGTACGTTTGTCCAAGGCAGGGAACAGACGGTAGGTTGAAGAAACGTTGGCTGAGTAGAGATGAGCAATATCTAGTAAAGAGGGAGACACAAGTTTGCTAAACAAAATGACAACACGAGGATCATACAGGTCTCTGGTGGGTTCCAATGCAGCCAGGAAGAAACGAAAGAATGAAAATAGTAGAGCGAGAATGGGGCATTAAAAGTCTTGGCGTGTAGGATTAAGCAAAACAGTAAGGTGTTCTACAGTTGTGTGAGGAGCACAAGGATGGCCAGAGTGAAGATAAGCCTGATGAGGAATAGTGGAGGGAACCTGCGCTTGGAATCACTGGAAGTAGGAAAATTCTTTTATGTATATTTTGCTTCAGTATTCATCCTTAAGTGTGTTTTTTGGTCTTTGTGAGGCCAGCATGGAACAGGCTTACATGCTCGTACATTTGAAGTTAAGTAGGAGGAGGTGCTGGAAATTTGAAAAACACGAGGATACGGAAGTCCCCTGCTAAGGCAGTATATATCCAAGATTATTACTACTAGAGAGAGAAGGGATTGCTGCGCCTTTGCTGAAGAGCGTTGCGTCTTCACAGGCCATTGGAGTAACATCAGAGGTTTGGGTTTTGGAACTGTTATTCCGTTGTTCAAGAAAGGAAATGGGGATAATCTTGGGAATTACAGAAAAGTCAGTCTTATGTCTGTAGTCAGGAAATTAGCGGAGATAAATCTGAGAAACAGCATTGATTATTACTTGGAAAATATTATTTGATTAGAGATGGTCAGCAGGTCATGCCTCTCAAGCCTTATCGAATTTTTGAAGATGTGACAAAAGACATTACTAAAGATGGAGCAGTGGGTGTGGAGTACATAGCATTTGCTCCTTATGACAATAATGATTAACTTGCATGAAGAAGTGGAAGAGTGGGTGAGTAAGTGTGCCGATGAAACGTAGCTTGCTGCAGTTGTGGGTAGGGTGGAGAACTGTTGTAGTTTACAACAGAACATTGACAGGATGCAAAGCTCGGCTGACAAGGGGCAAATGAATTTTAGCCAGGAAAAGTGTGAAGTGATTCATTTAGTAAGGTTGAATTTGAATGCACATTACAGGGTTGAAGGCATGAATCTTGGTAGTGTAGAGGAACAGAAAGAGCCTTTGCTCCTTAGATCCTTCAAGTTGCCACCCAATTTGATAGGTTTGTGAAGAAGGTAAATAGTTTCTTGACTTTCATTTACAGTGGATAGCGCTTTAAAGCCCTGGTTACACTATTCTTGGCATATTCTGTTCAGTTCTGATCACCTCATTATAAAAAGGATGTGGAAGCTTTCGATAAGATGCAGTGTAATGTTTCCAGTGTGCTGCCTGGTCTGGAGGGCTTGTCTTATGAAGAAACGTTGGGGGCCCTAGGCGCTTTCTCAATGAAGCGACTAAGGAGTTCATGTAATGTGATAGGAGAAATTGAGGTCTGCAGATGCTGGAGATCAGAGCTGAGAATGTGTTGCTGAAAAAGCGCAGCAGGTCAGGCAGCATCCAGGGAACAGGAGAATCGACGTTTCGGGCATAAGCCCTTCTTCAGGAATGAGGAAAGTTTGTCCAGCAGGCTAAGATAAAAGGTAGGGAGGAGGGACTTGGGCAAGGGGCGTCGGAAATGTGATAGGTGGAAAGAGGTCAGGTGAGGGTGATAGGTCAGACGGGTGGTGGCGGCGAGGTCAGTAAGAAGGTTGCAGGTTAGGAAGGCGGTGCTGAGTTCAATGGATTTGACTGAGACAAGGTGGGGGAGGGGAAATGAGGAAACTGGTGAAATGCGAGTTCATCCCTTGTGGTTGGAGGGTTCCTAGGCAGAAGATGAGGCGCTCTTCCTCCAACCATCGTGTTGTTGTGGTCTGTCGATGGAGGAGTCCAAAGACCTGCATATCCTTGGTGGAGTGGGAGGGGGAGTTGAAGTGTTGAGCCACAGGGTGGTTGGGTTGGTTGGTCCGGGTGTCCCAGAGGTGTTCTCTGAAACGCTCCACAAGTAGGCGGCCTGTCTCCCCAATATAGAGGAGGCCACATCGGGTGCAGAGGATGCAATAGAGCATGTGTGTGGAGGTGCAGGTGAATGTGTGGCGAATATGGAAGTTTCCTTTGGGGCCTTGGAGGGAGGTGAGGGGGGAGGTGTGGGCGCAAGTCTTGCACCTCCTGCGGTTGCAGGGGAAGGTGCTGGGAGTGGAGGTTGGGTTGGTGGGGGGTGTGAATCTGACGAGGGAGTCACGGAGGGAGTGGTCTTTACGGAATGCTGATAGTGGAGGGGAGGGAAATATATCCTTGGTGGTGGGGTCCGTTTGGAGGTGGTGGAAATGACGGCGGATGATGCGCTGTACATGGAGATTGGTGGGGTGGTAGGTGAGGACCAGTGGGGTTCTGTCCTGGTGGCGGTTGGGGGGCGGGGCTCAAAGGCGGAGGAGCGGGAAGTGGAAGAGATGTGGTGGAGGTCATCGTCGACCACGTCGGGGGGGAAATTGCGGTCCTTGAAGAAGAAGGCCATCTGGGTTGTACGTTTTTGGAACTGGTCCTCCTGGGAGCAGATGCGGCGGAGACGAAGAAATTGGGAGAATGGGATGGCGTTTTTACAGGGGGCAGGGTGGGAGGAGGTGTAGTCCAGGTAGCTGTGGGAGTCGGTCGGTTTATAGTGGATGTCCGTGTTGATTCGGTCGCCTGAGATAGAAATAGAAAGGTCGAGGAAGGGGAGGGAGGAATCTGAGACTGTCCAGGAGAATTTGAAGTCGGGGTGAAAGGTGTTGGTGAAGTGGATGAACTGTTCAACCTCCTCGTGGGAGCACGACGCGGCGCGGATACAGTCATCGATGTAGCGGAGGAAAAGGTGGGGGGTGGGGCCAGTGTAGTTGCGGAAGATGGACTGTTCCACATATCCTACGAAGAGGCAGGCAAAGCTGGGGCCCATGCGGGTGCCCATGCCTACTCCTTTCGTTTGGAGGAAGTGGGAGGATTGGAAAGAGAAGTTGTTCAGGGTGAGGACCAGTTCAGTCAGTCGAAGGAGGGTGTCAGTGGAAGGGCACTGGTCGGTACGGCGGGAAAGGAATAAGCGGAGGGCTTTGAGTCCTTCGTGATGGGGGATGGAGGTGTACAGGGACTGAATGTCCATGGTGAAGATAAGGCGTTGGGGACCGGAGAAGTGAAAATCATGGAGGAGGTGGAGGGCATGGGTGGTGTCCCGAATGTAGGTGGGGAGTTCTTGGACTAAGGGGGACAGGACCGTGTCAAGGTATGCGGAGATGAGTTCTTTGGGCCAGGAGCAGGCGGAGACATCGGGTCGGCCAGGGCAGTCAGGTTTGTGGATTTTGGGCAGGAGGTAGAAGCGGGCGGTGTGGGGTTTTGGGACTATGAGGTTGGAGACGGTGGATGGGAGATCCCCCGAGGTGATGAGGTTATGGATGGTCTGGGAGATAATGGTTTGGTGGTGGGGGGTGGGGTCATGGTCAAGGGGGCAGTAGGAGGAGGTATCTGCGAGCTGGCGTTTGGCCTCAGCGGTGTAAAGGTCGGTGCGCCAAATTACTTCCGCGCCTCCCTTGTCTGCTGGTTTGATAGTGAGGTTGGGGTTGCAACGGAGGGAGTGGAGGGCTGCGCGTTCCACGGGTGAGAGGTTGGAGTGGGTGAGAGGGGTGGGGGAGTTCAGGTGGCGGTTCATATCGCGGCGGCAGTTGGCTATGAAGAGGTCGAGGGCAGGTAGGAGGCCAGCACGGGGTGTGTAATGTGATAGGTGTGCACAAGACAATGAAAGACATAAACAGGGTGGATGGACAGAGATTTTTGTTTAACTGCAGATTGGAATACCTATCAGTCTGAGGCAAAATTTCAAGGTAATTCGAGGCATGTTTAGGGGAGATGTTAGAGCTAGGATTTTTACACAGTGAGTGATGGGTGCTTGGCATGCATTATTAACAGTGATAGTAGTGTCGTATAGATTAGGAACCTCTAAGTCACTCTTGGATAGGGAAGTGAATTAAAGTGAAGTGAACGGATCGTCGGTTAGTTCTATCTTGAAACAGGATGGAAGATTGACACAACATCAACGGCTGAAGATCTGGTCTATGTTTTACTATTCTATGTTCTGTGATTTCCCCATGTTCCTTTGCAATTGTTCGCACTATACAAAGCTCGTGAGTTTGCAGAACACTCCCTTAACTGTGATTATTTAATTATTTTTCGATAAAACCGTCATTCAAATTTCTGGACCTAATTGTATTATGATTATGTAGCTTGCAAATCTTCACCTTGTAATCTGAGGTTTAATCCTATTGTTGCCTTTATGCGATACAATGCCAGAAATTAGCTCACGCTACGCCTTTCACTCATCTGTTCTTTGCCACATGGTTTGACCTCTTTTAGAAAAAAATCACACACAATTGTCGTCAGAATCATTCAATTGATCGGATGCTGCACAAGGTCAATTTCTTTGTCATACTTTCACCAGTAATAGACATATCGTGGAATTTCAATTCAAAGCTTCTGCTTAGTTTCGAGCTCTAAAAGCCCATATTTTATAAGTCTTCTTGTGTTATTCATCTCATACGTTTTATCACTCTGTGCACTTCCTTTGAACTCTCTCATAATTCCTGAAATAAAAATGTCCACAAATCAACGTTGTCTGATAAATTATTTTGGACATATGCACCACTTACTTGCTTGATGTTCCACGCCTCTATTTACAAATTCGATTATTCAAAACGCTTTCTTACCAAAGGTTTCAACATACCTGGCCACCAGTAGAGAATCATGTAAGTGACTGAACTCCTGGAATCGGGAAAATGCTGGAGGCGATCATTTAAAACCAAATTGAGCCATCTGGACGTGAATGTTTCCAATATGCAGACACAGAATAGATTCAGGAAGAGAAGGTCGTGTTTGACAAACTTTCTGGAACTCTTTGAGCATTTGAAGCGCGGCGATGGCGTGGAACAGGTGTATGTTTTATATCTGGATTTGCAGAACGAATTCGATAAGGTGCCACGTAAAAAAGAATCATCCGTAAAAATGAACACATGAAGTTGCAGGGAATGTATTAACATGGTTAGAAGACTGGTGAACCAATAGAAATCAGAAAGAATGATTAAAAGGGTATTTTTTGCCTGTTTGGAGATCAGTGGTGAGGGGATGCTGCATGGTTTGGTCCCGCTGGACATGATATACATAAATCGTTTGGAAGAGGAGACGGAGTATAACGTCTACAAGTTTGCTGATGACACTGAATTAAGTGCAAAGATAAACTGTGAAGCGCATGCCGACTGTCTGCAAAGATAATCTAATAGGTTAAGTGATTAGTTATGAAGATGAAGTACAACGTTGGTAATTGCGAGGTGATCTACTTTCGAAATAAAAGTTGTAGATCAGAGAATTATATAAATGCTGAAAGACTGCAGCATGTTTTTCTGAGGAGGGACTTACGAATGCATTTACATGAATCACTAAAAGTTGATTTGCAGGAGCAACAGGTAAACAGGAACACAACCGGATTATTGGCCTTCATTCTAAGGGGATTGAATTTATGGCAGGATGGTTCTGCTGAAATTGTACAAGGTGTTGTTTAGGCTTTTCAGTATGGTGAAAAGTTCTGGTCTCCGGACTGGAGGAAGTATATACTGGCTTTGGAAGTGGTGCAGAGGAGGTTCACCAGTCTGATTCCGAGATGAGGGGTTTATCCTAT
The DNA here is from genome assembly GCF_037043375.1 of Chiloscyllium plagiosum. NCBI lineage: Eukaryota > Metazoa > Chordata > Chondrichthyes > Orectolobiformes > Hemiscylliidae > Chiloscyllium > Chiloscyllium plagiosum. The sequence goes on from NW_028270176.1 coordinate 14,511,152, forward strand.
GAGGAGAATTTGAGCTGCCTGCGAGTTCCATGCAAGAATGAATGGAGATCTTTTCAAGTATAAAACCTTATGAAAAGGATATGTAAGAAAAAGGCAGACACGTTTTATTACTCCTGCTGGATTGTATAACTAGGAGAGGAGATATGGCCTTAAGGTTAGATGAAATACGTTGAGGACAGATATGAGGAAAAAAAAAACTTTTTTTCCCAGAAGGGAGTGAATGCATAGAATTCGCTGCCCAAGGAGGCAGTAGAGACAGCTCCATTAAACATATTCACGACACCGTAGAATGGGTTTTTGCATGTCAGAGGATTTAAGAGTTAGAGGATAAGCCACGTGTTGGGAAATTAGAAGTTGTATAGATCAGCCATGACCTTAATGAATAGCGGAGAAGGCTTGAAGAGCTAAAAGTTCTAGTCCTGCTTCAACTGCGATGTAACTATGATTCTTCCAAGGGCTTTCTGCCCATTTACTCCAGTAAACATTGCATTGTCTTACCATGCATTTTTTTCTAACAAATTTCGCTGAATTAAAGTTCATCTGCCAGGTTCGTTCCCATTTAGCCAAATTATCAATGCTCATCTTACAGATCGTACTTTCTTTCTGCAATAAGTGTCTCTCTAATGTATTACAACATCAGTTGTGCCATAATTAAGGACCACTTTTCCATGTTAACACTTCATAAGGGTAATAATGCACTGCAAATTATGTGGACTAATTTCCATTACTCACATGTTGAGTACTAATCTTATTCTCTGTCAACAATACCGTTTCAGGTTCTTCGAATATATGATCAATTTCGCTCAAAGTCATTGATCTATTTCGTTCCTTCTTCCTCTTCTGTCTAAAATTATGTTCTCTGTTCTTGTTGTTTTGCTTTTTATTACACGGATTATAGTGCACACGTGTTTAGGTGTCTCATGTATCTTAAATTAGTTGGTTGCAATTTTCCGAAAGCTAATCCTAATTTTGCTTCAAGCAAATCGCAAATTAATTGCAGGTGCAGGTTTGAGGTTACTCCCTTCTTCAAAAAAAAAACAATTAGCTGCTTGTGTTTTATCTTTTCTGTCAATCATGGTATGTCAACAACATTTACAGTCGACATTTGGCTCTGAAGCTGATGATTGGAACCACCGTTGAAACGTGTTAAACACTCTACATTGTTCACCCAACAGAGTCTTGTTGATGTCTCAGCATCCGAGTTCCTTCAATGACTCCCTCGCTAAACGTACATTCCAAAATAGTTGTTTTATTAAAAGTATTCCTAAAGATTACAAGGTAGCTCTTACACTTCAAAAGAATAGTGTTTTAATTATATTTTGTTTTGGATTTTTTGTCTCAAATATGTAAGCCAATCTACGTTTTGGCTTTAGTCCTTTCTTCCCCTAAAGGGTGCACTTCCTCTGCCATACATAAAATGATTATATTTGAATTGACAAAGCATAAGCCTAAGTACATCATTCTGATATTAGTAAACTATGTACTCAATTTTTATTTCAATTGATTGAATCCAATCCATACATTTAATGACTTGCAAGTTAATATTTAATTACCTTTGTGAAATTTAATTTGTTTAAAAATAATGTGCAATATTGAATTGTTTCCAGTTCTGGTTTCATAATTCTTTGTAGTTCTGGATGAATTTAACTTTGTTTTTAATGAGAATATCAGATGTTGCGATTGCATGCTTTTCATAAAAGTTCATTGTCAAAAAAAAGAGAACGCCTTAACGTCAGTAACTACAGTTACTTCAGAAAATAGTGCGAAGTAGAGATTATATGTCGATTTATTTTCGTTGTGTTTTTCCTGTTGTGAAACGGTTTTGAACTATGATTCTGTGTTCCTTTCTGAGAAAACAAACAAAGAGATGGCCTTGTCACTTGTCAACGATATGCAGCTGACTCACCAATGTCCTTGATGGACGGAAATTGCTGTCATTATCAAACCTGGCCTACATGCGACTCCAGTTAGACAGCAATATTATTGGCTCTTCACTCACCTCCAGGCAGGTAGGGATAATCAATAAATGCTGGCAAGTCAGTGACGCCCTCATCCCGTGATTGAATACAAAAAATAGAAAAAAGGGATTCTATTTTTCTATGATTACACATAGAATTCCGAAAACAAACTTCAAAAGGTAACGTCTTTAAACATTTTTTTTGTTTCCAGGAAGTCGATCTTTTTTGTTGTGATACTGCATATTGCTAACATTAACCCGCAATTTCATGAGATCATTTCTTTCTATCTCGCTCTTCTGATACTCCACTGCCAATGTGGGTCGTCCCAAATAAGAATAGCCGATTCACTGTTTAAATGGCAAATTTATAATCTTAATTTTAATTCCCTATGTCATTTTAATTCTAACCTTTATGATTCTTTATCCATTTTAGAGCTATGACAAAAAACAGTGTTTTCTGAATTTGACTCGCTTTAGTTCAAGAACAGTTGGCTTTCATATCATGGAGGGCGGAACTGAGGAGTGCAGACGTTGGCCATCGTAGTCAAACAAATGTGGTGCTTTTAAAGCACAACACGTCAGGCAGCATTCAAGAACCACGAGAATCGAAGTTTCAGGTGTAAGCTCTTCTTCAAGAATGTGAGTAATTAATGTGGCTGAGAGAAAAAGGATGCTGAACGTGGAGCTGGGGAAGAGGCACCTGGAAAGGCGTTAGAATGATTCGGATGGTGGGGGCGGGGGATGGCAATAGATCAGAGTAGACAATGGAGCGAATATGTGGGAAGGAAGATGAGGAGTGAGGACATTTAAAGATGGCAGTTCTACATTGGATGGTCGGATCTGCATGAGATGGTAGAGGGGAGAAGCAAAATTGTGAAATCGACAGTGATATCGAGTGGTTTGAGAGTCACAAGATAGAAGATGAGGCCTTCTTCCCCCAAATGATTCGTGACTTAAAGTTGGCGTGAAGGAAGCCCAGGACATGCATTTCTTGGCGGATTGGTCGGAGCTGTTGATGTAATCAGTCACAGTGTGTTGAAGTTGTTTCGTGCATGTGTCCCAGAGATATTCCCTGAAATGGTCGGTCAGTTGGCGGCCTGTCTCGCCAGTGGAGTGGAGACCAAATCTAGAGCAACTGACACAGTAGATGGCGTCTCTGCATGTGCGGCAAAACCTCTTATGGATGTGAAAGCATCCTTTGTTGCTTGGATGGAGCTGAGGCGGGAGGTATGTGTGCAGGTTTTACACCTCGTGTTTTATCAAGGCAGAAGTTGAAGCATTGTTTCTCCTGGCATCCGGTGGCTTGGATTTGGCGGTGGACAAGGCCTTGTCCTACATTCCCCCTTCCTTCAAAACTATCCACTCTACATTCTCCTCTGAACTATCACCATCATGGCCCACCTGCATCTATTTAACTTTTTTTCCCAGCTACTTTCCAGCAAATCCCACATTCCCCGTCCTATTTAATTTCAGTCTCCTTTCCTCCCCTAAATTTCCAGTGAAGTGCTTCTGCCAAAAAAGTCAATTCTCCTGCTGCACCGATGCTGCCTGAACAGTTTTGATTTCATATCGCCACATTTTTCGACTCTTTCATAGCATGGTACCAAATCCAAATTATCCAGACTTCCTGGCTAGCTACAACAAGTCATGGGTTAATTTGCAAATCTGCTAATTTAAAATCTCCTTTTCAGAGATCTAATTTTGAACTTAATTAACACAATCTTCAATTAGGAATAAGTTCTCTTTCTAACAGGGTGAAGAAACTACCAGAAACTGAAACAACTGATCAGCGGATCCAGATAATCTATACAATCAACACAGGAATTCTTGGACATCATCAGAAATATACACATAGACAAGGAAGAAACGATGGTTTCATTCGACGTAACAGCACTGTTCACCTCTATTGACAAAACCCTAGCCAGAGAAACAATAGCCAACTTGCTGGACATACAGAACAGACAACAGGACGTGGAACCTATCAACAAAGACGGCATACTTAAACTACTGGACTTGTGCCTCACAACACACTTCACATTCAACAACCAGATGTACGAACAAATCAACGGAACACCCATGGGCTCACCGATCTCTGGACTCATAGCAGAAGCAGTAATGCAAAGGTTAGAACAAACAGTCTTACCACAAATTCAACCCAAACTCTGGGCCAGATATGTGGATGACACCTTTGTAATCATTAAATACACAGAAATAGAGAAAACACACCGGACCATCAACGCCACACTAACAGGAATCCGATTCACGATAGAAGAAGAAAAGGGTAACCAACTCCGATTCCTAGACAGATGGTACAGAGAACACCGAACGGAGAATTCACCACAAAGGTATACAGGAAAGCCACACACACAGACCAAGTCCTGAACTATGAAAGCAACCACCCCAACACACACAAACGACGTTGCATCAAGACACTATTCAAAAGGGCCACAACACACTGCAGCACACTAGAACTGCAAAAAGAGGAAGAGGAACACCTGTACAAGGTATTTGCCAAAAACGGATACCCGCGCAATTTCATCAACAGATGCCGAAGAGAAAGACAATGGAACGAGGACATGCCGGAACCCAAAGGACTAGCCACACTACCATACATCAGGAGCATTTCAGAACTGACAGCCAGACTACTGCGACCACTAGGACTTATAACAGCACACAAACCAACAGCCACCCTCAGACAACAACTCACCAGACTGAAGGACCCTATACCCAGCATGAGCAAAGCTAATGTAGTGTACAAAATCCCATGCAAGGACTGCACAAAACACTATATAGGACAAACAGGAACACAGCTAACGATCCGCATCCATGACCATCAACTAGCCACGAAACGCCACGACCAGCTATCCTTAGTAGTCACACACGCAGACGACAAGCAACATGAATTCGACTGGGACAACACTACCATTATAGGGCAAGCCAAACAAAGAACAGCCAGGGAATTCCTAGAAGCATGGCACTCATCCACAAACTCCATCAACAAACACATCGACCTGGACCCAATATACCGGCCACTGCAGCGGACAGCTGAAACTGACAACCGGAAGCGGCAGGGACAGGCCACTATAAATGCCGGAGGAAACACCATAGAAGCGCTTCACAGGAGGCTTCCAAGCACTGAGGATGTCACCTCGACAGGGGACGAAACGCTTGCAACAAAAACTTCCAGCTCGGCGAACAGAACCACAGCAACGAGCACCCGAGCTACAAATCTTCACCCAAACTTTGAAGAAACTACCATTCAATGTCGCCAATAGTTTGGCGAACTAAAGTTTAAGCAGTTCTTCTAATGCTGCTTTTTCCAGGCAGTTCAAATATCAGGTTAGTTCACATAGTTTGAGAAGATTTTATATACTTTGTTTTACGTTTCTCACTTTGAAAACGATTGTTACCTCACAAACGGAATTTTCAGTTGCTTTGACCTCTTGAGGTGCACAGAATGACAGAGATTAAATAGTACATTTAAGCATTATGTGCATTCTACTTTACTTTACCTTTTTCCGAGAAAGTGAACGAATTTTCATAATTGATTTACTTTTCATGACTCTCAGCTGATGTTATTGGATGTCTTTATTGTTATACTTGTATTGTGTAGTTTAAACTATTTGTTCATGTTTCCGACGTTGTTGCAACTCATCATGATTACGTTGTCATTTGGAAAATGATGTTCAAATAACGTTAAATATTTACTTTTTCCATTCGGGCCTTTCAGAACTTACGAAATGCAAAGAAGGTGAGCTTTTAAAAATAAAAGCTCAATGTTGACGAGGAGTTAGCATACTTCAAATGTTAGAAGAAACATATGCCAATTGCAATGATTAATAGAGTCAGTGCTGCATTATATCTTCAAGGAAAATTCAGCTTCAATCAAAGGAAGTACGTGGGGAATAACAAACGACTATAAAACGTCTAATATCAAAGATGCTGCAAAATTGAAGTAAATAGACAGTACGACGAATATCCCTGATAACGATATGCTTGGCAAGGGGAAAAAATGTAAAATTTGTCGATTAATATAGTTAAAATTTCAGCCACGAATGTAGTGTTTCATTGCTCAATTTTTGAGTGCTTAGCGTTGCCTTATTTCGTTTGTGATTTTTAGAAATAGACTTTTTCATCAAGGTCTACTTTGTCCTGCAGATCTAGCGAAGCACCAAGCAGGTAAAGAGAAAATGATGATCAAGGTGTTAGTAGACGTGTCCAAAACAGGAATTCCCACATTTTTTTCTTATTCAGTGCTTGCATTTCAATTGACAGGACGAAATATTATTTCTTCATCATGACAATTTATCGATGAAGTTTGAAAGAAGTTTGTATTTGTTCATTTAGCCAATGTATCTTTCTGTAAACGTTTCGTTTTCTCGCGAGGTGACATCATTATTGTCATCTCTGATAAGGTGTTGAGTATCTGCTAAATAACTTATTTTAAAGCAAACCATTCTAGGGCAACGAGGGTTGGACATTATGAGTTTCAAAGACACGATAATGAATAAACCATGCAGAAAAATATATAAACACACCCCAGATAAAAATTGAAAGAGAAGCAATATTTAACCAATTGCAATACTGCAGCTGAATGATCTTAGTGATATGTCGGAGCAACCATCAGAAAAAGGAACGTATGTTACTGAATGATTAATCAAAATATTTAATGCCATCAGTAGACTTTGTTCTTGGTAAAAAATGTAAATGCTGCAAGGAATGTCTCTGCCTATTTACATAATGCTGCGTGTGAAGTACCGAGAAATGCTTCACATAGCCATAGTTTTCTCCTGCTGTCGGACACTTTTTTGGAAATATGGCAATAAGAAATAATAACGGGTCGATATTGCTATAAGGTCTTTTATTAAAAATGTTAAGAAATTGAAACATTCTGACAACAGCAAGATCTTACCTAATACAGGCTGATGAACAAGGATAATAGTGAAGAGACTAACAGCATCAGAAATGCGTTACACGTAAAATGTAGACCGTCCCTCAATGAATTGCGATGGTCATGAACAGATGATTTACTAATCAACTTAGAGGGAGTCCACAACTCTGAAATGGATGTGAGCTTTACAGTTGTGGCAAATACACTCGAGGCAAATTTAATAAGAATTGTTGTAATTGTTTGGAACTCACAGTCCAGAACAAGCGCGAGTCTACAATTAAACGTTTTTTTGCTTCTGGAAATTCCTTTCAGAACAGGATGTTTATGAAGATTTCACAATTCCAAACTCCAAAACCTCATGCCCCACCAACTCCTCTTGATTACAGAAATGTGTGCTACAATTCACAGTTCAATGATTTTCCCTTTTCGTCCTTTAGATCTCAGAAAATATAAAGGAGGTGAGACCTCTAAAAAATGCGTCTAATAGATGTACAAATTTACAATTTGAAATGTTTACTCAATTTCTGGCTAATTATTGCATTGGGACCGCAATGAAGAATGAATGTGCCAGCATTTTGACAAACAATTACTTTCCCCAGTGATATTGATGAATGCACAAATGCGTAGAGGGATTGACTTTATGATAAAGACAGAAGATAATGCATGATCATAAATTTCATGCATTATTTAGTTGAAGTGTCAGAAAAAAATGGAAACGAGACATCAGATATGCATTGGTTGATTAACATATATCCCCTGTTGACTCAATACGGATGAGCACTGCTATTTCTACAAATGCAGGACAGGACAATTGACCAGTACTTGTTCCCAAACCAGATCTTTCCAAGTACCAAGAAGGTAAGAACACTTTAAAAAAATGTGCGATGTCAAAGAGTATCTTTCTAACATTACGAGGAATAGAAGTTTTCACAAACATCCTCCAGATTTGTGTTGTTACTGAATGCTTCCAAATTCGTTTGCCAAATGCATTATTTCTTTGATAAGCTGGACAATTCAGCCTGCATGATATTTGCGTTTTCTTGCTGAAAAAAAATAATTCTTCTATTATCGAGACAGGTAGTGTTCCTCACCCTAAACGCAAAGTTAAAAAAAAGGTTATGGTTCTGAATTCATACATAAAACTATCTGTAACAGCCAGTGTTCTCATTCCTCAATTAGTGTTTTCTTTACAAATGGACATGTCTGAATTATATTCTACGAACTTTGAATGAAACTTTTGACTGGACATCATCGGAGTGGGTATCCAGGTAAAGATGCCACCACGATAGAACAATGCACATAGCTAGAAACGATAAACTGCTTAAAGTATCGTTGGAAAGATAAATACTTAGCTAGTTAGGTAGACTCACATACATATGTGTGTGTGTGTGTATATAATATATATATATATATATATATATATATATATATATATATATATATATGCATACATACATATGCATGCAATCAATGCAGAGAGAGAGGTAAATTATAGGTATAAACAAATAATGCCATTTTACATGACGAGCCAATGTTAATGATGCAACACATGGGAAATCATGAGTTTTGAAAAGATTTGTAGTTCAGGTTGAGGTTCTGGATTTATGTTTGCTCACTGTGCTGGAAGGTTAATTGTCAGGCGTTTCGTCACCATGCTAGGTAACATCTTCAGTGAGCCACTGGATGAAGCACTCGTGGTGCAGCTCTTCTTTTCTATTCATATGTTTGGTTTTACTTGCTATGGGCATGTCACGTCCTGTAATGGCGTCGTCTCCTATGGTGATCTAACTTATTGTTCTTTTTCTCAGGGGAAGGTAAATGGGATCAAAGTCAATGTGTTTGTTCCAAGAATTCCAGTTGAAATTCTTGTGTGTGTCTCTGTATGGCTTGTCCTGGGATGGATGTGCTGTCCCAGTCGAAGTGGTGTTCTTCTTCATCCGTATGGATGTACACTAGCGAGAGTGGATCATGTCTTTTCTTTGTGGCTGGATGATGTTCATGCATCCCTGTGGCTATTTTTCGGCCTGTTTGTCCGATGTCGTGTTTGTTACGGCTCTTGCAAGGTACTTAGTAAATAACATAATGAGATGAATTTGGAAGAGCCGATATTGACAACAAGCAAAACTAAAGTTATTTGCAAACTACATTGCAACAACTGTAGAAAACACAACAATGAACAAACAGGCTAAAAACTAGCCACCAAGATACATGAACATCAACTAGCCACAACTAGATATGACTCAGTCCCACTAGTATCCTTACAAATGGATGACAAAGGATACCACTTGGACTGGGACAACACCTCCATCCTAGGACAAGCCAAAAAGAGACATGCCCGAGAATTCCCAGAAGCATGGAATTCCAGCCAGAAACCGTGTAATCTTGGAATTACTCCGCAGAATTAAAAAGCAGAACTGAGCTTGTCACATTTGTTTATGACTTGATTATCGAGATATATTTCAATTCATTGAAATGGCATGGAAATAAGAATATTCCTATTGTATCATACACTTATAGTCTGCAAAGATATGGGGGAATGAAGTTGCATTTGCAGAGAGTGCTTGTGAGTGCACTAACCACGGTTAATCACCTTCTGAGTCAAAATACAAATGAAAATAAAATGTGTATCATGAATATTTTCTTACGTTCGTGAAACTGATACTCTTCATTATTTCTCTTAATGAGTGCGGGGTAATCGACTATTGTATTGCGTTTAAAACACATTTCTCTCTTGGTCCTTCGAAACAAAGTAAGCAACAAGAAAATAAGCGTTGGAGAAACTGTGTTGGTGGAGTTCAAAAATACGGTGCGATGATGTTTACATTCCTTCATCTACTAAATTACAATTGAGGGCAATTATTCACTGTTGGGTGATGAAATATTTTATTTTAATTTGGGACTCTAAAAATGAAGATATGTTTGTAAGGTGTTTTGAAAAAGTGCTGTACTGCTGCAATGGCACAGCGTTATTACAGACAAAGTGCATTTTTCAGGCAGGAGAGACAAAGGGAGAGATTGCAGTTTTTACAAAGGTAACCAATGAAGTAATCATAGTAAAAGGGAAAGTGAGAAAGATAACGTAGGGAAGTGATTGAGCCATACAGTCAGATTGCTGCAGCACGGAGACAGGCCTTTCAAATCAAATCGTTCCATACTAGCCAAAATGTCCATCCACAGTAACAACATTTCACTGGATTGGTCCAAATCATTCGAATAATTCCTATTCATGTGTTTTTCCAAATGCATTTTAAATGTTGTTAATGCACCCCCCACCTCACCACGTCTGCTGTCATCTAATTACACCTGCGCACCACCCTCTGTTAAAAAAAAGTCTGAGTTTCCCATTTATTCTTTTCCCACTAACCTTAAACTGATGTCCTCATGTCTTCGATTCCACAATGCTTGAAAAACCACTAAGTGCATTCACCCTATCCATGCCTCTCATCATCTTATAACCCTCTGTAAGATCCCTCCTCAATCTCAAAACGTCTAACTTGTCCAAAATGTCCCTAAATCTCAGATAATTGAGTCCAGGCAACATTTGAGTAAAATTTTTCTACCATGTTTCTGTAGCATCCCTCATATGGCAAGATGACCTAAAGTGAACACAACCCTCCAAATTCAGCCTCAAAACGTCCTGATAAACAACAGTATAAATTCCCTACGTCTATATTCACTGCCCTGACTGATGAAGGCCAGTGTGCCAAAAACCTTTTTTCACTACTCTCTCGACTATTGACTCCACTTTCACAGAAGTGTGAACGTTTACCCCGATTCCTTCTTCTCTACTGCACTCCTGAAGTCCTGATTTTAAGGTTATTATCAAACTTATTAATCATGCCTTGTACATTCTTATCCAAATTTATGTTTGTAGATAACAAACAGAAGTGGGCTCAGCCTCGATCCCTGAAACACTCCATTAGTCAGGGGCCTGCAGTGCAACAAGCATGATTCCACTTGAGGAAATTTTGGCATCATCCGAAATGAAGTAGTTCCTTTGGAAACTGACATAACTGTATGATATTCTAATGATTTATACCAATTTTATAGTCAATGATATGCGAATTATGAGGCATTTCATTCCAATTTCTATGTAAAACACGAGATGATTGAAACAAAATGCCAAATCAATTAGTCTTTGAAGTAATAACTTATGCTAAATTTTAAACTTTACCCAATATTCACCACAGATGTAAAGAATTTAAAAGCAGGTGTGGGATTCAATGAAATAATTGTAAACATCTGCAAATCAAACGAACCGTGTTTAAATTATTTCCAACAGGACTCATGATGAATTGGATAGTAATAACTTGTGATCATATGAACAGGAGTCCTGAGTATGTTTATTTACTTCAACATCACACACACATAAACATATATGTGTGTATGCACATATAGAAATTAGATAGATAGATAGATAGATAGATAGATAGATAGATAGATAGATAGATAGATAGATAGATAGATAGATAGATAGATAGATAGATAGATAGATAGATAGATAGATAGATAGATAGATAGATAGATAGATAGATAGATAGATAGATAGATAGATAGATAGATAGATAGATAGATAGATAGATAGATAGATAGATAGATAGATAGATAGATAGACAGACAGACATACAGACAGACATACAGACATGATTGCAAGTTCCATACATTGTTAAGATAATGTAGGAAACTGATTTCATTAATGTTCTACTTTGTTCAAAGTGTTTGGAAATAAATCAATCGCTCTAATGTGACAGTCAATCTACCCACGATCTACCCATCTGTGATTGCTTCCTTTGCATTTTTTTTAAAATTGGAATTGCTTTAATAAGAAGTTGCTTACAAAAGAAGAATGACAATTGCTTTTACCACGCAGTTCTTGCAAAGGAACAATCTGGTAAGGATAATTGCAATATTGTAATCTGTCTACATGTTCTTTCCTGACTATGTGTTTTCCGGTTTTCTGTTTAGAAACATTGGTTGACAAGGAGGTTAGGATATGTAAGACATTTGTAATAATTTGTCATTTAAAAAGTTCTCATATGTCCACAAGTCTTTAATGTACAAGGAATCCTTTTTATGTCGCAGAACAATCAATATTATCACCTTTCAAAGTAAGGCTCGAGAAAAATGCTTTGAAAAACGCAAAGTCAAGATAATTGGAAAAATCTATCAGGAAGAAAAGCAAGGCATCCAAATTAGTTAATTTGAAATATGAGGAGAAGTATATGAAGACCGTGTCATGTAAGTCGACTAAGAAATGTTGTGTGTGTAAAGAAGGAAACTTGTGTGAATGTCATGATTTGACAGTGTGTCACCTGACCGATCATCGGAAGATATGTACCGAGAAAAGTAAAAGAAATGCCAGTCACGACAGAAATCGTGTAACCTTTGGGACAGAAGAGTGCTGCTGAAATGTTTATGGAAAGAAATGGCACGGCAGCAATTTCGCAAACGATTAGGGAACATTTATGCTGCACTGTCAAATCATGCATTAGGCAAGGGAATAAATTGGCTGAAGAGATAGGAAGAGAAATCAGCACCAGGATTGGAGTTAATTCGCATCTTTACCTGCATTACCGAAAGGATTCACACCTTAGTTAAACATGATACATATACTAGCTCAGGGAATCATAATTTAAATGGAAATGAAATTAGAATCATATTAACGATCAACAGAAAATGCACAATGCTACGACACGGGTGTGAATGCCTTTGTTAATTAAATTAAACGTCCAGAAAAGTTCTCTTCACCTCGTAATCTGATAAAATAAATGAGTCGCAGGGAACTCTAAAATTTCTTAACTTAACGAAAAAAGATCAATTCATTCTTTAGCTCTAGAAATAAACAACAAACAACTATTGAGAAAAGGTGAGCACTGCATATGCTGGAGATCAGAGTCAAAGAGTGCGTGCTAGAAAAGCAGAGCCGGTCAGGCGGCATCTGAGAAGCATGAGTTTCGACGTTTCGAGCATAACCTCTTCATCAGAAAGAGCTCATTCCACATGAAGAACTTATTAAAATCGCATCAAATTAATTTCAAAAGCATAGAGCGGCATTCGACGTCAGTATCTGTCTTATTGCCGCTGAATATCTCCCTGGATGGTCTTCTTTCTTTTAACTCATATTTATTACATGAAAAGCAAGGTTTGAGAGACAATCTTTGGATATGACAGCTACTTTCCATGTCAGTTACGCTTTGATTGCATTTACTCTTGCCGCGGCTGTTACTTTGTCTGATTTCAAAATGATTGCCCTTTTTTAATCCCCCAACATTGGATTGTCTCATTGGTTACTGTTGGCAAATCACGAAATTCAAACTCGATTGGGTTTTAATACCCTGGGCATAATTTAAATTGACTTATTGTATTCGAATTGTTGTCAAACCAGCAACAATCTCAGGGACCTATTTCACAACTAAACGATACATATTTTCAATTTTTCAGTACATCTGAGACTGCAAGTTAGGCATTTGACAAGTACTTGCAAGTTCTCAGAGCATTCTCTATTAAAAGTATAATACAGACCTTCAAATTCATATCACCTCCCACTTAAGAGAAGCATATAGCATTAAATTCAAAAGAAAGGTTCATTTCTATTCTGATTCTTACTCCCATTACAATGAGATATATATTTAATTAGTCTATGCTCATCTTAACTTCTGCACATACATATGTAACATCGGTATGTGTTCAATTGTACCTACACTTTAATGTTCAAATCTGCAATATCACATTTGCTATCACATGTTTTCAAATCGTAAAATGTACTGTTTCGAAAGTAAGTATCCTTGCCATATGATGGCAACGAGATCATATTATATTTTGTCTTTAAATCATTCCAAGTGTTTGGACATAGCCAACCATTCAAAACATTCTTAAGCAGGCAGCCCCAGACAACAACTTTGCAATTTGTTTCAGTAAGTGTGCAGTGAACATTACCCGGAGTAAGTTAATTGGGTTGACTCTTAGATTTTAAGGAGAAAGTGAGGTCTGCAGATGCTGGAGATCAGAGCTGGAAATGTGTTGCTGGAAAAGCGCAGCAGGTCAGGCAGCATCCAGGGAACAGGCGATTTCCTGAAGAAGGGCTTATGCCCGAAACGTCGGTGCTCCTGTTCCCTGGATGCTGCCTGACCTGCTCCGCTTTTCCAGCAACACATTTCCAGCTCTTAGATTTTAAAACAGACAAAACATTATTCACAAAATTACACAACCAAACATAGGGAACAGAATAAAGAAACGCTACAGATCGCAATCTATGCAAACGTGACAAAATTATGCTGTTCCGAATTCACACAACAGTCCCAAAAGCAAACTCCATCTAAATCCTGTGTAAATTGAACACATGCTTGCAAGTTGAAGTTGAAGGGCGGAAAGAGAGAGAGTTTCCACACAGCTCACTGTTGAACTTCTGACTAGCTCAAGATTATACTAAGTTGCTTATCTCAGCAAGAGAGGTGGCCACATTCCTTTTTTATAAATAATTTGTAAAATATGACCAGTTTGGCCTGGAGTCTCACCAGTTTACGTATAAACAAAAGGTCTCTCAAAACTCATTTGATTTCTGCACGAAACCAGACTGATCCGAGCATTGCCTGGTTTATTTCCCCTCTGAAAACCATCAAGGATAGTGTATACTTTAACCAAGGAATAGCTCTTAGCCAAAAAAGGGACTAGCTTTGTGACACATGAATATTAGTGGATTGTGATCACTGCACCTAGCGGTCCGTGGTATGTTTTATTTGTCATCACTTAAGCATCAATGTGTTGTAAGGTCAGCACCAAAATCAATGTTTCCTTCCCGGTGGTAGAGTATTTTCTCTGGCATGTGTTGGATTTCCTTGAACATCTGCCAATTTGCTGTTCAACTGTATCATCATATTCCTGCTCCTATACTGCCAGCATCGATTGCAACGTTGACGTTTTTGAATTAAAATGTTTGTAGCTTAAAACAGTGTGATGATTAAAAGTGCTTTAAATTGACAAATGCCTCCTTGCAATCTTCTGTCCACCGACAATTTATTTTCTTCTTCAATAAATCTGTTGAATATGAAACTTGATTGCTGAAGTTTGAAACAAACTTCCGGTTGATTCTGCATAGTCCCAAAAATTGAACACCTCGTTCTTTGAGGATGTCTGTGGAAATACTTTGATGTAATTCATCTGGCAGTCCTTCTGGTCACCCATCCGTGACCGATGCTATGTCCGAAGAATGTCACTTCTGCCTTCGCAAATTCTGTTTTTCCAAAGTATATACAAGTTTTGCTTCACATAAATATTCAGAGATGTCTGCCAACTGTACGATGTGACCTTTTTATGACTCGCTAAAGATCACTACATCATTCAGATTAACTGCTCAGTTTGTTAACTCAGCCACAACTCTGGTCATGAGTATTTGGAAAGTGGCTGGTGTGTACCTCATTCCAGTGATCTTCACTTTACATTCGTATGGCCCATTTGGGGTTACAAACGCAGAAACGTCTTTCACTTTCTCTAATAAAGCTAAATGCCAATAAGCGCACTGTAATTCCAACTTGATGATGTATCTGACTTGTCCAAATTTCTCTGTACAGTCTTACAATCTTGATCTTGGATGTGAATGCGAATTTGTTATGGTTTTGACCTTCTTATAGTCCACGCAAAATCGTTGAGTCCCATCAGGTTTGGGAACTAACACGATTGGCGAAATCCACTCACACGGACACAGCTCAATATAGTCTTTGTTGAGGTTTGCGTCCACATCGTTCTGGATCTGTGTAGATGTGAAAGGATTAAGTCTTTTAGGGTGTCCTTTTATTGGAGCAGCCTTCCATACTTATACCTCATGTCCAATAGCATGATTTTTCAAAATCTTATTCCTGCATATGACCTCATACTGCTGCAATAAACCTTTCAACTGGGCTTTTTGTTTTGCTCCTGAGACAGATAACCCATTAAATTATCGCACTCCTCATGGACTTCCTCATTGTTCAACGCATTTTGAGGTACGTCAAACTCCACGAAATCTAGATTTGATTCCTCACTCTGCGGGGCAGTGTCCAACATCTGTTTCTCCTGTTCCCTAAATCTACTATATTAAGTTTTCGACATATTCCCATGACATAGCCGATACAGTTCTTTCTTTCATGTCCAACATCTTCACCAGACAATGTACCCTATTTATTTTTTCTCAATTCAATAGGGTCCACTAAAACTGGCTTTGAAGGTGTCTGGTAACACTGGTAACAATATTAATATTTCGACCCGCGGGAAAGTCCCAACTTTAGAGTTATTACCTGCGACCTGCTACATTCTATGATGTGTTGCCTTCAGTTGCTATTTTGTAAACTCAACTACCTTAATTAATCTCTCGATCATCTCTGGTGCGTAATAAAATGTGAGATATCTGAATTCAATCCTGTCAAATTCACTTGAATTAATTTCACAGGCCCTCTCACTTTATTAACCGAATGTTGACTGAAGGGATTAATCAGATTTGATATGTTTGGAGCATTTCTAATGGCAAGCAATACGAATGGGATACCTTTATCCCAATAGTTCTGCTAAACATGACAGTACGCTCTTAACATTGTCTTCAGGATCTGATGTCAATTACCAAAGCTCACTGAGATTCAGGATGGTGTGCACTTGATTTAAAGTGCTATATGCCTCAGCTATCCATGACGTCATTAAACAGCATATCAGTAAAATAATAGCCTTAGTCTGATTAAATCTCTCTAGGTTGTCCATACCGCGTGAAGAAAACTAATAAATGCACAATCATACTTTTTACCTTCATACTCCATAAAGGAATTCCCTGCAGAAATCTGGTAGGCACATGCGTTAAGGGTAGTAAGTACTGATTCACTCTTTTAATTTTTGGGAAGTGGACGGAACAATCAAGCATAATCCTCGTGACACGTTCTTTGAATGCGGGAATTGGCAACAAAAGTACTGGTTTTATTATTTCATGTGGCTTACCTACCATTTGGCATCTATTGAGCAAAAGGCAACCGCATCCTTGTGCATTTCAGGCCAATCAAATTAGTTTGTACCTTAGCCAGAGTCTTCCTCAAACCCAGGTGACCTCCTACTGGTAAATCACGTGCTACTGTTTCACTTACGGTCTGTATGCTAACGGCAGTTTTATATATATGTATGCTTTAAGCCCATTAACCATTCAGGACTAATTGGCTCTGCCTCACTCTCTGCCTGTTCAGCTTTTTTCTGTACTTTTACATCAAATAGTATGTCCGCCAACTGAACCTCACCTTATTTGTTTTTATATTTGGATTTTGGTTTGTGGTGTGATTGCTTATAGTGGGATCTTGTTACTACACAGACTGGAAAAGTGCCAGACTATATATTTTCTTTTAACTTCTCAGTTCCCTCGACTTCATTTGGCTTTTCCACGACGACAAAAAAATACTCCCACGTTGAATCCTGTTAATTCGTTCCCAATAACAAACATTATTCCTGGAACTGATACTCTGTCAACCATGCGAAAGTGAGTACTGCAGATGCTGGAGATGAGAGCCAAGAGTGTGGTGCCAGAAAAGCACAGTAGGTCTGGCAGCATCCAAGAAGCACAAATATTGACATTTCAGGCTAAAGTCCTTCATCAGTAATCCTGTTTTGTTTGGTACTGTAGAATCTACCCTTCCTCCAATTTCTATCCCTCAAAGTACGCTATTCTTGCCATATGCTAAATTTTGCCTGATGCACTCGTGCATATTCATCTTCAACCTCGGATGCTCTTCTCACTTCTGGAGCTTCCAGTTGAATTATTATCATCACTGGAAGTGAGATTTTTTTTTAAAATTCCACCAGCAGAACAAAGGATATCACGCCTCATAAGTCTATTTTTTTAAAATCCCACAAACATCTATCAATATTACTATGCTTAGTCCTTTCTAATTCAACATAAGTCTGACCTGATTGCTTCCTTTTCTTTCTCAAGCTGTATATACGTTTCTGGAACCAATTCACCAGCACAGAAAATAACCTTTTTGACATCTGCATAATCACTTGACCCCTCATCTGACAGCGCTGCAAATAGCTCAGTCTCTCTGCTTGCCAGGTTAGTCAGAAATAGCATTACCCACAACTGTTCTTACCAATCCGTCTGCCCTGCCGACTCTTGAAATGGAATAAAGAAGGCTTTGACAAATTTTTCATTAAAATGTGGCAATTTTTTAACGTATTTGCATGCATCACTACCTTTTATCTTCTTCTCCCTCTTGTCAGATTGACTTTCTTGATTAATTCGCAACATCTGAAGATCAAATTCTCTCTCCCTTTCTCTTTCTCTTTTTCCTCGCTGTAATGGCTTAGCAGAACGTTTTCTGTCTGTTTCTTTTTCCACTCTGTCATCCTCTTGCTTTCTCTTTGCCTCTTCCTCTGCTTCTCTCTCTCTCTTCTCTCATGACTTTTTTCCCACTCTTTATCTTCTGACTCGATATGCCCCGATTGTAATTTACTACACCTACTGCACCTGTCTGTTTCTGTAATACACCTACATGTGTGACTAAATTCCTTACAATTTTAGCTTCCATTTTGTCCATGGTTAGACCTTATTCTAACCTTTCTGCTAATTCTACAAATTTGGCCTTCTTCCGTCTTTCTAAACTTTCTTAACAAATTTGGGAATCATCTTCAAACCCCAGAAACTATGTTATAGTCCTAAACGACATTCCTCTCTCTTTTACATTCAACAACTGCAAATAATCGAAATTATACAAGTTGACACACCTTCGTTTTAATTAAACATCTAAGACACTAAGTGACAAGTGTTTACATCTGCTGGGATTTTTAGTACCGCAACTCTATTAAAATTTGTCTAAATCGAAGACTGGATCTGACTAAACTTGTCTAAATAAGGGACCGGAGCCCCTAAAATGTTATGACATAGCAGGGATCCCCTCTGTTGGTTGAATTAAACACCCAGATAAGCTCCCCTCGCCCCGTAACTGCTAAAAATATCTGAGTAACAGAGAGGTCCCAAATTTCATTACGGAACGGAAATAATATCAATTTGTTGTTTAAATCTAAACGTGAACAATAAACTACTGTTCAGAACTCTTCATGGCCTTTACTTTTAATTGCTTATTATCTGCCACCTTGTATAACAATATCTTCTTTTAATAAAGATTTTATTAGAATTACATCATCTATGTAACGGCTGTCATCGTTGATGCTTTGTTCCTACAGCTGAAGTTCTCCCCTGGGTCGTTTTTTTTTCTCTTTAACTGTGAATATTTTCATATCTAAATGTACCTTTTATAGAGAGTGTTTGTGTATGTTTCGATGGGCAGTTACTCTCCATGGTAACTGCTCTTTCAATGCATTTACTCTGCGTGATGTTCGAAATGCCTGCCTTATTTATCCCTTCAGCATTGGATTGTTTCATTGGTTTAATGTTGGGGAAACAGACTCTAAATGGATTCGGTATCGTGTGACATAATTTGAATTGATTGCTTAGATTCGAAATGCTGCTAAAACAGAAACCTTCTCAAATCTCTTTTCAAAGCGAAATGTTGCATATTTTCCATTTTGCAGTAAACTCTGAGACTTCTAGACAGTTATATGGCACGTGCTTGACAGCGCTTAGTAAAAAAAAAACAGCAATCAATCTCTATTTAAGGTACACGTCTTCATCTTCATAACAATAGCCCCATTAAGATTAGAAATCTGATAGGTCAGCAGGTGCCATTTGGTTTCCTTCCAAATTCTTTGCGGATTTTGCATTTGAATTGGCATGTTTCTCATCTGTAAAGATTATCTAAAGCAACTAAAGGAATATATCTGTTAATATTTACCGACTAAGAATTAAAAAAAAATACAATGCACGTAAATTCTCCTTTAATAGATCAGAGGACATTCTAGTTGCCGTTCAGTAGGACAGGGCAAAGCATTTTTAAATTTTAAGTAATGTCATGGAGAATTGCGAACGATTCCACAAGGGAAACTATGCGTGACACACTTAATGAAGCTACTTGTATTCAAATCCAGAATTTCGAATGTATGCAAAACAGACAAAAAAATATGTGCAGCAAAGTTATTGCATTGCAGATAGCAAAGCTAAGGTGTGGTCTCCTTATGTGGAATTAATACGTTTCAGCATGGAATTGGAGATAATCTGATATTTGTGCGAGATGTTGGACTCATTAATGATAGCTTGAGACGTCCTCAAAAAAATAAGTTAAATAGAACACAGGCAAACTAGAGGCAAACTTATTACATGAGCAGCATTCAACTCATGTTTCTGACATAGAAGTATTGTCACAATTGTGTTGCATTTCCAAAATGCATGGATGCACATAGGCACATTTTGGAACGCTTTTTTATTCTTCGTTTTTGATAAAAAAAACAATGAGAATTATGCCCCATCTCCCTCCAGATATTTATCTCTTATTTGTAGACACTGATCAACAGCAGATTTTGTTTCAGCGTTCACATTATTTACAGACACTACAGTCCCAAATGCGCTGGCAATGAATTCAATGTCGTCAGATTTGCAATTTAGTCCACTTGTATATGCTCGAAGACACATAACTCGTTTGTGTAGGGAACAGGCAAAGAGCAAGACAGGACTATTCGCAGATATAAAAAACAAACACTCAAAAACAATCTCACTCTATTGCAAATGCACAAACTGAAATACACATGTGTGCACGCACGCACACACACACATACGTACACACACACTAACATACGCAGACACAAAGACACACACATGCACATACAAAAACGCCTTATGTTGTGTCAACTGAATGACATTACTGGAAGCCATTTGAGACTTTATTCCTTAGGGTAATATCTTCACTATTCATTGTCATCTACTATGGCTTACATTTGTTTCATGTGCACTTGCATGCTCTTAGACATTGTCTGACAGCAGTACATTAAGTGTGAACACCTCTACAATTTGAATTCCTATTAGGGACATTATCTGAGTCAATACAAGAAACAAATATTATTCCCATTTTCACCTGTATTTTCGCAATTGTTTGCAAGTGATAAGCCCCTTAAAGAAATATACTTTGTTTTATTAGAAATGTGCAAAGCTCACCGTTGGTGGAGGTGACAGGAAAGTTAATGTTATATTTCCTCAAACACCTCCAATGAACGAAAGTGAGATCCCTCAATGTAATGTGGAGGGATTCACTAAATATCGTTTTTGTGGCAGGGAAAAGAAATGCAAGTAATTTTAATTTAAGGGCTGCTGCTTTCAGGAGCCATGCACAGCGTGATTATTTAGTTTTAAAAGTACCATTTTCTCTGTTCAAATTCAGATGATAATGCTGAGTGAATCAAAGTTGTGTCGATGATTTTGTGACAGATGCGACAGAGAAATATGAATTGTGCATTTGAAAACAATGGACAAAATATTTGTACTCTTTATCTATTATATTGTTACAGATTTAAAGAAGAGCAAAGAAGGTTGGAGCTTTCATATTTCTCTCTGATGGATATATCACAATTTATTTAAAGTGAGTGAACACATGCTCACAGCAGTGACTAGATTGCAATGATAAATGCGCCTGGGTTTGTTTTACATTAACAAGCTCCAAGTGTAACTTTAACTATGCTCACTAGAACTTAATTGTGTACCAGGTAGATAAAGAAATGAAACATAATTTGCTGGACATATGGAATATATTTAGTTGTTTCAGAAATAGGCATTATAGTAACACATTACTAAAATTGTCATGTCGAAGGAATAAATAATCTTGCTACTCTCCCGTTTTTATTTCTGTTTCGTTAGTACTGACATGATTTTGAATTTGCTATAATTTCGAGTTGATATCGGCTGTATTAGAAATTATAATCTGGATTTCACCTTCAGATCTGGTGAAGGAACAAATCGGTAGGTACAGATAATTTTACGAGACGAAAATAGCAAGAGTGCTTTTGAAATGTTGTGCTGTGCAATACTTTGTTTTACTTTCATTCAAGAGAGAAAGACAGAGCCATAGAGAACGAGAGAAATAGAGAGAGAGAGAGAGCGAGAGAGAGAGAAAGTGATTGTGTGGAATGGCGATAGTGTTAAAATTGTTGCTGAGTGACGTGGACACACCATCCATAAGCAAATGGACAAGTGAATTTTCGGAGACATAACAAAATAGAAACAGGAAATGCAACAGATGCACCACCAGAAATAACACACAGTTCCATCAGAAGAAACAGAAACATGAAAAATCTTTAATCTGAAAGATTGAGCCATAAAAATCAAATTCACAAAAACGTTAAGCAAATAATTCTGACTGCTAGTTAATCCATAAATACTTTTGCAAATGCCAGTGTGCAGCGCACAATTAATAGGTGCTACTACACTAAAGTTCGCAGCATGACTCACAGACTGAGTATTATTCATTTTTGTTCCAAGCAATCAAACATAATTCAATGGTTGTCTGAAGCATACAGCAAGGTATACAATTCAGATCAAAACAATCATTGACAGGAAATTCGAAAATTCTTGACTGTTAAATGGGAATAGGAGATTGTGAATAAACGCATGTGTTCAAAGTCCAATAAGATAGTCCGGAGTCACAGAGCATGAGCTGATCATTGACATATTCGAGAAGGATTCTTTTTGGTTAGTGGTAGTGATTTCTAAAATTAGATACATGGAGACTAAGATATCGTAAATTTTTTTAAAAAGAGAGAAAGTAGGGCTTTTAGTGGAGAAGATATCCAAATAAAAACACAAAGCAAAGAGATATGGTTAGTTTTATAAAAAGTTTTGATCTGTGGAAAAACAGATGTCGTTTTTAGCGACAAGCTCACCAACTTGGCACGATGGTGACATCACTGACGTCTTGGTGTAACAGTTCATTAAAAATAAATATCACAGAAGATATAGAATGTCGGGAAGCTGATGGTGACAACTTGAAAAATGACAATATCACAGAGGATGAAGTGATGGATGTCTTCAAACGCATAAAGGTAGATCAATCCCCAGGACCTGATCAGGTGTTCCCTAGAAATTGGTGGGAGTCGAGCGAAGTGATTGGTGAATTGCCAGACGACTGAATGTTGGCTAACGTGTTACCACTATTTACGAAAGGAGATAAGAACAAGTCAGGGAACTATAGACCAGTGAGTCTGATGTCAGTAATGGTCAACCTGTTGTAGGAAATCCTGAGGTGCAGATCTAGACACCTCTCGGTTCCGTGATCAGTGATAGGAATCACTCGGTGTACGGTTTGCTTCAGAAAGGTTCAACAGTTTATTCCAACACTGGACACAGGTTTGTCCAGCAACACAGAGGTTAACAGCTTCTGTGTACTTGGAGAAAACTGTGCAATTGAATTTGAGCAATAAGCCATGTTCATATGTTTCATCAGACACTGTACAACCTTAACTACAAAGGAAAACCAAGGTGACATAATCGACAGAAAGTTAACCCAATTATATATCCAAGGAAACAGTATTGTCTTATGCACATTATCGTCTCATGCTTGTGGCTCAAGGTTAGTCAGGGTAGTCAATTAATGTCTTATGATTCATTTTATGAAGAGTTCTTTTTATGCTTTATCTTTTAATTCAGCTAGCTCAGCAAAGCAGGAATCCATCTTCCAACCATTTTAGCACCGTATCAATCCTGAAGACATTTTGCTATGTTACTTTATTTAAAAAAAAAACAATTTTGTGGTTAATAAAAGCTAACGTAGATGTGTTGGTTCTGGCAATAACCTAAATCCCGGGTTTAGATCCTCAGAGGGCCAAAGGTACGTGTGTTTGGAAACGCAAGGATTGATTAGTGGTAGTCAACATGGTTGTGTGCGCGGAAAATGATGTCTCACAAACTTGACTGAATGTTTTGAAGAAGTAATAAAGAGGATTGATGAGGGCAGAGCGGTAGATGTGATCTATATGGACTATAGTGAGGCGTTCGACAAGGTTCCCATTAGGGAGACTATTTAGCAAGGTCTGATCTCATGGAATACTGGGAGAACTAGGAATTTCGATCCAGAACTCGCTCAAAGGTCGACGACAGAGGGTAATGGTGGAGGGTTGTTTTTCAGACTGAATGTCTGTGATCAGTGGAATGTCACAAAAATCGATGTTGGGTCCACTTCCTTTTGTCGTTTATACAAATGATTTCGATGTAATCATAAGAAGTGTAGTTAGTACGTTTGCAGATGACACCAAAATTGGAGGTGTAGTGGACAGGGAAGAAGGTTACGTTAGATTACAATAGGATTTTGATCAGATGGGCAATGGGCCGAGAAGTGGCAGATGGGATTTAATTTGGATAAATGCGAGGTGCTGCATTTTAGGAAAGCAAACCTTCACAGAACTTAATGGTAAGATCTGTGGAAGTGTTACTGAACAAAGAGACCTTGGAGTGCAGGTTCACAGCTGCTTGAAAGTTGAGCCACAGTTAGATAGGATAGTGAAGAAGGCGTTTGTTTGGATGTCCTTTATTGGTCAGAGTATTGAGTACATGAGTTGGGATGACATGTTGCGACTGCACTAGACATGGATTAGGCCACTTTTAGAAAGGGTTCAGAAAAAACTAACAAGGATGTTGTTAGTGTTAATGGATTTGAACTAGAGGAATAAGCTGTACACGCTGTTGCTGCTTCCCTGGAGTGTCGGAGGCTGACGGGTGACATTTCAGATGTTTATGAAATCATGATGGGCATGGATAGCATAAATAGAGGTTTCTCCTTGGTGTGATAGAGTAGGGAACTTGAGGGAGTAGATTTAGGGTGAGAGAGGAAAGATATAAAAGAGACCTAAGGGACAACATTATCTCGCTGACGGTAGTAC
The DNA here is from genome assembly GCF_037043375.1 of Chiloscyllium plagiosum. Taxonomy (NCBI): domain Eukaryota; kingdom Metazoa; phylum Chordata; class Chondrichthyes; order Orectolobiformes; family Hemiscylliidae; genus Chiloscyllium; species Chiloscyllium plagiosum. Next base: position 14,535,754 of record NW_028270176.1, read on the forward strand.
GTGTATGGAATGAGCTGCTAGATGAGATGGTGGATGCTGGTACAATTGCAACATTATAAAGGCATCTTGATGGCTATAGGAAGAGGAAGGTTTGGAGGGATATGGGCCGGGTATTGGTAGGTGGGACTAGATTAGGTTGCGATATCTGTTTGGCATGGACAGGATGTACCGAGGGTTCTGTTTCCGTGCTATACATCTCTCTGACTCTATGGCTCACAGTGCACCACATACAGGAATACAAAAAAGAATGAAAAAAGAAACATAATTTGAAAAGTGATTAACTTTGCTTCAGGATAACATCCAGTTGTGTCATACCCAATTAATTGGAATTGCTCAAGAAGTATGAAAATCCTCTGAAACTTTTGAATGCCTGCAGAAAGAAACCTAGAGCGTGTATAGACGCTCTATAGAATGATATTTTACAATAGAAGTTAATACTCTTTATGAACAATATCACCTGTAATCATCCAAAGGACGTTCATCACGCTAAACAGAGATCCAATTATCCTTCACACATGCTCCCAGATAGGGGAAAATTCAATAAACCACGAACATTTGATTTAGTTACAAACCACGAAAATTAAAGAAATATATTTATGATATTGCACAAGGACGAACTCTCCAAAAGTGTGCAGTTCACGAACATTTTTGCACTGAAGCTCTAAAGATAGAACCCAACATTGCAACCCTTGCAAGTTGCTGTTGTGAATCGGCATTTACCCAAAATGGAAGCTTTCCCACAGAGGCCTCAGAAAGCACGTCTACACAAAGACTTGAAAACCAGTAGGCATAGATGTATCGAACACGCCACTACAAGTTTCGCAAGTATTGTCCACACTAGACAAAGCTAAAAAACGTCTTTCGGAAGCCCCAGAAATCTCACTCACAGCTGGTCCTTGGCAGAACTAGCAGGTCTGCAGTAGCACTTTCTCAAACAATATTCCAGCGTTTCACAGAAAATATGTCACTTCATGCATAACGTTACATCACATCTCAACAACTGACTCGCTATCTCCACATACCACAGACGTGTGATTACATGTTTGTCAGATTATAGGCACATCCACTTTCCATATGCCACCTTAAATTTCCACTTCACTTATCGAAAGAGCAGAAATAGAAAATAAACGAATGTCTGCCCGACAATCAAATCTGTTTGTTCATAAATCGACCCGACACTTACAGTCACTAACATCCACTAAGCACTGCCCTGCATCCAAATCCAATCTCACTGCCTGAAATCTATACAGATCACCCAATCAGCATCCAGAAATATCACTCCCCTGAAAACTTTAACTTTCAAACTGAGCAACTAACCTATTTAAATGTAACCCCAAATAAGCGGAACTTTGTCATCTAACATATGCTTCACGTTTTCTAAATCCAACTGCCACTCAATCCTTGCAAAATATTTGTTGCATGTTGGCTGTCACAGCATTTTTTTGAAGCAAACAAAATGATATAGAAATTTTAACGTCAGGTTCAGCACTTGTAGACTCCACTTCCAGGCATAAACATTCTTCTGGCCCTCGATGTGAATTGATCTTTGAATTTTCCTGGCTTGCCATTTCTTTAACAAGAATGTGTGAGGAATGTGAGTCGAAACTTCCAACCTGATGCTGCTCGCCATATTCATTATGATTTACTTTTTATTGTGTCCACGATGTCCAGGTTGAAAGTAGTCTTGGTAATATTGACTTCAACATATGTTATACGACTGCGTGACAATGGTCATCTCTGCATTTTCCCTTTATTTTCTGAATATTTATGCATTGCAGGCTGAATTTCCCATGAAATATTATGTATATGTGTCATTTGCCTCTTGTGGATAACTTTGATCGTCCAAATGCTGTGATAAAGATTTGGCAATCAATAAACTTACTGAACTGACAAGTCATACGTGAGAGAGATACATTTAGGACACATGAAGATACTCCTGCCTCACGGCATTTCTGACAATTCTATTTGCTGACCCTGCTGATGCAGTTGCTGAGACTTGCAGACAGCTCTGCCCCGACTTCGGAGATCAAATACTGTAATATAAAAAAAAAAACAGATATCATGACTGGTTCGGTCTGTTGAGAAATGCATGTTGAAAGAAAAATATGCAAATAATATTTGTGTTACTCTGAGGATATCGATTGGTTTCTTCACATACATTGAATGAATCACTAACCAGAAACAAAAAAAAAACGTTTCCTTGGATTTCTAGACGACATATTTGTTCGTCAAAATGAGCAATTACTAAAATTAGAGCGAAATACTATTCAACAATCCACTGAAAACTACATGGTTGAGAGAGGAAGAAAGACGTTATGGATACGCAGCGTTTCTGCTATTAAAGTCACTGATCGCTTGTACTGTTCAAAATATGCATGTTCTGCAAGGACTTGTAGGTTTATAATAATTAGCCACTGCGTTTGAGACGTTTGTCACGGAGGAATAAAAAACAAACTTTTGCAACAAAAAAGTAAATTTCTCTCCGATAGTACTTAAGAAGTACAAAGAATGTGAATGCTTCAGTGAAACATTTCTCCTGCAATGTTAAAGAGTAAACAATTCATTATCAACATTCTTTCACGGCTGATGATCACAAGTCCTTGCTCATTGATGTTTATCACTCAGCTCTACATTGGACCTGCTACAAAATTATTTTTTTTTCACAGGACATGAGCAAGTTTTAAGAAAATAATGTATCTAAACGTTGATAGAGATTTTGTTTATTACAATTGTCCTCACAATATCAAAGGAAAACCGTTTTTCCATCCAGACTGTGTGCAATACTGCAAAGTGGAAGTAATCTAACATCAAATTATCTAGCTGACAATGTTGATTTATTTTGGTTAAATATCAAGACTTTTTTTGTTAGTTTCGAGGTGGATATCAGAGACAAATCTCAAATAATTTCTACGTTCCGTAAGTTAGCTTTTGCAAATGAATTCATAGTTAAGACATGTCAAATATTACTCTTTTCTTGCCTGTACCTCGAACAACAGAACATTGAACATTACAGCACAGAACATGCCCTTCGGCCCTCAATGTTGTGCCGACCTGTGAAACCAGTCTGAAGTCCATCTAACCTACATTATTCTATTCACGCCTATGTGCCTACCCAATGATCAGTTAAATGCCCTGAATGTTGGCAGGTCTACTACTGTTGCAGTCAGTGCCTTCCAAGCTTCTATGAATCTTTGAGTAAACAAACTACTTCTGACACCTGTTCTAAATCTATCTCTCCTCAGTTTAAAGTCATGTCCCCTCGTGCTAGTCATCGTCAGCCAATCAAAATGTCTCTCACTGAATAACCCATCAAACCCTCTGATTATCTTATATATTTCAATTAAGACACCTCTCAAGATTCTTCTGGCTAGTGAAAACAGCTTGAAGATCCAAAACCTTTCCTCGTAAAATCTTCCATGCTACGCAACATCTGAGTAAATCTCCTTTTAACCCTTTCCAAAGCTTCGACGTCTTTCGCATAATGCACTGACCAGAACTGAATGCAATACCCCAGGTATGGCCACAGCAGAGATTTATACAGTTGCAGTATGATCTCATCATTGCGAAACCCATTCTCTCTAGCAATAAAATGCTTACACACGGTATGCTTATTCACATCCGTCACAACCTGGGTGACAATTTACAAGGATTTATGTACTTGCACAACAATATATCTCTGCTCATCTGTACAATCCAGATTCTGAACATTAGCCCAATACTCTGCATTACTGTTACTCATTCCACAGTGAATCACCTGATATTTTTTCACGTTAAACTCTATTTGACACCTCTCATCCCAGCTCTACATTATCTACGTCCCTCTGGAACATAAAGCATCCCTCGTCAATATCTACAAATCTACTGACGTTAGTGTCATCCAAACATTTACCAACACATCCTTGTAAGCACTTATGGACATGGTTTATAAAAATGACAAACGTATCTATTTTTACACTTTCCAGAATTGCTAAAACCTCCTCATTATGAAAATCAATCGCATGTAGCGCAATAATCTGTATCTTGGCATTCTCAAACAATGTATAATTGTTGTCGATTGATGGTGATAACAATTCCCAGAGTTATATACTTCTGGAGAGCTCGCAGCTATCAGGATGAGTATTTAACAATAATTATACAGTAAGCAAAACATTCATATTTTAATGTCCAGGAAGAACTAATTCCACATATATAGAGAATAACGATACATGCATAGATTTAAAGAAATGGGATAAAGTAGAATTCTACTAGAAATGAAAACTCTTCCATTAAGGACGAAAGCAGAATTTTTTGACTGATGCATATATATGAAACAAAACGTTCAGAAAAAATCCCAGCTAAAATCAAAAATTAGTGTGTGACTGTTTGGTTGCAAATGTATTTGTAAGGTGGGGGAAGCGAAAGAGAGGGAGAAGAGCAGTATTACATCAAAATCAGAATTGCAAAAAGAAAAATGCATGTTTCGACTGGTCCTCTTGGAATTTCATGCATTCTGTTCTGCAAATTACGCATTGTGATATTTTATTTCCTCTCAGTGCATTTCAAAGGGAATTGTTGTTAATATTATTTTCTGTCATGCAGCTCTTGTCAAGGAAAAGTCAGGTATGCACATTAAGAACATCAATGTATTTTAAAGTTTCATTTAGTAAGGACAGGGCAACACAAAGTTCTGCTTTTTTTTTAGCTGATGCTGTGATTGTAATAAAGAGAATGTAACTTTTTAAAACTTGTATTCGAACAAAAATGATTATAGCAACATTTGATTTTTTTTTCTGTGCAAAGGCAGATTTGCTCATGCACTCAGCTAGAATTTGACAGATGCATAAACCATAAAAGACAGTCTAAATAATCCGAAACAAAGATGGTTTCAGAACATTTGCACAACAAATAACTTAAATTATGCCCAGTTTCTTGTAATAAAAAAAGAAATGAATACAGAAATTAATCTCAGGAGAGGTAAAAGTGATAAACATGAATATGTGAAAGAGTTGTAACTGTTGGTACAAATTCAAGAATGGAGTTGAACACGTGTATCTCTCTGTCTGTGTGTGTGTGTGTGTTTGTGTCTGTGCGTTTTTGTGTGTGTGCACACATTGCTCATTTATGTGTCACTGGGAGGCAACTAAAACACAGGCATGGAGAGAGAGAGAGAGTCAGAGTCACGATGCTTGGAGGTGGGTGTGGGAAGGAAGCATCACATTCATGCAGTTCACCTTAGTTAATTGAACAAATTGCAAATTGTACCTCCGTCTTTTCAGTATTTATGAAGACTGAAATGTTACTTAATCTCCTGTGAATTTGGATTTTTAAGTGCAGGATTGTTATTTTTTCTGTTCATGATAACTTTGGCATTTTCACAATGTTTTTGCATATTACTTTGGTTAACAGCAGCAACAAATCTTATCAATTTCAAAGAATGTTAGTGCAATAACAAAACAAAATACAGTTTTGGAGACAGATCAGCTGCTATTCACTGCAAACCACTACATGATGATTGTAAGTTCGCTCAATAATATTTTCTTAAGTTATTTACGACTTAAACAGTGTTCATGTCAATTTAGTGTATCAAGTCAGGTCCACATGTCTTTTGAAAGTGTGAGATGCAAAATGGAAAAAAAAACCATTATGGTTGAGAAAGAGTTAGAATTAGAACAGGGGGCATGCCAGCTCGATAGAGTTGACTTGTGTGAAACAGAGAGGAAGAAGACGACAGTTTGATTCACTGGAAATTACTGCGATTGATTTTAATTTGACTTCCATCACACACATAGATCATTCGACAAACTTAGCCTCAACCAGACTCAAAGCAAACATGCTGGCACAAATAAATACGATCAACTTGAAATCTGCAGCTGAATCCAATCCTTCATCAGGTTTCAAGAAAGCCCCCTCGAACAAACTAAAAAAAATCCTGACTCATAACTGGCCACAAAAGTCAACCATCAGACGCACCACCCAGGAATGTAACTCACAGTGCTCTGGATGTGAGACCATTCCCAAGAACACAACGTGATATGATACCTGTCAAATACATCAAATCTACTCAAACAGTCCACTCGTCAGTTTCCCTTTATGCTTGCTGACATGTTTTGCATCTGGCACTCTAGCCCCCATGCGAACAAACTGAACTGGCTCCATGGGCCCCCACACCTGAATATATGTGTTACGTTATATTTGCATTGCAGGACTGACCCAGTTGATTATGATTGAAAAAGGAAGAAGACATTGTGTTGGATTTCTCCATGATTCCATCGTCACATGAAAGGAATGGGAACACAAACAAAATCAGCTGACATCAGTGGACTGGCAGTGTAGTGATCATATCTTTAATTGTTGCAAACCAAACATTGCAAATATCAAATTGTGAGCACCAACTTGATTTTTTTGAAAAACCAGAAAAGAAAACATTAAGAACGTAATCTATAAGAACACAGAAAAATTAGAAGACAATCGCTTTGACATTTATGAAATGTTTATTATTTTATGTGTTTATTGAAATAAACTTCTCACTCACATACATCCAGAAAGGCACAAGTAAGCGGCAATTTCCAAGTAGCAAATTAGTATAAGAGCAATTTACAATTGTGATTACCGCTTCAATGAATAATGAAACTTCTACATGAAATTATTTGTCAAAGTTTTCTGCTTAAGTCACTTATGACAGTATATCTTGCTTGACGTATGAAGCTAATGGTCAAGTAAAACAGCTTCTGCAAATGACCACAGAGACTTTTTTTATTATACAGGATTTTTTTTCTCAGAACATCTAATATGTCGAAAACTAGATAACAACTGGCGAGAACAAGGAATGGGAGGAAAACGTAACAAATGCCATATTTAGCACTTCTTAACGCAAATCAAAAACCTCTCGCAAAAAATCTGATCCAGTCAGACAAAGTGCAGGCGTTGAATTTGGGTATTTATTGATTTATCAAAATTCTTATGCTTGATATATCAACACTTCTCTGATATCGATTCACTAACATAAAAATCAATCCAGCTGCCAGATGCTGAGCATGCAACCTATCATTAACAATTTGTAATGATGCTCCTCCTTTAACAAGTTTATCTTTTTCCCAGCGCTTCTTTCAAAGAGGCCAAAAAGGCACATGTTCTGAAAGTTCTGGGTTGGCATGGTTTAGAGCCAATTTAATTACACTTAACTGATATTGCCTCAGTTAAAAAGCGTTTATGTTAAAAAGAAGAATCATTTGTACAATGAAAAGAGAATGGCCAGTTCTGTCAGCTTAGCTTTTCTTTGGTTTGATTTGATCTTTAGTACTTGATATGTTCATGGCAAGCAGTCACACAGTTGTAGAAGATTCTGGACCCAAGGAAACAAATCCATTCGTGTTCACTCTCTCTGACATCTCTCCTGTAAGATCCTAAGTGGTTTTGTTTTTGGCCATTTGAGCTAAGAAATGGTTATGGGGATTGTTACAAGTATTTGTAATAGCATAATTAAGTATGGACGATCGACCGGATTTTCCGGTTGGTTACGTTATTCAGCATTTTGTTCTCTTTTGTTTGCATTTCATTCGATAATGTTGTAAACAAATTATTTTGTTTAAAACTAAGTAGTTTGATCAAATCCATCCCTCTCTGAATATCCACGTACGCCTCCTTAAAACAACTAGTCAATTTACTGGCTGAGTTACTTTCTTGGAATATTTTTAGGGGGCTCGGCCTGGTCCATAGCAATTGTTCTCACAGTAATTGCCAACCTGCATGAGCATTCCACATCAGTTCGAAAATCAAAATTCAATCGTTGCTCTCAACAAACTTTAAACTAAGAAAAAGCAAAACCTCTTATTCAAAACACAAAACTTAATTATGAATTAAATATCGTGTTTGGGAATAAAGCTGAGAAAAGTAAGATGTAGTCGTTTATGTTATGAGCATCATCGAATCGAAAAAAATCAGAATACAAATAAAATCAGTAATTCCAATGGAGCATTGATCAAAATGTCAAGAACAAACGTGCAGGCAAATTCATTGTGTGAACAGAAGTAGAATGAAACATTGCATGAGGCTTGAGGACATCGATAGATCCTGATCATATGGTTTATGATCCTCAGCAGGTGTGAGATATTTCCAAATATCGGCCAGTGATGTCTCTGAAATCTCTGCTGTAAACAAATGGCAAAGTATTTGGTAATCTCATTATTAATGTTATGAACGTAACACGTTAATGGCATGCTTGCATCATTAGCTGTTGGTTGCTTTCTCCAAATGTAACAAGTGCAATCACAGTTTCAGATGTGAGCTGATGCCGTTGCTACAGCTTGTGGGCAGCATAAGCAAAACACGTTCTTCTTCCTCCAAAAAATACATTTATGAAACTTTGACGTCACACCATAGTTAAGGAAAATGCTCCATTGACGATTATTGGTACAGAGGATAAAGATTAAAATTATATGCCTGTATCTGATATGACATATTTAACATATCTTTATTTCTCTGAATTTCACTGAGCTAATTCATTTAGAGAGGGGGGTATTTCGAACAACTAAAGTACAAACACCTGACGGGTTTTAGTAACGTACAAAGAGTTCCAAGCTTGTCCCTCGCTGACATTAATACTTGAACATTGAGTTCGAGAGTTTCTTTTGAATATGAAACAGCGCTGCGGTCATACAATCTCTTCAGTTTTGCTTCGAAAGGCAGGAAATGACATTTGCACATACAACATAAATGCCACAGTTATTTTCAACCTAATCAAAGTAGAATGATGATTTTCGTATAACTTTAGAGCAATAATTAGGAAATGACTTTTAAACATTTTTTTTCTTCCATGCAATACAGATTTTAAGAAGTGTAAAGAAGGTATAGTTTTTTAACACATTCTTTCTGTTGACAAATTAAGGTGCAAAGCAACGCCAGTATAAGATATATTTTTTTCAATGTTCATTGATTGACACAACATAGTAGGTAACGCAAATGCCGACCACGTTAAGACAACTGCAAAGACAATAAATCCTAGGCGAACAATTTGATCATCAGAGAGAGTTGGGATTATGTTTATTGACAATTAATTCGATGCAGAAATATAACTGCAACTGTCTTGCATACAGAGAGTGACATAATAAGACATATATTATTGGATTCACATTATATCCAAATATTATCATTTGAAGCTTATCTGTTTAATCGTCTTGATAAATTTCGATGGTATGGATTAAAATAACTCTTCATCATGTATTGTAATTCTTTAAAAAATCACACTGGAAAGAATAGAGAAATTGTGACCATTTTCAGACCGCAATTGACACCACTAACCCGATGTGAATATTCAGAAAAAATAAAGGAACAGAAGTATTTAACGGAGTGACAAGCCTGACTGAGAATTTGACGAACTACGGTTGATTGAATCTATGAATGCTTCTTGCCCACGCAATTCTTGTAATGTTTTGCATCGCTGAAAATCAATATATTCCTCTCTACTTTAGAACAAGGCAAATTTAATTTTCCATCACGAGAGAATTTCAACATGCACACTCCGTTGAGTAAATAGAAGTTTATCTGTGAAACAATAATTAATCACAATTATTGCATTTATATCCTCTCATTTTATGTTTCACAGACTTTAGAATATGGATGCTATCTATCCATTTACAAAGTTATAAGTTTAATCAGAATATTTCTCAATACTCGAGATTCCAGAAATTCAGATCCAGTTTATCCATTGTCCTATTCCAAGTTGCTCACTGCTGTCGTTAAAAGATCTGTTGAACATTAATTGCAAACCACGAGGACATATTTTCCTTGAAATAAGGAGGCCAAAATTTCCCATGGTGCCTGCTATGAAGTGTAGTGACGTTCTGATGGCATCGGGACAACAATCCACCACTCCACTATGCAAATCCATAAATTATAATTTTGTACATTCGAGTAACCTGGCTGATATATTTCTGCAGGATCATGTTAACCTTTAGCGAATCTTCAATTAGTATGCTTAGATCTCCCTTTACATCCTTAATGGACAATCTCTCATGATTTCAGAAATCCAGTTGGATTATGTCAGTGCATCCTTTTGTCTTTCATTTCATGGAAGATTACATGCAAATGTTTCGACATTATGACCAATTTCCGATTCAGTTGTGCACTCATTGAGTCTGTTCAAATCTTTGGGAAACTCAAAGTCTCCATTAAACAAAAAAATAACTTCCACTGAACGCGTATTACCAGGAAATATGGGGATATCACGTTTTTACCCAAAATCCAAAATTATCATAGCAATTTTCAACAAATGGCAACAAATAATATTCTTTTGTGGAAACTCAATTGCGAAGGCTTCATATCCATAATGACCCATTAACCCTATTTCTCTGTTTACCATCTGTTAGTAAACAATGATCAGTCATACCTGAACACCGTTCAGATGAATTTTAGTGTGAATTTCTTTTCAAAGTAGCCAAAACTCGGACACATTAGAAATATTATCTGAAGAGCTATGTATGCCAGATTCAGCGAATCTCCATTAGCAGGTGTTCCTAATATATTCAAATGAAAAATCAAAAGCATGTGTGTCAAACATAATCTCTCAAGCGCAAATTGATGCTGATTATGTCCAAGCTATTTGTTGTCTTCCACGATAGAGTCATGTCGTATTTAACCTGGAATATTTTTCAAATAGAGATGCACGGAGGACAGATATTTGTCGCACACTCTCCTCTTGAATCGTGACATAATTTTTAAAGTGAAAGCTTTCCAACATTACATGCAACCGTTCTTTAATGTACATCCGTTGTACACAGATTGGCATAGATTTTAATGTATTTTAGTAGACATAGTCAGATACGTCTTGTCTTTGTCCTTAATAATTCACAAACAAATGTAATGAGTATATTTTCCATAATTATTCAGCTGATTTTAAGTCATAGTGCAATCTTCGCTCATGTTATAATCATTAATTACTTAATATTGCAAAACAAAGAGTGTCAATGAAGGGTATTTTTTGACAATTCGTAAGACCTAGTCGTGAGTAGCCCTACAAGTGACTTATGACTTATTTCCAGGAAACCTTTGAGAACTAAATCCAGACTCTCATCCTCCAACTGTCAGGGATCATGAGTTTTACCCATATAAGACATGGATTATAATTTTACCGTATGCGAGATTGTTACGAGATGGTGTAAAATTGCTATGGCACGGTGCAAACCCCTTCCTGCTAATTTAAACCTGCAACATAGAAATTATCTTACCACTGCTGTGAACTGTTAAAATTCGAGACGCAGAGATCTATCCCAATAGTCACTCATTAATGTAAAAAACACTTATTATTAAAGTGGAACAGAGGGTAACTAAATGACCCCTATTTGCAACTCATTTACCTAGATCTATCTTTTACTTTACCCTCTACATTACTGGGTTGATAAATCACCCCGTTTAAGTTCTATACAAAAATTGACATTTCAGAAGCAACCAGTTGTTGAATCTTCTCTTGTTATCTTGCTGTGCTATCCAGGTCGGTGTCGATCATTTATTCCTGAGCAAATGCCTTCTCCAGATGGGTACCTTTCAGGAAGTTATGACGAGCAGCCTGCGTGTTTTGGCCCTTTGGAATTTGTCCTCCAACTGTTCAATTTTGCATTGGCTTTATATCTCAAAACATCGGATTGTGTCATTGGTTTTTAATGTTGTCAACATACTAAATTCAAACTTGATTGGAGATTCGGATTTTTGGGGGTATAATTTAAACTTATTGGACTAATTCGATTTATTTTTGTCTCCAGGCAACCAGCAACTCTTGCTGTTTGACCAAAGAGTTATACTGTATCTTGGTCAGTACCCCTGGTGCTGTCATGCAGTTCTGCCAGCTTTTAACTTTTGTAAAAGTGCAGGACACGTCTACACCTCCATAACAACTCTCCCGAAGAAAAATGAACCAACATAATGAAACGATGGCTTCAATTTTTGTTTTACTTAAACACATTGCTCTTACCATACAGATGACTTTAGATTAAGTTCACCTTAACGTTGTCACATTTACCTATATATATATATAAATACAAATATACAACTCTCATCTAAGCAACAATGCACCTGTGATTACATTCTTACGACCCACAACATATACGTTTTTTCTCATTAATAGTCTGTAACATAAGACTCCAATGAAATAGTCTCATATTCTTGTCTTTAAAGCTCTCTGAGGATGTAATAGGTTTGTGATCCGTGTAAAAAACGTCTCGGACACATTGTTTGTGACATACATATCAAACTGTTGTAAGGCCAGTAGAAAGCTCAATAGATCTTTTTCGATAGTGGAGTATTTTCCCTGATGAATGATGATCTGCTTCCAAGTGCAGACACCTGGCAGTTCAATTCCATTCCCTTCTTCCTGTAGCGGCACAGCTCCAACTACTAAGTCACTAGCGTCGATGGTCACTTTAAAACGTTTTGAAAAGTTTGATGTAGCTAAAACGGGATTGATGCTTATTACTGCTTTAAAACGTTGGAATACCTCCTGGCATTGTTCGGTCCATCGAACATGTATGTGCTTCCTCAGTGTTTCTTTTAAGGGTGCCACTCCACTGCTGATGTTTGGAGGAAACTACCGCCAGAATCCGCTGAGTCCTAAGAATCGAAGCACATCTTTCTTCGAGGTGGAAGTTCCTTGATAGCATTTGTCTTTGCGTTCCATGGGTCGAACTTCCATGAACAATGTTATGTCCCAAGAACTTCGCCTCTGCTTTTGCAAATTCAGTTTTATTTAAGAATCTTGAAAGGGTACAGAAAAGATGTACAAGGATGTTGCCAGGGTTGCAGCATCTGAGCTATAGGGAGAAGCTGAACAGGCTGGGGCTGTTTTCCTTGGAGCGTCAGATGCTGAGGGGTTACCTTATAGAGGTTTACAAAATTATGAGGGGCATGGATAGGATAAATAGACAAAGTCTTTTCCCTGGGGTCGGGTAGTCCAGAACTAAAGGACATAAGTTTAGTGTGAGAGGGGGAAGATATAAAAGAGACGTAAGCAGCAACATTTTCACGCAGAGGGTGGTACGTGTATGGGATGAGCTGCCAGAGGATGTGGTGGAGGCTGGTACAATTGCAACATTAAAGAGGCATTTGGATGGGTATATGGATAGAAAGGGTTTGGAGGGATATTGGCCGGGTGCTGGCAGGTGGGACTAGATTGGGTTGGCATATCTGATCGGCATGGACTGAAGGGTCTGTTTCCATGCTGTACATTTCTATGACTCTATGACTCTAAGTTTATCAACGTTTTTTCTTCTTCCCGTAGCCATTTAAAGAGTTCTGACAACGGTTACTTGTGATTTTTGCAGGAATTACTAAAGAGCACTATATCGGACTGCAGAATTTGTCAATCCAACCACAACTCTATTCATGCGTCTTTGAAATATAGTCGGTGCATTCTTCCTTCGAAAGGGCCATGCGTTACACTTTTATAGCTCATTTGAGGTTAGAAATGCAGGAATTTCTTTCACCATCTCTGAAAAGGCATCTGCCAGTTACTGCGCATTAAGTCCAACTTGGTGATGTAAATGCCTTTAACGACTTTCTCAATGCAGTCCTCCAATCTTGTACATGAATATGAGTCTAATTTTGTAACAGCGTTCACCTTCTAATAAGTCCATTGAGTCCATCCAGTTTGGGAATGAAGATAATCAGCGAACTCCACTCGTTCCGGCTTTCTTTGATGATGCCCTCGTCGAACACGGACTCGACATCCATTTGGACCTGTCTGGCTTTGAAATGATTAAGGCGATATTGGTGTGGTTTTGTCAGAGCAGTATTCACTGCGTCTACCTGATGTACAATAGCATTATTCCCCCTATCTGACTCTTACATATGTCCTTTCACTGCAGTAACAAATCTTTAATCTCCGTTCTATGCTCCTGAGTCAAATTATTGATCTATCGCACTTCTTCATGTTTAATCATTTTTGAGGCATATCAAAATCCATAGCATCTGGATTTGATTCCTCACTTTGAAGGGAGTAACTTAAACCTGTATCTTCAGTTATTTCTCTCTAACGTAACACGGTGTCAACATGTACCCACGTTAACCCTGATAATTTGCTTGTTTATATCTGGCATCTTTACTAGAAGGTTCAGATTTAACTTTTTTTCAGTTTGATAGTGACACCAATCACGGGTAAAAATATTAACAGGTCATCCACTCAGGAAAACGTACGAGTCTCAGGGCTTTTATCTGCCACCTGATTCATTGTATACTATGCTCTCTTTAGACGTTGTTTAAATAACTCTATTTAGTCTCTGCATGAGATCCAATACATAATATAAATGTGAGTTTTCCGAATTTGGTCCTGTCAATTTTTCTTTAAATATTTTTTGACGGACCTCTCACTTCGTGCCCAATACTAACTCAAAGGAAATGAACTGAGTAGATTCGTTTGGGGCATCTCTAATGGCCAACAATACGAATTGAATACCTGTATCCCAATCATTTGGCTAATCCTGACAGTATACACTGAACATGTCTTCAAGTTCGGAAGCCAACTTTCTAAAATTTCCTGGGATTCAGGATCACACACACTGGATTTAAAGTGCTATATGCATAAGCAATCCATAACTCGTTAATCATGTTCACATTAAAAATCGATCCTTTTTCTGACTTATTCTCTCTGCGTTGCCCATACAATGTGAAGAAAGTTATTAACTCCTCCAACAACTTCTTTACCTTGATACATCATAATGGAATTACCTGCGGAAACCTAGTAGACAAATCATGTTTCGTTAACAAGTACTGCTTCCCACTTTTAGTTCTCGGGAGGGGACCTACACAATCATATAAAAACCCCGTGAATGGTTCTTCAAATGCTGGAATATGTAACACATATGCTGGTTTTATTGCCATCTGTGGCTCACCTACCATTTGGCTAATAGAGGAACAGCAAAAGTTAACCACATCTTTGTGCATTCCAGATCAATAAAAATGATTTTGTAACTTAGCTTGTATCTTTCCTACCGCTAGATTACCTCCTGCAGATAGTTCATGTGCTAACCATAACCTCCTGTCTGTATGCTAGCAGCAACACAATCTGGCGCACTTCAGCCCATTTACCCTCTACAATAACATGCCGTGATCTCATGTTCTGGCTGAGGATTCTGTATTTCAGATTTAAAAAAACTCTGGAATATTCTGTACCTCGTTTTTGGAGAATGCATTCACATATAAATATTTTACCATCTTGTATTGCTGTTGAAATTCCCTTAGGCTTTCAGGGCCAAACACGTGCTTTCACGCTATCTGTTCATGGTTTTCGTGCACCATTACGTCAAACTGGATGTTCACTAAATGAAACTCAATTCCTTCATCTCTCTGTTTACTTTTCTCTTCGTGCTGTGATTTATGATAGTGGGATCTGGTTACTTCGTAATCCGGGAAATTACAAAGATTTTTCTTTCCTTTAGCTTGTCAGTTTCCTGGTCTCCCTTGGGATTTTCCACAAAGGTGTTTTACCTGCAACTTGGATCCTGCCAAATCAGTCCCAAGAACAGCCTGAATTCCTGGAATCTGACACTGGGACTGTCACTTCCACTGTTACTTCACCAGTCTTGAGTTGGCATTCCAACCTGATCTTATATAAGGGAACCTTATATTTCTGTCCACCTTTTCCCCCAAATTGCCTTACTATCCGGTAACATATAAAAAAGAATGCATATTCGCTCATCCCTTACTATCGGCGACAGGTTAAATCTTGTATCTCTCAAAATTATGACTTCTTACCGTTGTTTCGGAGTTAACTTTACTCACAGACGCGAATCTTGTCGAGTTCAAGTACTAACTCCATACCCAGCCCTTGTACACTCTCCTGCAGCTCCTCAGCTCTTCTTTGCGTTTCGTTTACTAACTTCACAAATTCCTCTGGCTTAGCGTCTTACACCAATTGTTTTCCTACCTTGCATTTCTTTAATAATAAAAAAAATTCTGTCATTACGTGCCCTACTTCAACACAGTGTAAAAACCTGAGGCTTTTTACCTCCTTTCCTGACTTTTGGGTATTTTTAAAACTGTAAGACACTCTTACCAGTGACTTAATCTTACTTACGTAGCGTAGGATCTCCCCTTCTCCCAACTTCTATCCCTCACAGGACAGAAGTCTGGTTGGAATCTTCTTATGCACCAACATGTATTCATCTGCTAATTCAGCTGCCCTTCTCACGTCTTGAAATTTCTATAACTCCAAGTGAATTTTTACTATCTCTGTAAGTAAGACTTTAGACTCCTCTGGCAGAATAATTTCTCTGAGTGGATGACCGTTCTTATCTCTTTTTACAGCACGGACACATCTATCAAAATGATTATGTGTAGTTCTTACAGCTAACCATAGGTCTGACCTGGTTCGTTCTTAATGTTCCTGAACCGCTGTCTATATGTTACTGGTACTAATTCATAAGTACATAAAATAGCCTGATTACCCTCTTCATAATCGCTTGACACCTCATCTGACAGTGCTGCAAATACTTCACTAGCTCTGCCTGCAAGTTTAGAATGAACAAGCCTTACCCATAAATCCTCGGACAACGCCATCTGCCTAGCCATTTTTTCAAGTGAAATACAGAAGGCTTCAACAGCTTTCTCAATACAATGTGGCAGATTTTTGATATTTTAGTGCATGTCCCTACATTTTATTATAAAGTACATTCTGTTAATCTGACTTTACTAACTAAGGCTTAATTTCTCAACTTCTAATTCGGCCTTTTCTCTCCCCCTTTCTTCTCTCACTTTCTCTTTTCCTTTCTTCACTCTCATTTTCGATCTCTTTTTCTTCTCTTTATTTTCTCATGTAAGAAGCTTCCCTCTCGCTCTTTTTCCTCTCGTTCTCTGTTTTCTCACTCTGTTCCTGTTTCTCTCTGCCTCGTTCTCTTTCCCTGTCGGTTTGTGCCTCTTCTAACACCATTTTCTTCAATTGTAATTTATTTTTCTACCTCTAGTGCACTTTTCTTTTTCTCCAAACAACGTAAGTTTTTTTAGGTAAATACTTTACAATTTCACTTTTGTCCGGTTTAAAGCCAAAACTAACTGATTTGCTAATTCTAAAGCTATGGCCTTATTTTTCGTGTTTTTAAAACTTACTTGGTAAACGTCAAAATCATCTTCAAATTCCAGAACATCTTTAGCAATTTTAAGAGTCAATTCTTTCAACCGAAAATCAACCAAAAATCACCAAAATTAAACAATTGGACACACCTAAGTTTTATTTATTGATCTGGGACACTGACACGTTTTTAATTCTTCTGGAATTCTATCGTAACACCAAATCCATTCAAATCTGTCTAAAACAGATCAAATCACGACGACGAACTCCCCTGCTAATTTAAAACTGCAACACTGAAAGTATTCAGTGCAGGAACTCATGCAGCTCTCGCCTTTCCAACTTCCATTTGCACCCGTTCAAGTTTCACAAGTATGAAAAATACTTGCAAAAATAAAGTCTGATAAACTCCTCCACCCACATTATGGTTTACAGAAATACTCAAATTTCAAAACCTGCCAGCTGTCGAATTACCACTTTGTATCTTCCTCTAAAGACCTGCTCTCCAGGTCAGTGTCGGTCATTTTGCCTGCACAAATTCCTTCTCCAAATAGGCACCTTTCAGAGATTTCTTACTAGCAGCATACATAGTCATAGAATCATGGAGACATACAGTACAGAAACAGACCTTTTCATTCAACTCGTCCATGTCTTCCAGATATCCTACCGCAATCTAGTCCCACCAGCCAGCAAACGGACCATATACTTCCAATCCCTTCCTATTCATACACTCATCCATTGCCTTTTAAATGTTGCAATCGTACGAGCCTTCACCAGTTTCTCTGGCACTCATTCCATACACATACCACTTTCTGCATGAAAAAGTAGCCCTTTTGGATCTCTTTTATATCTTTCCCATCTCACCCCAAACCTCTGCCCGCTAGCTCTGGACTCCTCCAACCCAGTGAAGAGACTTCGCCTATTTATCTGATCCATGCCCCTCATGATTTTATAAACCTCTATAAGGTCATCCTCAGATTCCAACGCTGCAGGGAAAACAGTCCTCGCCTTTCCAACTTCCATCTGGACCCGTTCAAATTTCACAATATCCTTCCAATCGGAAGGAGACCAGAATTGCACGCAATATTCCAAAAGTTGCCTTTACCATTTTCTTGTCTAGCCGCAACGTGACCTCCCAACTCTCCTGCTCAATACTCTGACCAATCTCTTGGTCTTTTGGCTGTTCTCCCTTTACTATTCAATTTTGTTTCGGTTTTCGTGAGATTTTGTCATTGGTTGTAATATTGTCAGTATCCCAAATTCAAGCCTGTTTGGATATTGGTTTGTCGGGGGTATAATTTAAACTGTTTGGCCTAACTGGATTTTGTTTTCGTCTCCAGGCAACCAGCTAACAGAGCTGCTGGACTAATTGTTTACATTGCATCTTGTTCAGAATACTTGGTGCTGTCAGGTAGTTCTGCGAGCTTTTAACTTTCTTAATGGTACAGTGCAGTTCTATACCTTCATAACAGAGACAAACGTTACTCAGCCTTACATTACCACGATGATGTTGCTATTTATATATCATCGTACCCAACACCTGCAGCAAAGTGCTGCTTCTTACCTTCATTCAGCAGATTCCACACGTTGTGCTTCTGATCAGACATTACCTCGTCCTAATGTACTGATGTCATTCTAAATTATGAAATTTACTTCAACTACTTTTAATTTGTTGTTAGTCCTTAGAAAACTTCACATATGGTTGGATATTCAGTTCTGATGTCTGTGTGGACATATTCATTTTATGCTGAATAGATCATTCCTATATATCTCTGGACCGTTTTCATGAGCTGGACACACACAAGCATTGATACGCTGTGTTGGAAAATGACCAGTGTGCAACGAAAGCTCAGATAGGTAAGGGATGAGGGATGGGGAAGTGAGCTTCCGAAAGAGAAAGCAAAAAGCTGGACAATAGAAACCTAGAAGAGATGGGAATTGCAAACAATATTTATTTGCTGCAGCAGATGTCACATTTGGATGATGTGTCCGCAAGGTGTCACTGAATGATGGTACGACGAACTGAAAGGGAAAGAATAAAAAAACTAAGAGAAAATGTATTATGCAAAGATGGATGATATATGTATGGATGAAGGAAAATGGAGTCTTGCATTTCAGGAACAATGTTACAAAGCCGGATTGCTAGTTACTAGTCTGTTGCAAGTGTGCATTTGAACAAGTGGATAGATTGGATGAATATTTCTGTGATGACTTGGAGTATGAGCGACTGTTTAAGAATTCCAGATCACTGGTTACTACTCGACAGAATTTTGAAAAATTCGGAATCCATTGGGCTGCACGTGAATTCGATCGAGACCAAGTTTCTGGAGTGAAAATCACCAACAGCCCGTGCTGCACGACCCACGTGAATGTAAAGGTGAAGAACGCCCAAAAATGATTCTTCCTATGCAGGAACCTCAGGAAATTCGACATGTTGATAAGTACACTCACCAATACTTATAGAGTCAGCATACAAATTATTCTATCTGAATCATTGATGGCTTGGTACAGCTCGCCAAGACCATACAAAAGGATACAGAGAATTGTGAGCACAAACCAGTCCAATAGACAAAACATCCTTCCATTAACTGACTCCATCTGCGCTTTTAACGGAAACACAGCCAACATTATTAAACGATTCTTCCAAGTACAGTTATAATCTCCTCCAATTTTTTTTCTGGCTGGTGGAAGGAACAAACGCTTATACACACATGCTAACAAAGTCAAGAACAGATTATTCCTGGTGGTGTTCGACTTCTGAAAGGGCCACTCAAATTTAAAAGTGTATCATGTGTTTTGCAAATCTTCCACGCGCTGTTCCATCGTCAATGATATTCGTTGGTATGATCTGCATGAAATGTACAGAAAAGAAAACTCTTAACTGTAACTAAGTACATGTGACAATAATAAATAATACCATATCAAATCGCCAATTATCAGTTGTGCTGGTGGATGCACTTCATTAGCCAACTGTTTGGATTAATTCCTACTTTTGGAATAATTCGATGTTGTGAACATTATGCAAGAGCTTGCAAACTGATATCGGTAGCATTTCAACAAAATCAGTAATGTAGTTAGGGGAAAAATAAAATTGAAGTTAGTCATATGCAGATATATCTTTGTCTTTTGCAACTATTCCTGAGGGTGAAAAAATAATGACGAGTTATTCATTTTTATTTCATGACATCAGATTGTGATTGCCGGTGTACACCAGGTTTCAGTGGCAGATTCGAAGCAAATTACACTGCAGAAAGCCACTCTCTTCAACTTCGAAATAGAATGGAAAGGTACATCTCTCAGTCACAAGTTGAAAACTGTATTTTCAGCAAGGCATTTAAACAATATTGAACAGATCCATACTTTGTTTCCTCATCCAGAGATTTGTTTTCACATTTAATTACCAATTAATTGAGAGCATGGCCGCGTGCAACGAAACGAGATTTCGATCCAAATTGCAATTCTGTCACTTTTGCTGTTAAGAGTCCTAGCAAACGGTATTAAAACACCATGGACTAAGGCTGGTAAAGAAGACAGCCTAACTCGACTGCACTTAACATGTATTCACTGAAATATAAAACTAGGATTGGTTTTCCTTTTATTTGCATTTGGTATTCCGTTCTTTATCCCTGCAGTTCTTTTGAAAGAACAAAGTAACATCATGTCCACTGCAAGTTTAATCTTGTTTTTTTCTGATTTTTCATGCTATGATTTTAGAACTGTTCCTGTGAATGGTCGCCAGTGAGGAAAATGGATGGAGTTTTGTGATTATATTGAAGATTAGGCAAAAATCGTTGGCAACATCCATTGAATCTCGCAAGAAGTACATTTCTGATTCTGTTGGGGCAGGGGGGGGGTCTACATTACATGATTTGAGACCATAATAACATCCTTTGACAGACAAAGACATGAATACATTTGTTGAATAAAAAACGATATTGTGATAATCGATTGGAAAACACTGAATACAACACAATATTTTACCCATTCCACATTGCTATGTGCAATGAATATAAAAAGAATCATGTGTCTTCAAATACATATTTGCAGAGATATGAATGGTGATAGTGCCATGTAGGTGATTGAGCAAGTAAAATGCCATTGTGTTCAAGACGGAGGAAGACAGACAGAGAATCACAGCGACAGAGAAACAAATTCTATTGATTGAAGTAGGATTTGTGGATAGGATAATGCATATGCTTTAGCTGATGTCACGTTCCACGTTTTTCAGTCTTGTAGAAATCTCTTGCGTCTTCCAAGTACAAGTGAAAGCAACTACAATAGTTCTGGTAGGCCATTTGTCGTTGATACACACATTAACCAAAATTGACAGGAAAGCTTCAAAGTTGTTGGTCGAAAATATGACAACATCAGTCGGGCAGTGGAAGTTTATTATTGCTCTGCACCAGTAAGTCACAATACAGGAAATATAGAAAATATACAGGCCAAATCCAACCGTGGCAGGAATGCTGGCTCCAGGATTATTTCTAATTTTGAAAGTAAGTTGGAGAGAAAGTAAATATATTTGACTTGCAAATCTAAATGTTGTCAGAGACGAGAACCATATCCTACATGAATTAACATACTTGTGCGTTTTCTCAATCACTGTTATGGACTGGATCGTTTGTAATCATCAAGAATCATTCGGAATGTATTTCACTGAGTATAAGTATCTTGAATCGCATGCACAATTTGCAAACCAAACTTATTTCCATCGTGTTTTACTGGCAAACATAAGACATGGATACATAATAAGTGTAAGTTAAAAAAAGGACGGCAGACCAATATATTATTTTAAATTGATGTCACTTGGACACCTTTCTCTCGGCTATGTACATTCTTAAGGCAAAACAAAACTGATCAAGGAATTCCTCATTCTCACGGACCAGAAACACATAGAAGAATAAGGGCATATGGAGACATAGTGATAATAACGCCTATGCATTTGATTCCATGAAAGAAAGAGTAAACGAAACATAAATCCCCAAATGGATCAAGTTGACAAGTGTTTATCTTTTAGTCAAGTATGTGTTTACTAAAGATTTTAGGCTTTTTTTTTTCCTTGTTCATAGATGTAAACGCAGAAATAGATACGTACAGTTAAGAAAACGCAGATACTAATGTACAACTTTCTGTCGACGGCTGCAAAGAATAACTCTCACCGAACTCCAACTTTGCATTTCTTGCGTTTTTATTGAAGACATTTTCTTTTATCTGTTAATTATGTCCCACATGTAATTCATGTTTTGGTGAAAAGTCATTTTTTCCCAGATGCATCATTACTGAGCGCAGTGTGGTTTTGATGCAGTCAAAATCCTTTTAAGGACCAAGTTTTAAGAATAAATCTACAATGAAATACCAGAAATAACGATTAATGCAATGAATGTCCAGAATTATTGGAGTGAGTACCTTAAGTTTGCAAATTGAAGCAAATCTTGAACTCATCAGAAAACCAACGTCTTCAGCATACTCCAGTACTTATTGGAAGATGTAACTGAGAAAACATGGATATTATCCTGAAATAGTACAAAATATAACTCAAATATTTAAAGAAATACTTCGACTGCTTGTTCGGAAATCATTGTCCTGAAACTTGGAATATCCAATAATATCAGGTTAAGTGTGCAGGATTCTACCACAGACATTTCTTCAGATGTTTAGGAATATTTGTAAAGGAGTAGTGGAGCAACATGTATTTATTTCTTTGAACAAATCAATGTCAGAATTCATGACCAGCAGGCATGATACAAGTCACTTAAGTCTATGATGTTAACGATATTACTTCAAATCTGCCCATCAGGACATTAATGTCAGCACATATAGACGGGTTTTGCAGAATTACACTTTTAACAGATGCAAATTAAAGTAAATACACATTCACATCCTTTCGATGACAACTCAGAGGTGTACATGCATCATGGTTATTTTGTCTCTGTGCGTTAGTTGGCATTTATCTTAACTTCGCAGGTTCAGTTATGCTACTTTATGTGGTATCGTTGGCTATGATATTTACTAAATCTATCACACAAAGAGACATGGCAAGCTAGTCTAGTGGATTGCCATCTGAAAAGTTGTGATAGTCACTTCTCAGACATGGCCATTTCAAATATTAATTTTCGTCCGGATTTTACCAGTTGATCAACTTTATTTCTATTGCTTGAACGTTTTTTTTAAGAAATCCTCCCTTATGTCACGCTTCTTCGCGCTACAACAATATTAGTCAATAGTCGTGAGTTAATCACATTATGTCTCTTTCCAGTTTCGCTTAAAACGCTTATCCTGAGTCATGTTCTGGAATCGTTGCACTCCATTTGGTATAGGCACATCTCTACATTTTCTTTCTTTCGGAAATTCCACAATTTGGATCCAGAAATGATTAACAGAAAATCAGTTACTATCAAAGTTATAACTTCCAAGATTGAATGCAAAAGACCTGCAATTATACAAGTGAATAAGTTGAAAAGACAACTGACATGAATGAATGAATATTATAAGTACTTTAAACTTATCTCATTGATCAGAACATTGATCTGCCATCCTGATGTCTCAGCTAGATACTAAACTATTTTAAATGCTCCCATAAATGCTTTCAATTAGAACGTAAATGAAATAAATGATTCACAGTTTCTTTTTAAAGTAAAACGTTCTCAGAATTTGTCAAAATGACAAAAGCAACATTAATTGAATTCCATATGTGAAGCCAAGAAGTGATGATTAGTTGCTCCATTTATGCTCTGCAATGCATGTGGTAATGACACTACTGCAGTGACATTAAGGACAAGTTTCCAATAGATTGACACATGCTTAATAACAACAATGAAACCAATATTAACTGCTTACCCACCAATCAAATTCTAGAGATCTCTTCACATAACAGGCACATGCTTTAAAGGGACGTTTTATGATTTAGCAGATCATCATAAGCTTCCAAATGTTCCCTCAGCTATATCTCGAATTTCTAGTGGATTGATTCTGAATTCTCACGTAGCATATGTTTTTGGATATAAAGTCCATTGCTGTGTGAGTCATTAGTTCCCAGGTACTTAAAAAAAGGAAGCATAATTTTTTGCTTTCTATGACAAATAAAAGTGCAGGGTTTTATATTCCTTACATTGTAACGAATAATGAAGGATAATTTCTGCAAATACAGATATAATTATTTAAATTACACTTTCCGTTCTTCCATTGTCTGTGACTAGTTTTAGATAATACAGCATTTCTTGGCAGAACTAAACCAGAACAAAAGTGATTTGTAGCTCAACCTGGACTTCTGTTTTCGAGAAATTTATAAATTCCGTTCTTTTGTTATCACATTGTTTTCAGATCAGTTCAGTTTACTCTGCGAACAATTTTTGCTTTGTCACCAGCATTTAATGTAAGGTGCTGGTCTGACGATTACTTGATACTTCTTGCAACTGTTGCAACTATCTGTATTCAGGAGAATCTTCTGTCTTCACGATACAACGTGGTAAATATATTGTTCTTTGATTCCTGAGAATCTCATGCATACAAATTATTCTCAAGCATGATGCACATATGTCATGTGAATATTAATGTGAATATGATTTCTCCAAAGTTCACATATGCCTGCGTGTCCTGCTTCCATAACTTTCTGAAGCATATGTCTTCATCCAGAATATGTAGACATGCGTAACTGAATGAACTCTTTCTCTGAATATAAACATCAGCCACGTCACGGCCGAAGGAATAATGATAAATCAAATTCTAGTGAGAGGTGAAATGCATCGAGCAAATTGAGAAGTGTTTTGTTATCCAAGAATAACGGAGCAGAATTATCACACTTGAAATAAGGGAGTTGAATGAACAAATATCCGAAACATTAGAAGATAATTTGAAGTGAAGTGAAGAAATCAATGATTCAAAGTTGCCCAAAGTTAAGGGAAATGCAAATCAATTGCGAGGTGATTCCTTCTCGAATTTACACGTGTAGAAAAGATGAGCACTTAGTCTGCTTAGTATAACATCCACATTATTGACTCAGGTACAATTATTTATCGGCCTTCACCGGATTCCGGATCACCAGTGTGGACAGTGTGATGCTGGCTAAGCCCAGCAGCATCCTCAAAGCAGAAGAATCGACCTTTCGGTCCTAATCCCTTCATCATGAATGAGGAAAGTGCGCCACGGGGTGCTGACTGATAAAGGGGAGGGTGTGAGGCTTGGAGGAAGGTAACTGGGAATGTGACATTTAGACGAAGGTGCATGTGAAAGAAATAGGTTGGAAGGGAGAGTGCAGCGAATGTGTGAGAAGGAAGGAAGATGTAAAGGTAAAGGGGCGCTGCTGAGCCACAGGCTTGGGACTGGGGTAAGGTTGGGAGTGGAAGTGAGGAAAATGTTGAAATCCAGATTAATCTTGCGTGATGGCAGGTTCGCAAGGTGAAGATGAGGCATTCTTCCTCCAGCCGTCGGTTGGAAAGAGTTAAACGATCGAGGAGGCCAAGGACCTGCATGTCCTGGTGGAGTCAAAGGTAAAGTCAAAGCGTTCATTTTTTTAATTTAAAACTGCCGCCGCAAATTGACTGCCTCAACCTGTCCGTAACTCTCAACCACTCCAACCTGTCACCCTCACAACGCTCAGCCCTCCACTCCCTCTCCTTTAACACTCTGATTACAACCAAACCAGCAAACGAGATGTGCACGGTTGTAGTTTGCTTTACTGACCTTGTTCACCACTGAAGCCAGGAGATATCCTTGCAGATACCATCTCCTATTGCCCTCAAAGACCACTTCACCTACCATCCGCAAACCATCGTCTCCCAGACCATTCACAAATTCATCATGTGGGAATTTCTCCCACCCACAGTCTCCATACATTTTTCCCAGAATCCCGCACCACCCGCTTCTCCATCCTCCCAAAAATTCACAAACCTGACTGACCTGGTCAACAAACTGTCTCAGCCTGTACCTACCTCGCCAAATTCAGCTCTGCCTACCATGAAACTGTCCTGCCCACATAGTTCATGAATCTACATTCGAGACACCACCAATGCCCTTCCCCTCCTCAATACTTTCCTTTCCTCAGCCCCCAATGTCTTATCTTGAACATGGGCATCCATTCCCTCAACACGTTAATACACCACAATGAAGATCTCAAATCCGTCTGCTTCTTCTTCTCATACGATCAACCAATAACCCTTCACTGACGCTCTCATTGGCCTGGCTGAATTTTCACTCAACTTCAACAACTTCTCCTCTCAATCCTCCCACTACCTCCAAATAATCGGCAAACCATGGACATCCGTATGGATCCTAGCTATGACTGCCTCTTTGTCGGGTACGTGGAACAGTCCATTTCCCACCGGTGCATCAGCACCAGTCCCCACTGCTACGTCGATATTTGTATCGATGCTGCCTCGTGCTCTCACGACGAGGTTGAACAGTTTCTCACCTTCATAAACACTTTCTGCAAAGTCATCTGATTCATTTGGACCATCTCGGACCTTTCCCTCCTCTTTCTGGACCTCTCCATCTCCATCTCTGGCGACCAATTTAACACAGACATTTACGACAAACGCACTCACTCCCACAGCTACCTGGATGAGACCTCATCCCACCTTATATCCTGTATAAACACCGTCCCTTATTCCCAATTCCATCGCCTCCGCTGCTTCTGCCATTGAACATCCCAGATAGCCTCATTTTTCAGAGACTGCAATTTCCCCTTCCATTTGGTCGAGATGCCTCCAGCGCATATTCTCCACATCCCACTCCACCACCCTTGAAATCCACTCCTTTAATCACTAACAGGAACAGAATACACCAATTCTCACCTTCTAACCCACCAAATTCCACAAAGATTATATCATGCTACGCCATCTGTTACCTGCGAACAGACTCCACCCCTAGGCACATATTTCCCTCCTCACCTCAATCTGTGTGCTGGGGAGACCATTTCTTCCGTGAGTCCCTCGTCATATCCACGCCCACAAATAGTCCAACCACACAAAGTGGCAATTTTCCCGGCCACCGCAGGAAGTGCAAAACGTACTCCCACACGTCCCACCTCTATCCAAGGTTCCAAAGAATGTTTTCACACCTTTCAAATATTTGCCTGTACTTCCACACACTTTATCTGCTGTACCCGTTGTGTTCAGTGTGATTTCCTCTACATCGGACAGACAGGTCATACACCGAAATGTCATCCTGGCTGCCACTGAAGTAACATGGAACACCAAACAGCCCACAGACACCATAGGCAATCTGAAAATCCCCAGGCACCCTACTAGCCCAGAGAAACAGATGGATAACCCTGAGTGCATCAGAAAGGAAAATTTTAAAAGGATTCATGGATAAGAAAAACACTATTAAGCTAACCATGAATATAGGGTCATGACTTTATAATGAACAGACGGACTATTTTGAGAAATCATCGCCTCGCCAGGTCAGTACCGACGGCTGCCACCGGATGGAGAATGATTGCACAACGCATACCAGGACAGCTTTCTGAGCTTGATTAAGTTTTCTGTGCAACAGATTTCTTGTCTATATGTCTATGTTGTCTTTGTTGTTGATGTGTGTCAGCTTAACCAGTGTTTTTTTTAGAGTGTAATTCTCTTTCTGGTTCTGGTTATAATTTTGACGATAGTGTGGCTTTTTCCAGAGTTATCGCCTGTTTTCATTGTCGAATTCCGTGCTGGAAAAGAACAACATGTCAGGCACCGTCCGAGGGAGAGGGGAATCGGCTTTTCCCGAAAGAACCCTTCATCACGAATGAGGCTTGTGATCCGAGGGGTGGAGAGATAAATGCGAGGGCTGTTGGTCTGGCGTTAGGTATCTGGGCGTGCGATCGGTATATAGAGGTCGTGGTAAAGGTCTCAGTATGGAAAGAAGGGTGCAGCGGATTATTGGGAAGGAAGATGGACATGTAGGGCAGTTCACGAGGGTGGTGCCGAGTTGGAAGGCTGGAAGTGGGATAAGTTTGGTGGAGGAGAAATTCAGAAACTGCTGAAGACCACATTTATGCCATATGGTTGAGGGTTCCAAGGCAGAAGATGAGGCAGTCTTCCTCCAAACGTCGGTTGGATAGGGTGTGGCGATGGCGCATGTGCAGTGCCTGAATATCCTTGGTCGAGTAGGAGACGGAGTTAGGCAGCGGGGCAGTGCGGTTGTGTGGTGTGGCTGTCTCGGAGATATTACTGAACCACTCTGCAAGTCGGCATCCTGTCTCCCCAGTGTCTCCCCAAGGGAGATTGCATTGGGCGCACTTTATTTCCCTCTCCCACTCCTCCAAAGACATGCAGGTCTTGGGATGCACCATCACAACACACTCACCACAAGGTGCCTGGAGGAAAGATACCTCATCTTCACCCTTGGAACCCTCCAACCACACGGTAACAATGTTGTCTTTAACAGTGTCCTCAGTTCATCTCCCGTTAACTTATCGCAAATTCAAACTTCCAAGGCAGCACCACCCGTATGACCTGGCGAACATGTCTATCTTCCTTCGAATAGATCTGCTCCACGCTCGCTTCTGACCTATGACATTAATTCCTACTTCCATCTAAATTCACACTCTAAGCTACCTTGCCCCTAGCCACACCCCCTCCCATTTATCTTTCCACCACTCGGTTGACAATCCTCATTCCTGATGAAGGGCTCTTGTCGGAAACGTCAAATCTCCTTCTCCTCGGGTACTGACTGACGTACTGTTTTTTTTTTCCAGCACCATGCTCTCGATTCTGATCTCCTGCATTTGCAGTACTCACGCTGTCCTAGTTTATTGTTCATTGATCAACCCGAACCCGAGCCCTAACCACATTAAAAGCATAATCTCCAACATCAAGGTTACGAGGGATGAAGAGAAAAGTAATCAACTCCCAATCCTAGACTTTATGGCAGAACGGATGAACAACGGGGGATTTACTGTGAAACTATAAAGTTTAACAACTACATGAACCATATCTGCAACTGCAATATCAACCATCCAAATTCTGCAAATGGAGCTGCGTCAGGACACTATTCAAAAGAGTGGTTACACGCTGCAACAAAGAAATAGAACATAGAACATAGAACATAGAAGAATACAGCGCAGTACAGGCCCTTGGGCCCTCGATGTTGCGCCGATCCAAGCCCACCTAAACTACACTAACCCACTATCCTCCATATACCTATCCAATGCCCTCTTAAATGCCCATAAAGAGGGAGAGTCCACCACTGTTACTGGCAGGGCATTCCATGAACTAACGACTCGCTGAGTGAAGAACCTACCCCTAACATCAGTCCTATATCTACCCCCCCCTTAATTTAAAGCTATGCCCCCTTGTAATACCCGACTCAATACGCGGGAAAAGGTTCATACTGTCGACCCTATCTAACCCCCTAATCATCTTGTACACCTCAATCAAGTCACCCCTAAACCTTCTTTTCTCTAGTGAAAACAGCCCCAAGTGCCTCAGTCTTTCCTCATACGATTTTCCTTCCATACCAGGCAACATCCTGGTAAACCTCCTCTGCACCCGTTCCAATGCCTCCACATCCTTCCTATAGTATGGCGACCAAAACTGCACACAATATTCCAGATGCGGCCGTACCAGAGTCTTATACAACTGCATCATGACCTCAGGACTCCGGAACTCAATTCCTCTACCGATAAAAGCCAGTACGCCATATGCCTTCCTCACTGCACTATTTACCTGGGTGGCAACTTTCAGAGATCTGTGTACATGGACACCAAGATCCCTCTGCTCATCCACACTACCAAGTATCCGACCATTAGCCCAGTACCCCATCTCTTTGTTATTCTTCCCAAAGTGAATCACCTCGCACTTAGCTACATTGAATTCCATCTGCCACCTTTCTGCCCAGCTCTGCAGCTTCTCTATATCCTGCTGTAACCTGCCACATGCTTCCTCACTGTCAACAACTCCTCCGACTTTCGTATCATCCGCAAACTTGCTCACCCAACCTTCTAACCCCTCTTCCAGGTCATTTATAAAAATGACAAACAGCAATGGTCCCAAAACAGATCCTTGCGGAACACCGCTAGTGACGGCACTCCATGAAGAAACTTTGCCATCAACTACTACCCTCTGTCTTCTTCCATCCAGCCAATTCCTAATCCAAACCTCCAACTCACCCTCAATGCCATATCTCCGTATTTTCTGCAGTAGCCTACCATGGGGAACCTTATCAAACGCCTTACTAAAATCCATATATACCACATCTACCGCTTTCCCCTCATCAACCTCCTTCGTCACCTTTTCAAAGAATTCAATAAGGTTTGTGAGGCACGACTTGCCCTTCACTAAACCATGCTGACTATCCTTGATCACATTATTCCTATCCAGATGTGCATAAATCCTATCCCTTACAATTCTCTCTAAGACTTTGCCCACAACAGAAGTGAGACTCACCGGCCTATAGTTACTAGGGCTATCCCTACTCCCCTTTTTGAACAAGGGAACCACATTTGCTATCCTCCAGTCTTCTGGGACTACTCCTGTAGACAAAGAGGACATAAAAATCAAGGCCAATGGCTCTGCAATCTCCTCCCTTGCTTCCCAGAGAATCCTAGGATAAATGCCATCAGGCCCAGGGGACTTATCTATTTTCACCTTTTCCAGGATTTCCAACACCTCTTCTCTACATACCTCAAAGCCATCCATTCTACTTATTTGTGCCTCAGTATTCTCATCGACAACAATGCCCTGTTCCTGAGTGAATACTGAAGAAAAGTATTCATTCAGTGTCTCCCCAATCTCTTCCGCCTCCACACGCAACTTCCCCCTACTATCCTTGACTGGACCTATTCCTACCCTAGTCATTCTTTTATTCCTAACATACCTATAGAAATAATAGCACAAAGAAGAGGAAGAACACATAAACAAAGTTTTTGCTAACAATACATATCCGAGTAGGGTTGTCCACCGATGCCTGTCCAACAGACAACTCCAAGAAGATACCACACCTTCCAACACATTGTGAACCTTAACCTATGTGGTGAACATATTAGAATTATCTACCAGGCTGCTACGACCATTTGGAATTATGTTAGCAAAGCAACCAACAGCCACACCACGCCACCTATGTAACACTAAAAATGAACCCAAATGCAGAACATGTAGAACCAACGTGGCACACGAAGTCCCTTGCAACAACTGCAGTCAGCACTACATCGGAAAAACCGGAAGGAAACAAGTCATGCGACTGGAGAACACCAACTAGCTACTAAATGTCATGATTCACATTTCCTCATCTCTAGACACACAGACCAAGAGAGCTATAAATTCGAGTATACAAATAAACACTGTAGAACAAACCAACCAGAGCCACGCAAGAGAGTTCTTGGAGCTTGATTCTCTTCCAAATAGGACATCAACAGACTCATAGACGTACACCCAGTGAGAAAACCGTTCCAGAGAAGATGCGGAAGTGCCATCACACCAACAGCCCAGAACACAGCGGGAAAGAATAACAGCGGTTCATGCAGATTTCATTTATAGTGTCATCCAGCATGATAACGAAAGGTCTGCATGATAACCTAGCAGCTCTGCATCCACTCTACGTCTACTTTATACACATCTTTATCATCTTGAATATCTCAACTTGATCTCCCCTCATTCTTCTATATTCCAGAACGCACAGGCACAAATCTGTTCAACTTCTCTTCATATGACAAATTTCTCACCACTGGCATCACTGGTGAACCTTCTCTGAACTATCTCCAATGACAGGAAGGTACATATTCCCTCAAGTAAAGGGAACAAAGCTCTACATGATACTCGACGGCGAGTCTCACCAATGTCTTGCAGAGTTGCAAAAAAACATCTTTACTTTATGCTTCATTTATTTATCTATAAAAGCCAACATAACACTCTCTTTATTCGCTGCTCTACCTGCAGCTTTGCTTTCTGTGACTCGTGAGTGAGGACATCCAAATCCCTCAGCAACTGAGTACACCGATGTAGCCCCATTTAGATAATACATCAACTTCCCATTACTTGGACCAAAATGCATGAGTTCATATTTATCCACGTTAAGTTCCATTTGACACATTTTATCCCACTCTCCCAAATTATCTATATAGATTTGTAAGTTTATTATTTCTTCATTGCAATTCACCATTCTGCCAAATTTATTTTCGACCGCAAATTCGTCTAGAGCCTTCTGTCACCCTATGCAATTCAGAAATGTAGATTGTAAATAGCTTGGCTCCAACGAACTAACCAGGTGACACCACACTAGATTCATCCTGTCATCAAGATAAAAAAACATTTATTACGAATTTCTGTCTTCTGTCCATTAGTCAGCCATCTATCCAAGCTAATGCATTACTCCTTACCACATTTGATCCAACCTTATTAATTAATCTTTTGTGTGGTAAGTTATCTACTGCCAGTCAGAAGTACCGATGCACTAAATCTGGAGGATCACCTGTTTGTTGTGGAAAGATCATATTCTCCTCACTTTAACTGAAGCCTTAAAAAAAACTTCAAATAACACCGCAAAACGTCGATGCAAACAGCTGTTCAGTAACGTGTAATGCACTCTTGTTTAACAAAAGCAATCATCAACATGATAGTTTAAGTTAATGGTTTAGTTCATATGAACGCTCCCCTTGTCGAAACAAGTCTAGTAATTCTCATGAAGCCTTCATATAAGTATAACACCTTTCCACAAATAACGTGGTCAGTGAAAACACATCATGTTAACAAGCAACAGGAACGATTAGAAAGGGGAAAATGCTTGAAATGCAAAATTTCATTAGCTAGGAAAAAAGCCTTAATCAATGTTGCAATATTCAAGACATCGTTACCCACCACCGCTCCCCACCGCCCCCCACACCCCCGCCACTCCCCCGGCCCTTGGCCGTACTGTGAAACTTGCCCTTTCTATGAGTGTCAAACAGGCAACTTTTATTCTTGAAAAAAAATTACCGCGTTAAAACATGTGCTTTTCTTTTCAGAAACATTCTGGTTAGGCTCCACGGTATGCCATTCAACTGCCAGCGATTGTTTTGTTGTCTATTGCGCTGTATCGTGGTGTGGATAAGAAGTTTCCTAGTATCATGCTTATCCTCACATGCACGGTTGTACAACTTTAAACATTCAATCTTAGCTAATGTAAGAATACTTCTAAACAGCCAGCTCACTTCTTTGGATTGGTCCACTATTTCTGTGGACACACTGATTGTTTCGTAGGTATTTCTTCCCTTTGTAACATCATCTGGATTTCAATTTGGAAACTCGGACAGAATGCTACACCTTGCAGATTAAAAGAATAAAACTTACACTCTCTTCAAGCAGCTGCCGCTGCATCTGACTGTGAACAATATGAACATCTGTTCCCTGTATTATTCACTTCCGGATAAAATTCAAGTTTGCTCAATCAATCAGGTATACTCACTTTCTTGTTCCTAAATTCACATGGAAAAATATTATTCCCAGAAGGTTTCAAATGTAACGGTAGCTTTTTTCGCATTTCTCAGATTAAACGCTTCAATTTATAAATAGTACCAAGGAAAAGTTGGATAAATAGGGAAACTTCCAATTCCCCATTTACGGGCATGTGCAAGTGCTGCCATATTGGATTATGCTAAAGTAATGTTTGTAGCATAATACGGAAAAAAATGAAGTAATTAATATCCTTGTAAGCTGGAAATTCTGCAACTCAATGTATCTGTTAGGTTGACATCATTTTTCTGGTAGCAATGGTATCCTTAATAAATGAGGAACGAGAAGCTCAATGTGAAATGATCAAGGCTTTGGCAGACAATAAGGAACTCATTGGATGCATCTTCACCTCCGAAATTGTCACTTGCAGAAGCTCAAAATAAGTCTCGGTGTGAAATCTATCACACCTTCTGAATGTTAACCAGGTATTGTTTCCGTCTTCCTTGTGTGATACTTTGACTTGATTTTATAATCAACAATAACCAAATACTTTGGTAAAGTGAATTAATTATTTAAGGTCATTAAATGCAATGCCGTAATGTTTCCTGGATTCATAGAGACATCCAGCATAGAATCAAAACATTGACTCCAAATTTTCCATGCCAAACAAGCATCGTTAATTAAACAAGACCCACTTACCTGGTTTTAGCCCCTATCCCCTCTAAGTATTTCCTATTCAAGTTCCAGCTCAATTGTCATGCAAATTTAAATGTTGTAAATCTACCTAGCCCTTGCTTTACATCTTATTTCCACATGGGAAACACGCATTGTGTCGAAAATGTACCCTTCAGTTCCTGTTAAACGTTTCTCATATCACCTTAAAATTATACAATATAGTTTTGCATTCCACACACTATGCAGACAGACCTTTGCAACCGAACACACATATACTTGTCATGCTTTAATAAATCTCGAAAAAAGGTTATCCCTTAACCATTATGCTCCATTCAGAAAGGATCCCAACCTCTCTTTTTAAGTAAGCCCTCCAGTTCCAGAAGCATCCTGGTCCATCTTTCCTCAACGCTCTCTAATTCATAATGTCTCTCAGATATCTGAGCGACCAGAACATACTCTGTATCACAAATGTGGCTTAAACAATGCCCAGTGGATCCTCAACATGATGTGTCACTTCCAAGTCAATAGTTTAAGAAATGAAGGCAAGCGTGCCAAATTTCGTCTTCACTATCCTGTCTACCTGTGACAGAAATTTCAAAGAACTATATACCTGAACAAATTCGTATGTCTGTTCCAGAACATAAACTAAGCGAAATCAAGGCAGGATTTTCAAAATGAATGTTAGGGTCGTCACGAGTGAAGTGTAACAGAGGGAGCTTGGAGCTCCAGTGCACGTTTCTCTGAAAATGGAGTCACAGGTAGACAGGAAGGTGAATAGGTTTTTGGCATTCTGGCCTTCATCGATCATGAATTGAGTGTAGAATCTGAAAAGTCATTTTGCCTTTTGCAAGATGTTGCTCAGACCGCACTTGGAGTATTGTGTTCAGATGTAATCACCCTGCTCTCGCAATAATGTTCTCACTCTGGAAAAATAAAGTACAGAAGTAAATTACAAGCATGACGCCAAGACTCAGCGGTCTGAGTTATAGGAGTTAAGTCCTTGCACAAGCTAGAACTTTTTCTTGGCAGCATAGAGACTAAAGGGGGATCTTATCGAAGTCTATAAGACCATGAGTGGCATGGATAGGTTAAATGCACTTAATCTTTACTCTCAGGTTTAGGGAATCAAGGACAACTGGGCAACTGTTTATATTTAGAGAGGAAAGAATAAAAGGGAAAGTGACGTAAGCATTTTCTTTACATACTGCTTGACATGCGTATGGCATAGCTGCCAGTGGAAGTGCTGGAGGTGGGTACAATACAACGTTTAAAATGCTCTTAGGCGAATAAATGAATAGGAAAAGGTGAAAATGGATGTGCCAAGTGTAGGGAAATGGATTTCATATCGAAGGAAGTTTTAGTCAGAATGCATCAGTTTGGGCAAAATGGTCTGTATCCATGTTGTAAGACATTATCGTCATATGACGTGATGACTATCAAATATTAACTGATCCTGTTCTTATTTGTTCTACCAAAATTGAAAACCTCTTATTTATACAAGTCAATCACTCTTGTTGTAATTTTTCTTTGTTTAGGAGTTGTAGGCATGCATGTTAGTCTGGAGTTCAAATATAGATGTTGATACCGTCGAGTGGTCTTTAAATATTGCTGCTTCACATTACTCACATGACGCTCGAGAAGACTGATTTGAGTCTGGAATTGTAGACACGACATGAGGGAGGAAGGTTCCATCGACGTCCCTGACTGAGATTATTAACCTGAAAGAAAACTACCATTTTTTTCAAATCAACATAGTTGCACGCAAAATATAGCTGTAGGTGAATTCCATTTGAACCTTACAGCCTGTTCCAATCTGTTCAGTACGGTCGTAGTTGATCATCGAACTCAGTAACCTTTGATCGACATTCCTTTTAATCTACTTACCTCTAAAAACTCTGTCTGATTCCCTCTTGAAGAACTTCTTGTGTTTTTTACAACACAGTTGATTTCTCAGACATAGAATTCATGGTGTCATTAGACTTGCTGTCAGGGCATGTCTCCAGAACTCATTTCCCACTATTTCTTTGCTTACGAATGCTGATTCTGGACTTCCAAGCACTCGGTAAATCCTTCCTACATTTAATCAACCTCCTTTTATAGCATGTATGTTTTTCCACGCTATTCCTCTCAATTGTTTCAAACTCCAGTCATATAAGTTCTTGAATCTGGCACTCTTGATGTATCATTTGTGCCAAACAGAAAATCATTCTACTCAGAATCTACTGAGCACCAATCCAAAACTAGTCTTAACTTAAATTAAGAATGAAAATGCCCACAATTCTTAAGCTGCAGTCTCACTAATTTCCTGCACAATTGAAACACTGCATCTCTCCTCCGCTCCCCCAGCTAGCTCGTCATGGCAACCATATGCCATCTAACATCTCTAACATCTGTTTCAACAGTATGCATACATTACAGGAAATGTTCTAAAATATCAACAGAGTCTCACTGCAGACCATCCTTTACCAATCTATTGAAATTCAAATAGTAAGTTACCATCCAGCTTTCGTGAACTTATAAGATCACTTTGCCCTACTGTTTACTTTATCAACTCACTAAACTTTTTAAATTACAGTGAACCAGCTCTCACTCTTTTAGGAACCTCACACATAGATTTCCCCTCATTGTACACCTTCCCAAACTAATGTCTGGAAACCTGGATCGACTGCACAGTTCCCTCATGTATTTCTTCATTATTTTTTGAGGACAGCATGGAATTAAAAAAAGAAACTGGGTCATTCTCAACTCGTGACCGGATGCCACCTCGAACGTTGTTCGTTTCTTTCTCCTTTTTTTTATTCCGGCCTGCCATCAGTCCTCTGTTCACATTATTTCCTAAGCTGAGTTCTTTCTGTGATAATGCTACCACTTTAAAAAGGCCACGTTATAATTGGGCACTTTAAAGACAGATTGTAAAGGCAAAGGTGCTGAAATATTTTAGAAAAAGCTGAGTTTAATGACGGCAGTGGAGTGGCCTGTTCTCCAAGTTCAGATAACATCGAGTTTGAGTTAGCTGTAATAATGCGAACCTTCTGCAGTCCATAGAAGTATTTCAATCTACAACAGATGGTTCCTGACTGCCCAGGTCTCTGCTTTGAACTATAATTCAAACTGCATTATTTCTTTTTCGTTTCTTTTCTTTTGCCTTTAACACAAGCTGCTTCATTTGCAATTGATTTTAACAATTTACAAAATTTCTGATGGAGTTTTCAGCAAATTTAAATGCCAAGATTTGCTGTAATTATCTCACCTTCACTCATGGATGACGGAAACTCCAACTCCAGCTTGTTAGCGATTTCGAGCAGCTTTTCTTGACGCAGCTTTTGTAAAATCCCCAAAGTCAGTTTTACAAGCCCAGAAACGTCCTGGTGACCGAAAGAGCCATTACTTCCCCAAGCATTGTTCAACCGACACCTGAATAAAAAATACTAACACCCATCACTCACTGCCTTTGTTTCTAATAATCCTCATGCCTAATAAGAAAGATTCAATCGATTCGAACCACAAACACAATGTATTCTGATTAGGTCTGACCCAAACAATCTGTTTCAAGAAATAAGGCTCGAACAAAACTGTTTTTCTTATTTTAAAGTGGATATTTCAGGTGTGATAGATCTGGTCGCAGCACTCGGCTTTAAGCAAAACTGAACTTATTGAACACTACATGTGAAACACAAACAAAAAAAAACAACAGTATTTATAATAACTACATCAACCTCAATCGACTCCATATCACAACTCAAATAAGGAGCAGATTCATTTCCCGTGTCATCCCACAAACACGTCCAGTGAAAAAAAGTTAATCTCAAACATCTTTTCTTATCGTCAGCAGGAAAATACATACAAAGCGATTTCACAAAGAAGCCCAGTCAGGAAACATTGGCTGAACATAGCAACCCTTCTCTGGACTGCAGAAGCTTTTCACTGTAACAAATATTCCAAATTAGAAACAACTGAACTGGGAAAATCGGTCCACTGCAGTCAAGCTAGGCTCTCTCGAAGACATTTCTGCACCTCTTTATTTACGGGGGTCCACTCTTTAAAATGACCGAAAGACAAAGCGACATTATGAACGTGTCAGCATCGTTGCAACTATTATTTCATTTACATTCTAATATCTTTTTTCAGTCTTTGTTGAAATGCTCTTGTCTGCCAAGAAACCAATTTGACTGCCTCCACTTATGACGCATCTATTCACATTCTCGAAAACTTTCAGTGATTTGTCAATCATACTTTCTGTTTCGAGCATGCATGCCCTCTCTGGTTGATCGATTCATATCTTCTGGGGTACCAAAAAATGCTTTCCAACCTATGGTAACTGTTGCAGCGTCTATTGAACTGAATGATGACAAAAAATGTAATTTGTGTCCTAGACATTAAATACTCCACAGTGTAGATTACTGGGACATTGGTATTTACTAGGAGAAAGTAAGGACTGCAGATGCTGGAGATCAGAGCTGAAAAATGTGTTGCTGGAAAAGCGCAGTAGGTCATGCAGCATCAAAGGAAAAGGAAAATCGACATTTCGGGCATAAGCCCTTCTTCAGGAATGAGGAGGGTGTACCAAGCAGGCTAAGATAAAAGGTAGGGAGGAGGGGATTGGGGGAGGGGCGTTGTGAATACGATAGGTGGAAGGAGGTTAAGGTGAGGGTGATTGGCCGGAGAGGGGTTGGGGCGGAGAGGTCGGGAAGAAGATTGCAGGTCAAGAAGGCAGTGCTGAGTCTGAGGGTTTGGACTGAGAAAATGTGGGGTGACGGGAAAATGAGAAAGCTGGAGAAATCTGCATTCATCCCTTGTGGTTGGAGGGTTCCTAGGCGGAAGATGAGGCACTCTTCCTCCAGGGGTCGTGTTGCCATGGTCCGGCGATGGTGGAGGACAAGGACCTGCATTCTTGGAGGAGTGGGAGGGGGAGTTCAAGTGTTCAGCCACGGGGCGGTTGGGTTGGTTGGTGCGGGTGTCCCAGAGGTGTTCTCTGAAACGTTCCACAAGTAGTTGGCATGTCTCCCCAATGTATAAGAGGCCACATCGGGTGCAGAGGATGCAGTAAATGATGTGTGTGGATGTGCAGGTGAATTTCTGAGGGACATGGAACGATCCCTTGGGGCCTTGGAGGGAAGTGAGGGGGAGGTGTGGGCGCAAGTTTTGCATTTCTTGCGGTTGCAGGGAAAGATGCCGGGAGTGGAGGTTGTGTTGGTGGGGTGTGTGGATCTGACGAGGGAGTTGAGGAGGGAGTTGTCTTGCCAGAACGTTGATAGGGGTGGGGAGGGAAATATATCCTTGGTGGTGGGGTCTGTTTGGAGGTGGCGGAAATGACGAAGGATGCTACGATGTATCTGGAGGTTGGTGTGGTGGTAGGTGAGGACCAGTGGGGTTCTGTCTTGGTGGCGATTGGAGGGGCAGGGTTCAAGGGCAGAGGAGCGGGAAGTGGAGGAGATGCGGTGGAGAGCATCGTCAACCATGTCTGAGGGGAAATTGTGGTCTTTGAAGAAGGAGGCCATCTGGGTTGTTTGGTACTCCTGGGAACAGATGCGGTGAAGGCGAAGGAATTGGGAATATGGGATGGCGTTTGTACAGGGGGCAGGGAGGGAGGATCTGTAATCTATGTAGCTGTGGGAGTCAGTCGGTTTATAGTAAACGTCCGTGTTGAGTCTGTCATCCAAGATAGAAATGGAGAGGTCTAGGAAGGGGAGGGAGGAGTCTGAGATGGTCCAGATAAATTTGAGGTCCGGGTGGAAGGTGTTAGTAAAGTGAATGAACTGTTCAACCTCCTCATGGGAGCACGAGGTAGTGCCGATACAGTCATCGATGTAGCGGAGAAAAAGGTGGCGGGTTGTGCCAGTGTAGCTGCGGAAGATGGACTGTTCCACATATCCAACGAAGAGGCAGGCATAGCTGACTCCCATGCGGGTGCCCATGGCTACTCCTTTGGTTTGGAGGAAGTTGGAGCATTGGAAAGTGAAGTTGTTCAGTGTGAGGACCAGTTCAGTCAGTCGAAGGAGGGTGTCAGTGGAAGGGTACTGGTTGGTTCAACGGGAAAGGAAGAGCGGGGGGCTTTGAGGCCTTCGTGATGAGGGATGGAGGTGTATCGGGACTGGATGTCCATGCTGAAGATAAGGCGTTGGGGGCCGGGGAAGCGAAACTCATGGAGGAGGTGGAGGGCGAGGGTGGTGTCCCGAACGTAAGTGGGGAGTTCTTGGACTAAGGGGGACAGGACTATGTCAAGGTATGCAGAAATGAGTTCGGTGGGGGAGGAGCAGGCTAAGACAATGGGTCGGCCGGGGCCGTCAGGTTTGTGGATTTTGGGCAGGAGGTAGAAGCGGGCGGTGCAGGGTTGTGGGACTTTACTGACTTTTAATCACACCAGTTTCCTGAACACGCTTTTTTCCTGTTGCACTGCTTTACTTGCATTTATCCCATCTGCTAGCCCATGTATTCCCAACATTTTTGGGACATTCTTTGTATGCAAAGCAAGAAGCAATATGGTCCAATTCGTCATCTACATCTTTCTGCATTTCTTCATGTCTTCCTTTCCTCAATTCATAGCTTCACAACTGCCTTTAAAATAAGAAGAAGAGTTTTCTTCAAGCCTTACTTCTTGAAACAGATTGATTGGGTCAGACCTGATCATAATGCTTTTTTTTTGTTCGAATCGATTGAATCTTTCTTATTCAGCATGAGGCTTATTGGACTCAAAGGCAGTGAGTTTAGGTATTAGTATCTTTTGTTCCAGGTGTTGAATTCGGTCTGTTGAACAATGCTTGTGTAAGTAATGGCTCTTTCGGTCACCAGGCGATTTCTGGGCTTTGTAAAACTGACTTTGGGGATTTTACAAAAGCCGCGTCAAGCAAAGTTCCTCGAAATAGCCGACAAGCTGGAATTGGAGCTCCAGTCAATGAATTATCTTTGCTCTCGCACCATCTCAAAACTATTCATTGATCAAATATCACCTTTCAAACCAAAAAGCAAATTCTTCTGACTGGGCTGTGCTATGAAGAGGGGTATTTTGTGTATATTTGTTTTAATAGAGAGTTATAAAAAAGAAGTAATGAGAAGGCTGTGTAAATGCAACAGTTTGTGTGGCAGTTTTCTTATTTTGAAGTTCGATCAACAGAAACAGCCTTGATTGATGTTGCCAGTTCTCACTGACAGACACTTCTAGCTTCATGCTTCTTACATTTTAGTTTCAAAGGCATCTGCAGGTGTCTTGAGAAAAGAGCATGTGTTGTTTCCTCTCTCTCAGTCGCAGCACGGAGCTGGTATTTCTTTTTCGTTTGTGGTCCTTCCATATGATAAAATGTGATATCTGCGTTTGAATTCTTCCAATAGTTGTCTGTATTTAGAATGTTGCTACACTGTACTAAAGCAGTTAATTAGCATGAGTTAGTTAATTTATTTTTCTGATGTTTTACATGAGAATTGAGGTATTCACAGTCTTTCTTTCTTCTGTTGTATTATAACTATTATTTGAATAAATTGTGTTTTTCTTAACATCGCATAGTTTGACCAGGTAAATTGAATCCGGAACAAAATACATTACATTTGCCTTTACAGTTCGATAAAAAAAGTTGCAATCTCGGCTACTTCTTTAAAAACATATTTTGAGGTGGCCTAGTCTGTATCATAGCATTTCAGTGTGATTAGAAATTTTAAAACAGAGACATTCGAGTATAGTGTTTATAAAAGTACACTCGGAAAAAAATATTAAGGAAAGTTTGTGAATGTTGACTAGATATGTGAGAGATTCATAGCATCATATAGCACGAACATAGTCCCTTTGGTGCAACCAAGCAATGCTGTACATATTCCCAAACTAAACTAATCCAACCCAATGGTTCCATGCTCAACTCCCTCCAATGCTGCTCTGTTCATGTACTTAATCAGATGCAACGTTTTACACGTTGTCGTGGTGCACATACTCACTATTTCCTCAGGAAGCTCATTTTACATGGGAAGCATACTCCGTTTAAAATGGTTTTCCTCTCATCTCTGTTATAACACTTGTTTCCTCTCCCCTGAAAACTGTCGAGAAATGCCACATCGTAGGGAAAAGACAACTAGATTGAATTCAATCAACGCCAAACGTTACTTCCAGAACTCCTTTTGCATCATCTCTCAATATCTTGCGCTCTAGTGGAAAATGGTCCAGCTTTTTCTTTTGTAAATAAAACTTTCCATGACCGGCAACATCATGGCAAATCACTTCCAAAATATCTTCATCTTCATAATATCCTTCCTACAACTGATCGAACAGAACTGGACACAGTCTTTCAGGATAGATTTGAGTAAAGAGTATTACAACCTCAACATGACTTCCCAAAGTCTTATACACATTACACTAAGCAATGAATGTCAGTGTGCAAAATAGCTTTTCCACCACACTGTCTATATGTGACGAAAAATTCAAAAGATTATGTACCTGCACCCCTGGATCTCTAAGTACGATGGTATCCAGAGCCATATTATTATCTGTCAAAACGCCTATTCCTGTTTGTTGCACCAAAACGCAATGACTCGCATTTATCCAGATTTAAGTCCATCTGCCATTTTTTTTTCAGCTCATTGGGCCACTTTTCAGCAAACCTTCTCAACTATTTGCTATGTCACCGATTTTATTGTCTCTGCAATCTTACTAATTAAGCCTTTCATATTCGCTTCTAAATCATTTACAAAAATAACAAACAGAATAGGACCCTGATATGATCCCTGTGGAACACCGTGGTTGAAAGGTCTCCAGTCTGAAAAGCAACGTTCTACTACCACTCTCAGTCTCCTTCCTTTCAGATAATTATGCAAGAAATTGGAAAGATCAATGTGATATACATGTTAACGAACTTTACTAAGTTGTCTCGCGATCAGAACATTTTCGAAGGCGTTGCCATAGTCCAAGTAAACAATGTAATCTGCTTTGGTTTAAACAATCTTTTTGGTAACTTCTCCAAAGAGTTTAATCAAGTTTCTGAGACACAGCTTTCCTCACACAATACTATGCTGACTATCCTTCATCAATTTTTGTCTCTCAGAATGACATAAATCCTATCTTTTCAAATCTCTTGTTCTGCACGTGTAGCTGCTCTGTACCTTAAAGAGAGAGAGGAAGTTGGCAAGGACTAAAAGCACAGAGTGTGCAGAATTTTTTTTTAAAACGTAACATTTCTTTTACGCAAATACCTGCTGCTATGTTGCCATCTTACAAAAGAAAATGCAAATTCTTCCAATCACTTTTAATTATACCGCACAGAAGGAAATACAATGGAATTAGAATTTTACTGTTTGATTACATGAAACGAATTAATTAATCTAATGTTTTGGTGTATAAAAACTGACATTTTGAACCGTTCGGGGACAAGGGTAAAGAGTAGCAAAAAGCAGCAAAATTGCGAGAATAATACATCTCTGAAAGATACCTGTCCATAAGAAATTGGTACAGCAAAATACCGAAGCTGTACAGAGACAAATCTACTGAGAAACTTCGACACCCAAAGACAACAACAAGGTTTGAAATTGTTTTGCGGTAAATTTGAGAAAGAATTTATTGGACAAATATTGAAGAGTGGGTGGTAAATGACTTGATTAAGAGAAATGAGCTGTAAAATGCTGTTGTTTAATGTTCTCTGTTGGGCTTAAAGAATAAAATCTTTCTTTTTGAACTTTAAATTTTGAAATCTGGGCTAGTTATTTGCCTCTCAGAATTTAGCAGATTACATCTCTAGATGAACTTCTCTGTGTGTCAGGTTTAAATTAGCACAGTGGTTAACCCGTGTCATAACACTTTCACAATTTACGCACAGTTGTAGTCATACTCAGAGGGTTACAGTTGCCTTGTTTCTCTTCTCAAGTTTTCTCAAACAAACGTACATTAGACAATTTCTCGTCATCAAGTATCTCAACCGTAGTTATAGATGATGCAAATATTTCTGCAAGGGGTCATTCAATTTCTGCCCTTACACTCAACAACCTTCTGCGATATATTGGATCAAGTCCTCGAGATTTGTCCACCTTCCCAAACTTCCTCTGCTCTAATGTCAACTGATTTAAAATTACGACAATGTATTTCTCTGATTTCCCTTGACTCAACTTTTTAATGCAGAATAACTGACGCAAACTACTCATTTACTATCTCTCCCATCTCCTGCGGCTCAACACAAGACGATTTCCTTGATCTTTAAGTAACACTCTAATCACCAATTATTCTTAATGTATTTGTCGAATTTCTTTGGACTTTCTTTAAACGTACCTGATAGTGCAGTCTCATATCTCATCTTTGCCTTCGTTAGTTATTCAAGAATGCCCTGCACTCTCTAAACTAATTAAGAGATTGAATTAAAACTAATTGTCTGTATCTAAGTAAGATTATGGCATATTCTTGATTAGAAACTCCAATGAAAGCATATTTTGCAAAAGCGAGAAAGAGGCATAAAATGAGCAGGAAGTATTGTACCTATCACCCGTTTCTGTAACTTTCCTTGAAATTGGTTGTTGAATGGAACGTTATTTTCAATTGGAAATAACAAGGAAAATCTTGCAATGCTTTGTTTTCCTTTCAGTTCTTTTGAAGGAACAAACAGGTGAGTATTGTATTAATATCATGATTCGTCCATATATGCGATACGAATATAATGACAGTCAGATTCATGCAGTGACAGTTTTATGCTTTTTTAGTTACTAGGAATTCGTCTCTTTTTTTCAAACAGAAGGTTGGTCTGTGGACAAAATGTTAACACGGAATCGGCCTTTGATTGTAGTCATAAACTTGTTATAATACCTGAAGTTAGAACGTGATGCACTCAGTGTGACAGTCAACTGATGAAAACAGGACCTCGGTATAATGAATGGGAGACACTGGACAAAGTTACTGTGTGAAGTAAGAGTACTTATTCAT
The DNA here is from genome assembly GCF_037043375.1 of Chiloscyllium plagiosum. Taxonomy (NCBI): domain Eukaryota; kingdom Metazoa; phylum Chordata; class Chondrichthyes; order Orectolobiformes; family Hemiscylliidae; genus Chiloscyllium; species Chiloscyllium plagiosum. Next base: position 14,580,680 of record NW_028270176.1, read on the forward strand.
ATTGTACATATATGCACTTTCACTTGAAATCAAGAAACGCTGGAAAGATAATAAAATATACCTTGGAGATGTATTAGCATTGGCGAAACATTGAAAGAAGTTCATATAATCCCTGCAGGGCAATTAGAAATCAATTGTCCTGCGAATCTGCACCAATTCTCCAAAGGGCATCCCACTGTATCTCTGCCATCCTAAATTTCCTGTAGTTAACCCACCACCCTGTAAACGTTTCCCCTTCAAATCATCGAATTCCTACTTTGAGGAAATAGGCCACTTGGCCGAAAACTGTCCATACCGACACTCAGAAGTGCATCCCACCCAGCAACAGTCGCCCAAGGCTGAAATCAATCCCATATAGATACTGTTATAACGCAGCAACGCTAAACACTGTTCCGGTCATAGTGGGAAATGGAGAGACACAAATGTAGATCAGGTGACAGAAATAGATGAGTGAAACGTCGAAAATGAAATAGAGCAGCAAAAGTACAAGCAAAAATCCAAGAAACAAGACGACTGGTTTAAAATGAGAGCAGCCCAAGTTGAAAACTTCATTAAAATTTGTCGCTAGCCAAAGCGACATTCAGCCTATTGGAAGTTGTATTTAAACATCAACATAAATAAATAGTCGAAGTAAGATTTAGTGCAGTTTGGATTGTTGTACAGCCGGTTGCATTGGGTTTCAATGGTGTTTGTCAACTCGGTTTTCCTGATTTTTCTGAGAACTAAGCAACCACTGCTTTTCATCTCAAGGATTATAATGCAACCAATACAGACTGGTAAAAAGAAGAACATTAGAAGAAATGCATAGATTCTCGAGGACCTGTCTACTTATAAAATAAAATGCAAGCAGTAAAGTTGTTGTACACCCTGGAGTAGCTGACGTTGTACAACTGTACGGCGTTAAGTGTGAGTGGGAACATGAGTATATCAGAAATGTAACAAGAATTAATTGGCGAAAAATTAAAAGAATGACATTTACCTGGTGATTGGCATGATGGGTCAGCACTACGGCCTGCTGTCTCACAGTGCGAGGGACGTGATTTCGATTCCACCTTAGGTAATCAGGCAGTTGATATTCTCAATGACCACTTACAAAATTAAATTCTTTGAAAGATTTTCGATGGATTAAACATAGACATAAGGGCGGCAGGATCAAAAATAACTTCCAAACTGAATGAAAAATTGAGTGTCTGAAGGAACAATGACTGAACGTTTCTTCATTCATCCTTGTGCAATTGGCTGTTTCTACCTCGGTGCTGCATTAAATTACTGAAGACATGTAATTCTGCGCCAGCCAAGCAGCAAAGAATTGGTACAACTGATTCTATAATTTAGCCGGGAATGTGCTAAAAAAAGAACTCTATGTCATGGCTGCAAAGTAAATAAAAATAAGAATGAATGCACACTGGTAATTAACGTCAGGACACTTGGTGTTTATCATCAGATGGAGCTCACATTTTGGTTTCATAAATTGGTATATTTTGAATATACGACCACAGCTTTTTTGCTTTTTAGATTAATAAAATGGAGGCTGTGTAGAAAGAAAAAATCCCTGTGCATTATCTGATACCGTACAGATGTGGCAGGACCTGTAGCAATGAGAACATAAATAATCCACAAATGGCTGCTAATGGATTTAATGAATGGACAAAAGCTTTATAAGACTATGTGAAGGTGGGAAATTGCGAGGGCATGCAATTTTCTTGTAAGAAGTAAACGTCAGACAATTATTTATTTGAATAGAGACGTTTGTACAGTCAGAGGGACTTCTTAATACATTGGTAGATGAATATTACACAAAAATAGGCAATAGGAGGAGCAACTACAGTTGTGTTCGCTCTGCTGCCGAAAGAATGTTGTTAAACTACAAAGAGTGCAGAAAACATTCACAGGAATGTTCGTGAGACGGGAAGGATCGAGTTACTGTCAGAGGTTGAAAAGGCTGGGACTATTTTTCGTTGAGCGCTTGACGCTGAGGTTTTGACAAGTTGATGGTTTAGATAATCATGATGGAACACAAAACACGAATTAAGAGGCTTTTTCCAAAGTAACAGAGTCCAAAATTTACTTGACATTGATTTAAATGTTAAAATGTTTCTTTTTAAATGAGTGAAGGGGCAAATGTTTTCCATATAATATGGTGCATATGGGGAAGGAAATGCTGGAGGAAATTATAAAGGCGGATCCAAATGCATCTGAAATACATTTTAGACATTATTACTGATAGGAAAGCTTTAAAGGATTATGGCCCTAGGGCAGACAAATGGTACTTGTCTAGTTTAGTAAAACCAGCTGGCATGGAGCAGTTTTTTTCCAAAAGGCCTGTTTCTGTATTGTATACGTCTATGACTATAACTGACGCAGAAAATTGAAAATCCGTGAAGTGATGAATTGAGAAGGATTCAGACGTTCGCAATACTGGAGAATTGTTAAGAATTTGGAGATTGTTGTTGCCGGGAATACAATGATGTGATCCACAACTTGAAATCAATAGGCCCTCATTGGACCAAATTCACAATAAAGTCACTAGAATCATTATGTTAATGAAAATAAAACTGATCAAGAATAGCCAAAGACGTTCGTGCATTATACATAAACGTTTAGACAAATGAGGAATTGCCTTTTTGAAACATGCCTATTGCTGATTTCGGTGGCAAGAATTTCCTTTAATATGGATGTAGAAGAGTTCCGCTTGGAGGGTATCTTCAAACAAGAGGACAGATGTGCTGTAGATGTAATCATGCTTTGAAAATTGATTTTAAATTGACTTTTCATATTCACAAGAAGTTGGGTATAACTGTATTGATCCACACCAGAAAAATTACGAGGAAGATATTTTTTCCGGATACAGCCGGTATAAAATTGCTTGAGTTACCAAAATAAAGATGACTATGGTATTTTGATAGGCAATTGGTGTTGAGGGCTTGCCAACCGAGTGTTTGACCTATTCAAAGGTAGGGCAGCATTAAGAGGATGAATGGACTGCTCCTGCTTCTTGCGCTAACAGCAGTTATTTCTACCAGGTATGTTAATAGTTCAACTGTAAGAAAAACATAAATGAGACAGAATGAATAATATATAGCGAAACACAATGATACACCTGCTATTATATTATGGTTGAACGAAATGTTCATTTTTATTCGGTTTCTTCGAATTTGGGCAGACTTAAAAATGACAGATGTTGCACCACAAAATGCGCAGAATAAATAGAATATAACAGGTAATAAATTTTAACAATTTTTAAAGTGTAGCTTTGATAGACCATTATTAATATTTCTAATAGGTTCTGCCGTTAAATTCATCGTATGAACTGTACGAAAATTGTACTACCGTTGAGTACTTTTGAACATAAACGTAACAGTTTTTTTTTGTCGTTGCACAGAGGGACAGTCAATTGTAAAGTCTCCCAGATTGAAAGTGAAACATTCTGAAAGTCTTGGTCAATTCAATGCAGTTTGTTTCTCTAGCTGAAACGTCTACCGTGCAACAAATCCACGCAGATCAATATAGGGACAGGGATAGGGAGAAAGATAACAAACTCATCTGCGTGATAAATATATATTTCTAATAAGCGAAGCTGAAACATCTGTGCTGGCAACAAACAATAATGATAACTTACCGCACTAATTCTGCAGAGCTGAGACTTTTGAAAAAAAATGTGTTACACTCCAGAATTGAAGTGACAGAGAAAGTGTGTGCTGTAATAGAATAAAGAATTAGAAAAGATTAGATAAACGAAAAACAGCTGAAATTAAAATTTCTCTGCGAATAACCGTATGATAATAGCTAAACTTGTGCAATAATGGCTTAACACTGAGATTTTGATAATTTTGGAATTCTTGATGGAGCCTGAGAGGATGAATCTTTATCGAGAAACATCAGCTATTGTGATAATTTTTCTGCATACTAGAATTGGATTCAGTGGTAAAAAAGGACAAGATAATAGCAATGTTGTTCAACTGTTGAGCAGATATATACACATATTTTCAATATTACTTCATAGTACTGCCACTTGAATGTCTGGGTAACATTATAATTTTGGTTTATGTTGCCGTTTGGCACATGCCCAAGAGCAGGCATGTATGGATAAAAAACATTGAGCATCTACATCCCAGTAGGTTAATGCAATTTTGCAGGTGAAAATGCCACTGAGAAAATTGGTCTCTGAAATTGCTTTTATGAAGACATACAATAATAAAACAAATGATGTATTGTTTACCCTAATTTAACAATGTCGAAATGTCTGTTGATTCCTTGCGTATATCAACAGGGATAGACTCCATAAAGGGGATCGATAAGTTATTCACAATGTGTTAAATGGAACATGCATATGGAGTAAAGGTATTTTATACTATACCAGCAAGAAATGCATATATGTAGAAACCAGAAGTAATTCACAAAATATTCAATCTGAGGATACATCTTGACAAACAGAGTGGAAAACTTTGTGTGTGGGGGGCGTCGGTGAAAGGGTGGAATGCAAGTGAGAGAGAGAGAGAGAGAGTGGAGACTACAGAGGAGAAGACAAAGCAGACGCTTAAAGATGGGGTTAGGAAGGTAAGGAGAAACAGAGACGAAAGTGCTGTAAGACAACGTATTTCGAATAAGGAGAAACAGAGATGAAATTGCTGTAAGACAAAGTATTTCGAAACAAGGCAGTCCAACATTATTGTTTCTGAATCATACTGGATACTTGAATCTGCGGGAAGATTTAATGTTAAATACTGCCGTGTTTGTACTGTAAATAGTTAGTTGAACTTGGAAACAAGTTATATAATTTGTCTCCTGCAGAACACAAGAAATGCAAAGAAGGTAAGCGTTACACAAATTTTGATGACTAGCGAAGTGAATATTTCCTCAACTGTGATCAAAATTCATCCTCCAAGGCACGCCTCCGAATCACCATTAATTCTAGTTCTGGTCGTCATTTTAATTTAATATTATTTAATGTAACTTCTGTCACACATCTCTGCCTGCTTTTGCCATACTAGGAACGAGTCCCACCTTGATCTGTTCACAGCAGTATGGTGAAAAATGTCTCCCAGTCTTTCTGAAGAAAGAAGGCTGAACATATCTACATTCACGACCACCCTGCTCCACCAGATCGATCTTATTTAAATATTAAACAATTCGCTATTAAATACTCCAACTTTCTTCTGTTTAGAGATGTGGCCACGGGTACCTGCATTGACCCCAGTTATATCCATCTCTTTGCTGATTAACCGGCATATTCCTTGTTGCAGTTCTTCTATGACACTCAACTGCAGCTCAATAACGTAACTGGAACTGTTCTCCTCAAATAAATGGAATTAGAAATACATACCTGATTCATTTCCAATGTCCAACCCTCTTCCAGCTGCATTTGGTCCAGCTCTGACTCATTTTATCCCTGTCTCGAAATCATAGTTTCCATAATTATCGATATACTGGATAGCACTACCCACCACACCACTACCATGACCTTGACTATGCATCTTGCTTCCTAGAAAGATTGTATTCCATCTTCTCAGTTCGTCCGTCTCTGGCTCATATTTTCCAATGATGTGAACTTTCTCAAGGGGTCGATCGAAATGTCCAACTATTTCCTCAACCCACGATTCCCCATCACTGTGCTTAACAGGTCTCTCAGCTGTGTTCAAGCCATCTCCTGCAAGTTGACCCTCAACCACTCTCTTACCTCCACAACAGTGATAGTGTCTTTTTCGTCCTGACATGACATATTTGGAGAAAGCACATCCGAAGTTTCTAAGTCAGCCTCATCCACACCACTGATCGTGCGAAATGTAAGCTCCTCCAGTTCGTTGTTTGCCTTCTACAGGTACCACTTCTGACAAGATACCATATTGTATACTTTCCAACATCTCCATTGCACTTTCCCTTACAATCGCAGAAGGTGTTCCATCTGCCAGTTTTATTTTTCTCTCCTCAATATTCAAGGCCACAGACGTAACTTTGAGGGGAATAGCTGATTTATCAGAACTTCACTCAATCTGGTCAATTGTATTTGCTGTTCATAGTTTGGTCTGTTCTACAGTGCAGAGACGAAGCACAGACTGGGCGACCACACTTCAGTCCAACAATGTTCCGCCTGTAACTATAACCCCAAGCTTCCGGTCCGTTGCCAATTCAACAGGCTACTGTTGTTTCACGCCAATAGAGTAGTATTGGGCTATCTGCAGTGCTCCAATGAAGTTCAGCACAACGTGGACGCACATTCACTAAATCTCCATTCCTGAACACTTCCGTCTCCTGGACTGAATATCGATTTCAACATTTCTATATCTTCAGCACATTCACCGATTCCTTATCCCAAGCATGCATACCAAGATTTCTCATCAATTGGTTTGCTACGATAAGCAGTCAATTATCTGCCATTAATGGTCCATCTATTTCGTGCTATCCATTATCCCAAGCTGACGCTTTCTCATTCATTTATCCGCCCAACTACCTCTCTCTCTCTGTCTCTCTCACCAGATGTGGATTACAATACGGAGAGGGAGTGGGTGAGAACGAGTGACAGAGAGAGAGAGAGGTATCTCAACTGACAGCGAGACTGAAGCTCATCTATGAGGACTGAGATGGAAAAAGTATAAATACAAAGAGGGCTAGAGTGACGAATTTAGAAGTAAAGGATAATATGCAAGTGCACGTGTGTTCATCGAGATCAAGAGAGAAAGGGAGGGGCAAGAGACAGGAATTGTCGTGGACAGAGCTATTTATACACGGACAGACTCTTGCGAAAAGTGGTTAACGATGCCAAGGGTGAGAAATTTAAAAAAAAAAAGCACAAGTGTGAAAGTCAAATACAGAGATAACTGCAGTTCATAAAATAAACAACAAAAATATTGAAGGTTAGCAAAGCTGATGCTAACATGTTCTGATTAGGGCACGAGAGGAAAATACAAGCTGGAACCTTCGAGTTTTGAATTTAAGTCACTAAAAGTGTGTGTGAGGGGGGGGATGATATCTATAGCCACTATGTATTACAGGAAATATGGAAAACAATCTCAACATTCATAACATTTAACACTGTCGTAACGCCTTTTGGATCAAAATCAATGCGAAGAAGTTGAATGGTGTAATTTAATTATGTGCTTGGTATGAAAACAAACAAAAAAGTCGTTGCATGTGGTCAGTTTGAACGAAACGCAGAAATGTCTGCAGAAACTCAGTAATGTGAAGTTTTAAGTAATCGTCAGTTGACTGAAAATGCTGACTATACATAGATGCTGCCAGATTCGTTGAGTGTCTCGAGCAAGTTATGGTTTTAATCATTTGACACGATTAATAATGTGGCCAATAATGAATATTCCTTCACTGTTGGTAACAGCATTCAGAAATATTTCTTCATGACAAAACAAAATGTTAACTTTAATATGGTATAGGGTAATTTATAGAATACTTAGTAGATGAGCAGATATGAGGAATAGAAATTAGTGATGTTTAAAAGAAAGTAGATGCAAATTAGTAACGATTTGCATCAAGCAAAGTCGATTGTAGAAAATAAGCACTCTTATTATGTGTTGTCCTTCAGATCTGGAAAAGGGAATATTTGATAGGAAGATTGAAGAGAAAGAATGCATCGAGTTATTTTTATGTTTAATTACCAATGGAAACAGTTAACTCTGGTCACGTGGATGGAAAATTTCTTCAAGTCTGTATGATGGCATACAGAAAAGCCCTTTTTGACAATATAAAGGAAAGCAAAACTTATTTTCTACCAGATATGGAGTTGCCAGTGCTGGAACGGGGTGGATAAAGTTAAAGGTCACAAAACACCAGCTTACAGTCTAAAAGATTTACGTGAAAGTAGAAGCCTATGGAGGTTTGCTCCTTTGTCAGGTAGCTAGCGGAGTAGGTGTTTAGGTCACAGAACATATAAGTAAAGGATCAAATTGTCATCAACAGATACAATATATTAGGCAAATCTAAACTGCTGTTAAGTATTTAGTCACTCAGAATGGCGAGACAGGTTTCAATTAATTAACACACAGATTTTAGATTTTCTTTTCAGTCTCAGTGCTCAAGCACGTTCGGCCTCGGATTTTGGTTGAATGCCTTCCAAGGCGAACTTCAGAAAACACAAAAATGCAGAATCGTGCAGTCGAGGCTGATAACCAAGATCAGTACCAATTTGGACGCCCTCAAACGGGATGTTGGGTTTCTGTCGTACTTCAGGTGACCACACCATAGACTGCACTCTCACACCTACACTCACACGCACACGCATACACAAGCTCTCTTACATAAAAACACTGCCATACAAACCCTCTCTCTGACACACGCATTCTGTCACACCACATTGACGTCCATACCACTCACTGGTTTAGATTTTTAGCACTGGTGCACACACTCACTCAAGCATGCTGACAGAGACCCTCACACACACATGCTCACTCCCTCAGCTACACGCACACACACATTTATAAGTTTATGGAGGGAATTTGCAATTAGCTTCATCGAGTCTTCGAGATATACAAAACGGCAACAGACCCTTTGGTCAAATCGTCACTGCCGACCAGATATCTCAAAATTATCTTTTCCCACTTTTCAAAAGCTATCCCATATCGCTCCAAACCCTTCTTATTCATTCACTCATCCAGATGCTTTTAAACGTTGCAATTGTATCAGCCTCCACCACTTCGTCTGGCAGTTTGTTCCATGCTCACACGACCCTCTGTGAAAACGTCACCCCTCAGGTTGCTTTTATAACGTTCCATGCACACTACGTGATTGCACTCCAGTTCTGGACACCTCCACCCCAGGGAAAATTCCTTGCCCATTTACCATATGCATGCCCTTCAGATTTCATTAACTTCTATTCGGTCACGCCTCAGCTTCTGAGCCTCCAGGGAAAACGGCCATAATCTATTCAAACTCTCCCGATAGTTCAAATCCTCCTATCCTGGCACTATCCTTGTAAATCGTTTGGCAGAACATACTTCCGATCAGAAAAAGACAAGAATTGCACACAATATTCCAGAAGTGGCCGAATCAATATCCTGTACACCCTCAGCATGATCTCCTAACTACTTTACAAAATATACAGAACAACAAAGAAAAGCATACCAAATGCTTTCTTAACTGTACTATCTACTTGTGACATTATTTTCAAGGAGGTATGAGCCTCACGCCAAGGTCTCTTTGATTAGCAACACTCCCGAGGACGTTATCATGAAGTGTATAAGGCATGCTAAGATTTGCTTACCCAAAACGAAATTTATCTGTATTAAACTCCATCTGCCACTACTTATCCCTTCTGTCTATCTAATCAAGATTACGTTACAATCTGAGTTAACCTTCTTCGTTGTTCACGATAGCTGCAATTTTGGTGTCATCTGCAAACTTGCTATCTATACCGCTTCTGCTCCCATCCAAATCATTTGCGTAAATGATGGAAAGTAATTGACCCAGTACCAATCCTTGTGGCCCTCCATTGGTCACAGGCTTCCAGTCAGAAAAAACAACTCTCCACGACCACCCTCTGTCTTCTAACTTACAGCCAGTTATGTATCAAAATAGGCAGTTGTCCTTGCATTCTATGAGATCTAATCTTGCTAATCAGTCTCCCATGGGGAAACTTGTCAAACGCCTTATGGAAGTCCATTGAGATAGCGTCCACCACTCTTCCCTTATCAATCCTCTTTGTTACTTCTTCAAAAAACTCAATCAACTTCGTGAGACATGTTTTCCCATGCACAACGCCAAGTTGACTATATCTAATCAGTGCTGAAAACGTGTTGCTGGAAAAGCGCAGCAGGTCAGGCAGCATCCAAGGAGCAATAGAATCGACGTTTCGGGCATGAGCCCTTCTTCAGGCTCATGTCCGAAACGTCGATTCTCCTGCTCCTTGGATGCTGCCTGATCTGCTGCGCTTTTCTAGCAACACATTTTCAGCTCTGATCGCCAGCATCTGCAGTCCTCACTTTCTCCTCGAAATCTAATCAGTCCTCGCCTTTCTAAATACATGAAAATTCCTGTCCCACAGGATTCATTCCAGCAACTGGCCAGCCATCGACGTCAACCCCACTGGTTTATTGTTCCCTGATTTGTTCTTACCACTTGTCTTAAATATTAAAACCACGTCAGCCAACGTCCAGTCGTTCGGCACCACCCCGCGCCCCATGACTATTAATGATATCAATATTTCGGAAAGGGGCCCAACAATCACTTCCCTACCTTCTCACGGAGTTCTAGGTTACACCTGATCAGGTCCCGGGGTTTTATGTATTTCTTGACATTCAGCACTTCCTCCTCTGTAATATGGACATTTTTCAAGATGTCACAATCTATTGCCAGGCTATCTGCCAAGTCCTCCTCCACAGTACACACTGATACAAAGTGCTCGTTTAGTATGTCCCCCAACTCCTGCGGCTTCACATAAAGACCGCCTTGCAGATCATTGAAGGGCCTTATTTTCTACTGAGTTAACATTTTGTCTTCAATTTCTTTGCAAAAAGCCTTAAGATTATCGTTAACCCTATTTACCAAAGTTAACTCATGTCATCTCATTGCACTCTTGATTTTTTTCTTAAGTGTACTCCAACAGCCTTAGACTCTTCTATGTATTCACTCGATCTATCCTCTCGATCCTTGATACATGCTTCCTTCTTTTTCGTAGCGAATCCTTATATTTTTCCACTCATCCAAATTTCCCTACACCTGTCAGCCCTTCCTTTCACTGTAACAGGAATGCACTACGTCTTGACTCTCCTTATCCATTTCTGAATGATTCCCATTTTCCAGCTGTCCCTTTATGTGCGAACATCTGCCCGCAATCAGCCCTTGAAATTTCAAGGACATCAAAATGAGCCTTCCTCCAATTCAGAATTTCAACGTTTAGATATGATCCATTCTTTTGCATCACTTTCTGAAAAACTAATGGGATTACGGTTGCTGGCCCTAAAGTGCTCCCCCACGGACACCTCCGCCAGCTGCCCTGCCTTATTGCCCAAGGGTAGGTCAGGTTTTCCAACTTCTATCTGGCAGTTACATCACATAGTGAATAAGAAAATTTTCTTTCACATCCTTAACAAATTCCTCTCCATCTTAACCTTTAATGCTGCGGCAGTGGCAGTTTATGTTTGGAAAGTTAACGCCACCCTATTATTATGACACACAACTGAAATCTCTTTACAAATTTTTTTATCAATTACCGCCTGACAATTAGGGGGTCTATAATACAATCTCGATGAGGTGGACCCCGCTTTGTTATTTTTCAGTTCTACCCATACAAATTTCCTGGATGTACTTGCAGGAATATTCTCCATAAGTACAGCTGTAACGCTATCCTTTATCAAAAACGCCACTCCCCCTCCTCTCTTGCCTCCCGTTCTATACTTGTGGTAGCATTTGCATCCTGGAACATTTACTTGCCAGTACTGTCCATCGCTCAGCTGCGTTTCTGTATTTGCTGTGATAAGATAAAGGAACCATGGACGACAAGAACAGAGGAGCTTCTCGTCAAAAGGAAGAAGGCAGCTTACTTAAGGTTGAAGAAGCAAGGACAGCTTTCGAGGATTAGAGGCTTTCTAGAACGGAGCTCAGAAATGGACTGAGGACAGCCAGGAGGGGGCACGAAAAAGGATGGCAAATAGGATTAGGGAGAACCCAAAGGCAGTTTACTCTTACGTGAGGAATAAGAGAATGATCAGGGGGAATATAGGGCCGATCAAGGATAGGCTAGGGAACTTGTGCGTGTAGTCTGAGCAGTTGCTTCAGTTTTCTCCAAAGAAAGGGATCTTGCTGTGAATGAGAATTTTCAGGAGCTTGGATGCAGACTTGACCTGATCAAGATTGATGAAGTTGCTGTGCTAGAAAATTTTGAAAACATTAAGGTTGATAAGTCCCCAGAGCCAGACCAGATTTATCCTAGGCTACTCCGGGAAGCAAGAAAGGACGTTCCTAAGCCACTGGCAAAAATCTTTGCGTCCTTACTCTCCGTGGGATTCGTAGCAGAGGATTGGAAGGAGACGAATTTTGTTCCTCTTTTCAAGAAATATTAATGGGGAAATCCCTGGCAATTACAGACCAGCCAGTCTTACGTTTGAGGTCAGCAAAAGTTTGGAAAGAATTCTGAGGGATAGCATCTATGACCATTTGGCAAAACATAGCATTATTAAAGACAATAAGCATGGCTTTGTGAGAGGAAATTCATGCCTCAAAAATCTTAATGAGTTCTTCGAGCAGGTGACAAGTCAGTTCGAGCAGTGTATGTGGTGTATATGGATTTCAGCAAGGCACTTGATTAGTTTCCCCATGGTAGGATCATTCATAATGTCAGGAAGTATGGGATACAGGGAGATTTAGCTATCTGGGTTCAGAATTCCTGATGAAGGGCGTATGCCCGAAACGTCGATTCTCCTGTTCTTTTGATGCTGCCTGACCTGCTGCTTTTTTCCAGCAACACATTTTTAAGCTCTGATCTCCAGCATCTGCAGTCCTCACTTTCTCCTTCAGAATTGATTGGTTGACAGAGGGCAGAGATTGGTTGTAAATGGGAAGTATTGTGCCTCGAGGTCAGTGTTCAGTGGGGTCCCACAGTGCTCTGTTATTGGGTCTTTGCTCTTCATAATTTTCATAAATGACTTGGATGAGGAGATTGAGGGGTGGGTTAGTAAATTTGCAGATAACACATAGGTTGGAGGGGTCGTCGATAGTATCGTGGCTATTTCAGGCTGCAGCGTGACATATACAGGATGCGGAGCTGGGCTGAGATATGGCAGATGGAGTTCAACTGGATCGGTCCAAAGTGATGCATTTTGGAGTGTCAAACTGAAATGCTCAATATAGATTTAAAGACAGGATTCTTTGTAGCGTGAAGGAACAGAGGGATCTGGGTGTGTAAGTACATAGATCCCTCAAAGTTGCCAACCAAGTGGATATGGTTGTTAAGAAAGCATATGGTATTTTGGCTTTTATTAGCACGGGGATCGAGTTTAAGAGTTGCGAGGTTTTGCGACAGCACTACAAGTCCCTGGTGAGACCACACTTGGAATCTTGTGTCCAGTTGTGGTCGCCCTACTATAGGAAAGATGCAGAGACTTTGGAGAGGGTGCAAAGAAGATTTACCAGGATGCTGCCTGGACTGGTGGGCTTGCCTTTTGAAGAAAGGTTCAGTAGGCATAGAGTTTTATCTCTGGAGAGAAGGAGGAAGAGAGGAGACCTGATCAATGTATACAAGATAATGAGAGGAATGGATAGAGTCAATAGCCAGAGACTTTTCTGCAGGGCATGGTTCATGTGTATGAGGGGTCATGGTTTTAACGTATTAGGGGAAAGATATAAAGGAGACGCCAGAAGTAGGTTCTTTACACAGATAGTTGTGAATGCTTGTAATGCGTTGCCAGCGGTGGTGCTGGAAGCAGAGTCATTAGGGACATTTAAGCGAATGCTGGACAGGTACATGGAGAGCAGTGGTTTGATGGTTGCGTAGGTTAAGTTATTATATTTTACGTTAGGATTAAAGCTCGGCACAGTATCATGTGCGGATGGGCCTGATCTGTGCTATACATTTCTATGATCCACGTTCTTGTTCGATATCCCAGTTCTATGTTCCTAACCATGCCTTGAGTTCATCTGCCTTCCCTGAAGTAAATGCAGTTTAGTTTATCAGTCTTATCTTGTTCTCTAATTTGTCACTGACTACTTGACTCGCTTCTTTTCTCAACTGTAAAAATTTCAGATTTTTCTCTTTCCACACTATCTCCTGGAGTAACCCACCACCTTATTAGTTTAAATTCTCCCCCAGCAGCTGCAGCAAATCTTCCTCCCAGTATATTAGCCCACGCTCAAATCAGGTGCAACACTTCTTTTTTGTGCAGATCACTTCTATGCCAGAAGGAATTCTCAGTGTCCAAAATTGTGAATCCTTCTCCTATACACCAGCTACACAGCTATGCATGTATCTGCTCTATAGTCCTATTCCTCCCCTTAGTTATTTTTAGCACCAGAAATAATCTAGTTATCACTGCCTTCGAGGACCTCTTTTTTATTTTCATTTCTTCTGAACTTTCTACTCTCTCCCATCAGAATCTCACAATTTTTCCCATTCTATGTCATTCGTTCCAATGTATAAAATAACCTCTTGCTGGTGTCTCTCCCATTTGAGAACATTTTGTACCCCTTCTGAGACATCCTTGATCCTGAAATACACAATTCTGATTTTTCGTTGCTGCCCACAGAAACATCTGCCTGTGCCTCTGACAAGAGAGTCCCTCACATAATCGATAGTTGGAGCCTGAATTACATTCAATACTGTCGAGCCTGTCTCTGTGCCAGAAACTTGGCTGTTAGAACATAGAACATAGAAAAATACAACGCAGTACAGGCCCTTTGGCCCTCGATGTTGCGCCGATCCAAGCCCACCTAACATACACTAGCCCACTATCCTCCATATGCCTATCCAATCCCCGTTTAAATGTCCATAAAGAGGGTGAGTCCACCACTGCTACTGGCAGGGCATTCCATGAACTCACGACTCGCTGAGTAAAGAATCTACTCCTAACATCTGTCCTATACCTACCACCCCTTAATTTAAAGCTATGCCCCTCGTAATAGCTGACTCCATACGTGGAAAAAGGTTCTCACGGTCAACCCTATCTAAACCCCTAATCATCTTGCACACCTCTATCACGTCACCCCTAAACCTTCTTTTCTCCAATGAAAATAGCCTCAAGTGCCTCAGCCTTTCCTCATACGATCTTCCTACCATATCAGGCAACATCCTGGTAAACCTCCTCTGCACCCGTTCCAGTGCCTCCACATACTTCCTATAGTATGGCGACCAAAACTGCACACAATACTCCAGATGCGGCCGCACCAGAGTCTTATACAACTGCAACATGACCTCAGGGCTTGGGAACTCAATTCCTCTACCAATAAAATCCAGTATGCCATATGCCTTCATTACTGCACTATTTACCTGGGTGGCAACTTCCAGAAATCTGTGTACATGGACACCAAGATCCCTCTGCTCATCCACACTACCAAGTATCCGACCATTATCCCAGTACCCCATCTTTTTGTTACTCTTACCAAAGTGAATCACCTCACACTTACCTGCATTGAACTCCATTTGCCACCTTTCTGCCCAGCTCTGCAACTTATCTATATCCCGCTGTAACCTGACACATCCTTCCTCACTGTCAACAACTCCACCGACTTTCGTATCATCCGCAAACTTGCTCACGAAATCTTCTAGCCCCTCCTCCAGTTCATTTATAAAAATGACAAACAGCAATGGTCCCAAAACAGATCCTTGCGGAACACTGCTACATTCGCCTGTTCGTGCTACATTCCCCTGAAAATGCATCATCCCCTACACTTTCCAAAATACCATACTTGTTTGAAATGAGGAAATCCACAGAAGACTCCTGCACTACTTGCCTTTTTTTTTACTTTTACTGGAGTTAACCCATTTGTGTCTGCACCTGCGGGTTTTCTCCCATCCTAAAACTGCCATCCATCACACCCCGTTGCTCATGTCAATTCCTCATTGCCTGAAAATGTCGCTACAATAGAACCATTCGATTTGTTAGCATTCGCAACCAATGGCATTTGTTGCAGGTATAATCTTCAGTAATACATAAACTCTACCAAAATTGCCACTTCCGACAAGAAGAGCATATGACTCGACTAAAGGCTATTTTTGCTTCTTCAAATCTACAAACTAAAAAGTAGCATTTTCTTAATCCTTTACAAACCCCTGCGCCAGTCTAATTTTAGATGTATGACTTCAGAGGCATATCTGAATTAAAAACTTAATCAATAAAGTGTCCACTCTACTCACTCTTGTGGATGTACAGCAAGGCGATACTTAAAGCTTTTTGCTTATCTGTTTCTGCGCTGTGACCTCTCCCAAACAGATTTCTCCAAACTTAGTTGCGAATTTCGCTGTTTGTTATGATCTCCTAGACGCACTTCTATGTCCAGAGATGCATGATTTCATTCAGCAAAGAGAGTAACTACGCAAGTTCACTGTTATGTCATTTAGCAGTGTGGACTTCCTTCACTCTCTCTCTCCTGCACTTACCATGTGCTGCTTTTGTCTGTCCTTCTCCCTTTCAAACGTGCATTGTTTTGACGTTTTTTTCCCCCTCCAAAGTCACAAAACAATGCAACAGCGTATGAAACAGCAATTGTTCCTCCTGGAATTCGACGAAGTAACCTCCAACACGTAAAGTACCTCAAAACAGGAACAGCCTGTTCCAGCAAGAAAATTTCCCTGTCATGTGTCTCAGATTTGCAGAAACATTTCATTTTGCTCGAGAACTATACAATCTTTAAGATTTTAGGCAATGTTAAATTCTATAAATTCTTACTTTGCAAAACAAAATGTCTGACTTCAGATTGCGACACAGACAGACATTAACCTCACACAATGTCACGCACTCTGGCAATTTATCAATTCTTACTTTGCAGAGAAAAGAAAAAGCTGACTTCAGATTGGGACACAGACTCTAACCTCACACATTAAAGTGTCACGCCATGCATTGTCTGAGCAGAGATGTCACATTTCTTTAACAACTGACAAAACCTTATGTTTAATCGGGTCTGTGACTTGTTAGAAGTTTTGGAATTTACATATTAATCAATCGAATCCTGCAACCACATTCTGAGTGATTAAAGATTTAACAGCCATCATGGTTGGTCTCATATATCGCATCAGTTGTTTGACACATTTACTTATAAATCCAGTGCCGTTTTTAAACGTATCTGATTTATTCTACCCAGATGTTGTGTGTTTTTTTTTCAGTACTAGTGCATAGCACAGGGAAATGAAATGATATAACATTATGTTAATTAGTCTTCGGGGTGAAGATATAATATAACTTATGTGAAAAAAACACAGCCATCTGGAAGTATTTGTACATATCAAAAGAGAAAGAAAAAATAAGTGTTATGCTGATCCTGTAAGCATCACAGATTGCCTGACGAATTGAAATAAAAAATTGAGAAAGAGGGATACAGACAGAGGGCGAGTGAGAGACAGATAGAGAGATGATGAGAGAGAGAGAGGGAGAGAATGAGAGAGAAAGTCGGAGAGGAAGAGAGATGGATTTAAAACACGTGATATCCAGAATGTGGGAGAAAAACTCTGAAAGCCAAACATCTGCTACCATTACTTGCCTTGTGATTTGAAATTTCGAGTTTGCAATTTATGCAAATCAGAAGAGATGCCTGTTTCAAGTGAACACTTCTATGAAATTTCTTTCCGTTGTCACAAAGCATTCTCAACGTAAATACTACATTTATCATTTTCATACATTTTTCTTTCCATTTTACGATCCAGAACTGAAGAACAGCAAAGAAAGTAAGTGATATAAAAATTGATGTAAACATAAGTTAAATGATATTTCAACAATAATAATCAAGTAAAACTTGCTAATATGTACACATGTCGACGCAATGCTTGTGGAAGTTAAAATTTCGGTTATTTTTATGGAAGTTGGTGAGCGACTTAACATAGAAATGCATTAAGTAAATCAGACACGGTTTTCTTTATGGGAGCTTATTAACAGTTTTACATAGAAAATGTATCAGATAAATCAGACACATGAGTTTATCAGTGCCAATTCTATCACTTTTCGTAAGAAAAGGTACACGAAGACCAAGAAAACTGCTAAAAATTGTTCTTCAACAAATGCATCGAAAAGTGCATCCTTGCTTTTTCCAAAAAAAAAAATGCTTATACACGGTGGATTTGATGTCATTTGGATACCTTAATGACACTTCCTTTTTTCTTTGATTTGCCCTGCAGAATTTGCAAAGGAACAGGCAGGTATGGGCGTTATCATTTTAGTAATGTCAGACGAACAGGTGATTCAGTGATCATTTTGATGGTGAAACCGAGGTAACGTTTCATGAAATTGTTCTCACGAGGACCAGAATTTCATTAAAAATAATCATTTCATCGCCTAAGAGGCATTGATTAATTATTTGCCGTAGGGTACTGGCAAGTTTTAGATTACTTACAGCGTGGAAACAGGCCCTTCGGCCCAACAAGTCCACACCGACCCGCCGAAGCGCACCCACCCAGACCCATTACCCTACGCCAACCGTTAGGGGCAATTTATCATGGCAAATTCACCTAATCTGCACGTTTTTTGGACTGTGGGAGGAAACCGGAACACGCGGAGGAAACGCACGCAGACACAGGGAGAATGTGCAAACTCCACACAAACAGTCGCCTGAGGTGGGAATTGAACCCAGGTCTCTGGCGCTGTGAGGCATCAGTGATAACCACTGTACCATCGTGCCGCACACTCAATCCTGGAATATTTGGAATGCAAGGACACCTACTTGAACTTCTATTTATTCACTTAGTTCCAATTTCAACATCATAATTTCAAAAAATCCGTTATCAAACTCCGAGATGGAAGACTTTGCTCTTCTTCTGCAACTTGGCCTTTTACGGTATGGCCCACAGACTGCAATTCGCCAAGAGAGGTAACGGGATCTCCTCCACAATTATCTTCAACACCGCTGCCCTGCAAGGCTCCAGTAAAAAAAAAATCCTCATACATTCCAGAACGTGTGGCCAAATTCAGCTCAAACTATATTTCAATAGATCTGAGGAAACCACCTTTGTGGTCGTTAATTAAACAACAAGACAGAATATCGGAAAGAGAGCAACAGCTTTCTGGCATGGTGTGAGGACAACAATCTGTCCTTCAATGGCAGCAAAACAACGGTGCCAATAGTCAACTTCAGGAAGTGGATTAGATGACGCCACCATGTCCATACCAATGGTGTGAGATGGAAAAACTCGAGAGTTAGCAAGGATTCATCTTTATCCAATCATTTCAACGACGCAATCAACAAAGCAAACCAAAGCCTTGAATTAGTCAAACGATTATGGAAAATCGGAATGGCCACAATAATTGGATTAGATTCCCTACAGTATGGAAAAAGGGCCTTCGGCCCAACAAGTCCACACCAACCCTCCGAAGAGCAACCCACCCAGACCCGACATTTACCCCTGACTAATGCACCTAACACTGTGGGCAATTTCGCAAGGTTAATTAAACTAATTTGCATACCTTTGAATTGTGGGAGAAATCTTGAGGAAATCCACGCTGACACGGGGAGAACATAAAAACAGAGGTTCGGTCGAGGGCAGAATCAAACTTGGGTCCCTGGTGCTGTGAGGCAGCAATGCTAACCACTGAGGCACCGTGCCACTCGCACTTTCACCTGGACTGTTGGATTTCTTCCCAGTGTTATAATCTCTATACCGCCACCACAGCTTCCTGTGTTGTTATTAATTATTACTTTTGTTGCATATAATCTACAGACGACATCCTTTCTGGATTCGTGAAAGCTTGATATGGTAACTGCTCTATCCAAAACGGAAATAAAAATTACAGAGAAATGTTAACACAATACACCCATCATGAAAACAGGCCTTCTTTCTGTGAAACCATCTATGCTTGCTGCTGTTTTGCTAAAGCAAGAAACATAAGCAAAGACCCCAACAAGCACGTTTATAGACTCTTCCAAACTCTTTCAAAATTTAAAAAGCAACACTTGTCAACAGATTTAAAAACAGCCTATCCCGCGCTGTTATCAGACATAAGAAAGGATATCTCATATTTTAAATTTGATCTTTCTCTGCACCTTAAGTGGAGCTATAACTTTATATGCCATATTCTGTTGTCTTGCCCTCGTACACGTGAGTAAACTCATTGTCTTGTGAGTGTGATGAAGTTTCACTTTGTCTCGAATTAACTAGATATGTGCAGCTCTAAAAAAAAGTACAAATCCGAAACCCTTATTCAGTCATTCTTGATCTTCAAGCATTTTGGAATTTATCTTCGAATGCGTAATCTAGTTGTGCTTCCTCATCAGCCATCTTCTAACTGGCGCTAAGTTTGTGTTTGACCATGTCAACACAGCTTCTGAACATATTACAACGTATTTTAAATTTTCAACCATGGACAAAATAGGTAAATTCCTGACGGCAGTGAAAGATCTTGGAATAAAGGTCGCATTCGATCCAGTGTGGCATAAAATATCCCTCCAAAAACAGTTATGTATTTGTCTCAGAAGACAAACTCTCGACTGGTTGGAATTGTGCCATCGAAATAATATGACAGTTGGTGTGGATGTAAATCAATCTTGTCAGCGCCAATATATCGCTGCAGATTTACTCATGTGAATCGCTTTGGTCCATCCATATACAACTCTTTTATCGATGAACTTACATGCATAGAACATAGAACATAGAGCATTGAAGAATACAGCGCAGTACAGGCCCTTTGGCCCTCGATGTTGCGCCGATCCAAGCCCACCTAACATACACTAGCCCATTATCCTCCATATGCCTATCCAATGCCCGCTTAAATGCCCATAAAGAGGGAGAGTCCACCACTGCTAATGGCAGGGCATTCCATGGACTCACGACTCGCTGAGTAAATATTATAATTTCAGAAAATTGGGTGTTAAAAGATTATTGTTCCATGCTCAGCACTACTTGCAAATTATTTGACATTGAAGTAGTCTACGTTCTAAATCCAAGGAGCTTGGCAGTTGGCAAGTCAAATTTCCACCACTCAAATTTCAGGCAATGACAAACTGTTATAACAGAATTTAACCATGATCCCTTGTATTTCAACGGTTCTACCGTGTTGCAGAAACATCCCCTATAAATAGTCTTCGGGCCACAACCTTCAGAAGCACACTACATAAAACCAGCTACTTCAAAAGGAGTTTATACGCCATGAATACTGCAGTGAGTAACCTAACCTCTGGATTCCAACGCCTGACCACAGTCGACAACACCCATGTCAGGATCATCTTCGAAAATTAACTACTTTGGCTTAGTTGCAGCTTTAATAATGTTCAAGAAGCTTGAATCAAACCACCACAAAGTAACCCTGTTATCGGCAACAATTCAATAAATAACTAATTCATTCACAAACGAAACTCAGTAGCAGAACTGGTCTCTCTACAAGATGCACTGCAGAATTTCTTTCGTAGATACTCAGCATTTTCCAAACATGCGACACTGATTAGTTACTGATTGCGACAGACACAGAGCAACATCACAACTTGCAATTCCCATCAAAGCGACTTCCATGGCGATTTGATATATTATCGCCATTCCTTCAATCCACTGGGTGAAAATCCTGGAATTCCCTCCTGACGTCATGGTGGACAAACCTACAGCACATAGAGTGCAAGAGTTCAAGTTTTCAGCTAACAACGAGTTCTCAAGTGGAATTAGGAACTAGCAAGAAGACTGGCCAGCAAGTGATGCCCACATCTCACGACTTTGTAACGAAAATAAACGTGGAAAATGTCAACGTGGAGAACATGTAATATGTTGACTTTAGCAATGATTTTATTGAAAACAGTTAACTGATTATGCAAATAATGTTTTTTTTCAATGTATTTATTGAATTTTCGACCTATCGAAAATTCATAAGAGGTGCCAATAAGGCATGGGTTACATGAACTAAAAAGGATCGTCAAGCAAACATTTCATGAATTTTGGCAAATGCCAATAATTATAACAAGGTCAATGTCAATTCAGGTTCTGTTCACAATATTTATTTACCTTCCATCTTCTATATTGTGACACAAATCTGTGCCTGGAGTGGAACGTGGATTCATGTTTTGAGACTTTAACAACAAAGCAGCTGTTTGAAAAGAAGCAAATTTATGTCACTGTCTTTTTAATTCTTTTCTTGTATAAACTGAGCTGTTTCTAAAAAAAATGGAATTTCATTCATGATATAATCACAGTTTGGTTTCGAAGTTAAAATTTGTGCATATTTTGCTCAGATTTGCAACTGTGAGCTACTTAAAACAAAACTTTTCTTCCATCTCACAGATATTGTGAAGCAACAAGCTGGTAAGGTCAACAATAATATATGCATAATTCTATTCATTCCATTACCAAGAGTCAGGTGATGAAAGAAAAGTGTTGTGAGAGCTTATCATTTCAAATAACCTGTTGAACAGGAAGCTGGTGTGATGTGAATTCTGATTTTGTTCAACACAGTCCAAAACCAGCACATACACACACAATATTCTGAGGACTGCTGTTGCTAAAGCTGTCATGTAACTAAACGTTTAAACGATTTATTTTTCATCAACTCAGAAAGTCATAATACTTTGGACATAAGCATCATGCCTATTGTCCGCTTAAGTCTTGCATTGGTCAAGAATGAAGATATTTCCATTCTTTCAAGACAAATCAATATGCTTTGCAACAAAGGACAGGAATACAATGTGATGCAGAAAAAAAATGAATTACTTAAGCAGCATTAAAATTGAAATTTGTTG